>NC_048299.1:114734955-115048557 GCF_013100865.1 Trachemys scripta elegans | reverse complement strand
CCCTCTGCCCTGAACCCCCCCACACTCAGCCTTCTGCCCTGCACCCCCCACACTCCCCAGCCCTCTGCCCTGAACCCCCCACAGCCCAACACACACCCAGCCTTCTGCCCTGCACCCCCACACACCCCCAGCCCTTTGCCCTGAACCCCGCACAGCCCCCAGCCCTCTGCCCTGATCTCTGAACCCCCGCCACGCACACCTCAGCCTACTGCCCTGACCCCCTCTCCCAGCCCTCTGCCCTGACCCCTGAAACTCCCCCCCAGGTCTGGGGTCCCGGCCGCAGGCCCTTATCAGCCCTCTGCCGGCCTAGGTGAACAGAACCTCAGGCTGGCAGCAAGCTGAGCAGGCTGGTGGCGTAAGATCAGCATTTTAATTTAATTTTAAATGACGCTTCTTAAACATTTTGAAAACCTTATTTACTTTACATACAACAATAGTTTACTTATATAATATAGACTTATAGAAAGAGACCTTCTAAAAACGTTAAAATGTATTACTGGCATGAAAAACCTTAAATTAGAGTGAATAAATGAAGATTCCGCACACCACTTCTGAAAGGTTGCCGACCCCTATTCTAGACCATGAATTTGGCTTGAAGAATTGGAGGAGAGCATCAAAAAAGAAATGCTGCTAAACTACTTAAAGAATCAAAATTAAGAACCCAAAATATAATCAGTGAATTTAAGATTTGGTTGTTTTCTGTCAGGCTTCCATCAACTTGGAGCTAAAGTGCACAGTTTCACACCATTGGGTGGAAGGTATGAAGTAGAATTCTTAAAGGTTGTTCTTTGAGCAAACTGATTTGGATCTCTCTCTATGCAAGGTATTTTAAATAATCAAGATAAACCTCCATTAAGGAATTATACCTTAAAACAGAGAGATTAGGGCAATGTGTGTTCTTATATATATATCCATGCAACCCTACTACAGTCAGTAGCATTACATGGGTCAATTGTGTTCTTAATATGTACTGAAGGAAGAGAATTTGAACTCCCTCTACAATTTGTTATGACATATTGTATCAATGGAAAGGTCATTTCTGAAACACCCAATATGATAGCTATCTAATGTCTATTCAGCCACGGAAATGTGGAATGCACAGTTATAATGTACTAAATGTGAAATGTGGCTAATTTTAGTCTAATTTTGAGTCTGTGTATTGTAGTCCATTAACATGTTTAGAAGAAGAATGAAGGTAGACTTAAAATACACAATGATTTAACCTGCCAGGCTGAGGATTAATTGTGGCAGCTTGGAGAGTGTCTGTCTTTGTTCCATGAAGAAGCCAGACTATCCAAATGGTGGAATTAATGCCGACTCTGTAGGGGATAAATATCTTTTCATATGACAGTTCTGACTTGTTCATTTTAAAAAATGTTTCTAATGTTTCTTACTACTTTGTTTATTTTATCTGGTTTAGGTGATACTGTAAATGTTCTCACTCGGGCCATTTTCTATCCTTAATTCATGTCTGGAACTCTTGTGGACAGTAGCAGGAAGAGCACTGTGCAATCCTAAATATTGTAATTATCTGTGATTATAATCCTATTCACGCTGCAAAGATGTGAGAGTTTATTTCTGATGGGTTTGTCTTTATGTTTTTGAGTTATTTACTGTAATGTAAGTTGACAAAGAATTATAGTTGAGAGGCAAGAAAATGAGAGATCTGGCGTTTCTTTTTTTATGTCAGGCAGAGAGCAAGGCGCCGACTATTCTGCAGCACAATGGTATCTAATTCCACCATAGCAGCTCCTAAATTCTGCACCAGCATTAATTTAAACCATTGCCATGAAATAGCCTTTACTTCCACCTCTCTCCAGCCTGCTCACAAACTCACACAGCTGTGGTTTGTAACTGAAAATACTCGTTGACATAAAATTCACTGATTACTTCAACACTGATTACACTGCTCTACAGCCAAAATGCTTCTGAAATAAATGTAGTCAAACTTTATTAATTCTGGGTCACTGAGAACGAAAATGATGCTTAAAATTGTTGATTGGCTCTAGTTTTCAAGATATGCTATTGGGTCAGTATATACGACCCTTGACTTGGGAATGGCGGAGGATAAGTGAGTTATAAAGGGAAGGGACCTCAATTTAAACCAGAAATGACTAAAATATATCTTTGACTGGATCTATGAATAAATCTATGACTGGGTTTGGACAGTACTTGCTTTTTAGGCAAAACAATGAATGATGCAATCTGAAGCTGGCATTGCGTCATACATTATATGAATTGCATCATGTTATTCCTAGAAGTCATGGATGATGCAATCATAACGAAGCTTACATTACTCTGCTGAACAAATTGCCCTATATCAGCTCTAGAAATCATACAGTGTCGTGCTCTCTTATTTGTCAGTGTTTGATTTTGCAAAGGGACACATTTCTGTTTAGTCAAAGTGAACAGAGATGCCTCATACTTGTGTGAACAGTGTAGATAACTTCTGCTATGTTTGTGGTGAAATGACTTTTGCATCACAAAAGCGCAGTATAACCACTATGGTTAAGAAAGCCTATCACCTTTATTTTGGCTGCAAAATTGGAGATCAGGACAAGAGATGGGCCCCACACATATGCTGCAACACTTGTGCAACAAATCTTCGCCAGTGGTTGAACAGGAAAAGGAAATCTATGCCTTTTGCAGTGCCAATGATTTGGAGAGAGCCAACAGATCATAGCAGCAATTGTTACTTCTGCATGGTGCCTCCAGTTGGGAAAGGTGTGTCAAAGAAGAAAAAGTGGACTGTGCATTATCCAAACATTCCATCACCTATATGCCCAGTACCCCACGGAGAAGGACTGCCGGTTCCTGATGCACCAGAATCATTCTCACTTGAGTCAGACGAGGAAGAGGAAGAGGATGAAACTTCTGGTCCTGAACCCACATTTTCTCCCATCCTCCTCCTCTGAACCACACCTCATAACACAAGGTGAACTGAATGACCTTGTCAGGGATTTGGAACTACCCAGGAGTAAGGCAGAGCTGTTGGGCTCCGGACTACAGCAGTGGAATCTCCTGGCAGGTGATGTTAGGGTTTCCATGTTCCATGACTGTCAAAAGGATCTTGTCCCATTCTTCTTCATGGAAGGTGATCTTGTAGCCTGCAACAACATCGATGGTGTGATGGCAGCCCTCAACATCGTTCACGATCCAGAGACTGTTCATTGATTCATCGAAGACGAGTCTTAAAGCTATTTTACTGCATAATGGCAATGTTTTGCCATCAATTCCAGTTGGTCATGCAATCCATATGAAGGAAACCTATGACAACATGAAACAACTTTTGAGGTGCATAAACTATGACCAACATCAGTGGCGGCTTTGTGGCGATTTGAAGGTTGTTGCTCTCTTGCTTGGTCTGCAGACTCGATACACAAAGTACTGCTGTTTTCTCTGTGAATGGGATAGTTGTGCAAGAGATTCCCACTACATCAAGAAAGATTGGCCACTCTGACAGTCATTGGAGCCTGGGAGGAAAACTGTTCAGCATCCACCACTTGTTGAATCAAGGAAGATTTTGTTACCACCCTTACACATCAAGCTGGGTCTGATGAAGAACTTTGTCAAGGCCATTGACAAAACACAAGCAGCTTTCAAGTACCTCCATGGAAAATTTCCAAGGTTAAGTGAAGCTAAGATAAAGGAAGGAGTCTTTGTTGGTCCTCAGATTCGTGAACTTCTTCAAGATGATGCATTTGACCATGCACTACGTGGCAAGGAAAAGACGGCATGGAAAGCCTTCCAGTTAGTGGCAATAAATTTTCTCAGAAACAACAAGGCAGACAACTACAGGTTGTTGGTGGAAAACCTCCTCAATGCATACAAAAGCCTTGGTTGCAACATGTCACTAAAGATACATTTTTTGCACTCTCATCTAGATTTTTTTCCACCGAACTGCGGAGCAGTGAGCGACGAGCACGGCGAGCGATTTCACCAGGACATTGCAACAATGGAGAAACGCTATCAGGGCAAATGGAGCCCATCAATGCTTGCAGACTATTGCTGGACAGTGACAAGAGATGCTCCATTTAATGAATACAAGAGACAAGCCAAGAAGCGCTGAGTAGACAATGAATAGGACTAAACTATGTACATAATAGTTTTTTGCCTTTTGTTTCATAATAAATTTTATTTATATAACTCTTTTGCTGATTTTTAAAGTGTTACATAAACAGGACAGGTGAAATATTATCATGTAAAGCAACCATAAACACATGAAAAGACCTAGGTTTACAATTTATGATTAAAACTCTACTATCTACACAATATACATAGACATAAAATGTAAAAACTTAAATATCTTAGAAACAGTAGCCAATCAGTTGTTTTAATTGTCATATTTGAATTCAGCACATCTAAATACATAATAAATAGCACATTTTATCTCTGAAGCAGACGACTTCTCAAAAATTGTAGACCAGTGTTATTTCTGAAGATAGGTTTTGACTAGGCTCTCCTGGCAACCCTGTTTATTTCCCAGGCTCCAGCTCCCACGATGCTATCCAAAACCAAAATTTCTGCTGCCTGATGCACCAAAACCACAAATGCTGTGGGACAAATGCTGAATTCCACAGCATCTTGAAAAATACAGTATTATGCATCTGTAGAACTGCAGAATACATAAGAACTTGGAAAGCAGCAGATGGAAGTAATTAGGTCTGAGGTGATGTGCAGAACTTAAGCTGATGATGCTGGCTAGTAAGTATTATTTTATGAGTGACAGCAACCACTACAGGTAAGGTTGTATGAGCAATTCTATTCTCCGTCCCCATTTTCACTCACTCATATCTTTCCCAGATTTTCCATTTTGGCCTGAAATTTTTGAGGTGTGATCTCTGTCTAAATGTTGTTTAATTTATTGGAATTTTTTTTTTACAAAATGATTCAGTTTTTTACATGCTACAACAATTGTTAAAGTAAGTTGTTAAAAAAAGAAATCTCATGACCTTGTTTTGGACAGGCAACAGTGAAAATGGCAAATTGTATAAAACTAGCCACAAGCACATGACCCCGGCTCCCACTCGCAGCCCCACCGCAAGCTGCGGGCACAGGGCCCTAGCTGCAGCCCTGCCGCTTACCTGGGGGATGGTTCCCACCTACTGGGAAGCACCTGGCCGGTTCCTCTGGCTCCTAGGGTCAGCGGCAGTCAGTGGGATCTCCACTCCATGTGCTGCACCTGCCACAAGCACTGGCTCCAGCTGCCATTGGCTGGAAGCTGCGGGGGCGGGACTTACTTGGGGGCGTGAGTAGCACACAGTGCCCCAGGGTCAGGGACAGCCAGGGACAGGGTCTGCGCCCTGTCCGCACCCACAGCTCCCATTGGCCGCGATGGAACCAGCGCTTGTGGTAGGTGCACCATGCAGAGACCCACCCTGGTGCTTAGGGGCTGCACAGTCCTGCTGCCCTCCGTTTCCTGGGAGCCACCCTGAATAAACACCACCGGGACCCCAGGTGAGTGCTCACCAGTGTACTCCTCCAGCCCCGAGCCAAAATATCAAGACAAATGGTGTTCCGACTGTACATCAGTCGGGACGTGGGACAAACAACTAAATATTGGGACAGCCCCTGTAGTTCCCCGGACCCTCCTTCTTCCCTTTTTTAAAGATGGGCACTACATTAGCCTTTTTCCAGTCATCTGTGACCTTCCTCAGTCGCCATGAGTTTTCAAAGATAATGGCCAATGGCTCTGCAATCACATCCGCCAATTCCTTTAGCACCCTCGGATGCAGCGCATCCGGCCCCATGGACTTGTGCTCATCCAGTTTTTCTAAATAGTCCCAAACCACTTCTTTCTCTACAGAGGGCTGGTCACCTTCTCCCCATACTGTGCTGCCCAGTGCAGCAGTCTATGACTTTGTTCGTGAAACAGAGGCAGGCTTGGACCAGCCCCTGAGAAAGCTCTGTCTTCTGCACAGACAAGTTTACCGATGTGGTAGAAAGTTCCTTGTGCTGAAGAGCAGAGTTGTCAACCACTGTTTTCATCCTGGAGCGTTAGGCAATCATCTAGAGATTCTGGGCCCAGGACATTGAATGTCAAGTGAAGGACAGAGAATTTGACTCAGTCTCACTAACCCTTTTACAGTTACCTGTCCTTGCAATGCCCTATCCTCCTGAGTATTTTAAAACTCTTCTTTCTACTACTCAAGTTATTTGTTTTCTAGATAGACTTTTGGTTAATCTTGATTCATTAAATTGATGTTCCGCTAATGCCAGTGACCAATAATTGGTGGTGGTTAATTTCTTTATGATTTTGTAGCTCTACAAATTCATTCACTATCTGTCTAAACCACAATGGATTCAATATGGCTTTTAATAGCTTTGACTTTTTTTAACTGGTTCTCACTATTATAACAGTATCTTTCACATAATACAATCAAGAAGAAAAATATCTAGGGCTAGACTGAGTGAAAAACTTATTACATCCCTGCACAGTCCCTGTGTGGCCTTCCTAAATCTTGGGTTCAGGTATGAGGCAGAAAAAGTGTGCTGTGGGTCTGCTACTTACCTTCCCTCTCCAAGTGAAACCTTTGCTTTGCCTCCCACAATGCACTAGCTAGCACAGCTGCACCACTGGTAGTGATGGGGTGGGGTAGTAATTTGCTATACTAGAGCTTACACGGTTGCTATTACTGGTGCAGCTCCACCCTTCCCTAAAATGGTAAAAAATTTACAAGTGTAGACACACCCATTGGCAAGGCCATTACATTGCTCAACACTCAGCTCATATTCTGGAGATTTTCTTCACAGCCACGTAGGCTAGAAATGTTTGTAATAAAATAAATAAAAGGAAATCTTAGATTCTGGAGTATAATTATACTGCTACGTAAACAATGCAATTATGTGGCTATAGCTGCATAATCACAATACACATTGGGCCCTGCTAGTAACCAACCAATAGGTGACTTTTTTTGTGCACTTCATCAGGGCCAATTCCTCTTTTCTCCACAGGCCAATTTCACTTCCTGCCTTCATAGAAGCAAATCAGGTTCAACTTGCTTCTGCACAGTTTACTTTCTTCTTTGGTGGTTGCCTAGTTCCAGACTATTTTTTTCACTCCTTTTCTAATGTTTTTTTTTATTTTTTTTTTCCCTGGGCTAATTTTTCTCTGAAGCTTTAGTCTGAGGGATTAAAAAAGAGATAAAGTTAGCCTTATGCAGACAGTCTTTCCACACACTTAGGTCAGCAGTAAAGAAGTCAAAGGATGCTATATATCTCTCAACTGAGTCTATGGAATAGGAGCACATTTCACAAGAGGAAGGGGAAGAGAATGAGGCCTCCCAGGAACAACTTGACATGGAAAGAACTTTAACTAGTAGTAAATTGTACTTATTTGTACAAGAAGCTGCAGTAGTGCTTAATTGGGTCTCCCTGGCTTTGTTTGTGACTTCCTCTAATTCTAAAAGAATTTAGGTGGGGTTCTCAGTTTTTGGAGGTTTGTTACATCAATAGCAGATCATTTTTCTTAGTAGATAAATGGCCTTTTATATTGCCATCAGGCAGAGGCCCTCACTGAATGGTAAACTATCATCACTTACCAGGCCTCATCTACAGCAAATTGTGAAAAAGAGTGAGCAACTGAATATTCAGAACCTCCTCTTGAGGCAGAGCCCCTGGTCTCATCCCCTGAGGTCATTTATGGTCACCTCGGCATTAAAAATTTAACTCTTTGGAAATGGGATTGCCTATATTCTCGTGGGGCTCTGGGAAGGATAGGTCCTTTTTGGTCCTAGCATCCAGTAAGAAATTTATTTCATTTTATTCACATTTTTAATAAACTAAAATAATAGAGCACATATGCAATGTTCTTGACACATCTGACAATCTTTAAAATATATTAAATAAACAAACAGAACTAGCTATTATCCCTGAGCAAATCAAATAACCCCACAACAATATGAAAAAGGAATCATACTCTTCACACAATCCCCATCAGAGTCCCACATCACCAGCACCTTGCCCTGATCAAAGCATAGTCAAGAGTGAAAAGAGAGCCAGGCAGTGTACCCTAAAGGCTAACTCAGGCTGTTAAGGGCCTGCCTGAAGATCTAGGACCCTAATGGCACCTCAGCAGCCTCCCCCTCTCTCATGTATCAATGGAGTATACTAGGGTTACCATACGTCCGTTTTTTCCCGGACATGTCCGGCTTTTCGGCAATCAAACCCCCGTCCGGGGGGAATTGCCAAAAAGCCGAACATGTCTGGGAAAATGCCGGCCGGGCACTTCCCCTCCCGCGGCTGCTCTGCTCCTCCCCTGACTCTTCGGCTCTGTTTAAGAGCCGAGCTGCCCGAGCGCTATGGGCTTCAGGCAGTCCCCTTGCCTCCGGACCCCAGCCACCGGCCGGGCACTTCCCCTCCCGGGCTCCATCAGCGCAGGGTCCGGAGGCAAGGGGGCTGCCCGAAGCCGGTAGCACTCGGGCAGCTCGGCTCTTAAACAGAGCTGAAGAGTCAGGGAAGGAGCAGAGCCTCCGGCCGCGGCGGCTCTGCTCCTCCCCAGACTCTTCGGCTCTGTTTAAGAGCCGAGCGCTACGGCTTTGGGCAGCCCCCATGCCTCCGGACCCTGCGCCGCTGGAGCCCAGGAGGGGAAGTGCCCGGCCGGGGGCGCAGGGTCCAGAGGCATAGGAGCTGTCCGAAGCCCAAGTGCTACTGGCTTCACGATTTGCCGGGCAGCCTCCAGACCCTGCGCCCCTGGCTGGGCGCTTCCTCTCCCGGGCTCCAGCTGCGCTGGGGAAGCGCTGGCCGGGGGCGCAGGGTCTGGGGGCTGCCCGGCAAACCGTGAAGCCAGTAGCGCTCGGGCAGCCCTTTTCACGTGGCTGGGAGTGGGAGGGAGGGGGGGCGGAGTTAGGGCGGGGCTGGGGCAGGGCTGGAGGTGGGGAAATGGGCGGGGCCAGGGCCCCATGGAGGGTCCTCTTTTTTTATTTGTTAAATATGGTAACCCTAAATATACACTCAGGAGCCTCAGCTGATGGCAACTGGGTCAGTATGTCTTAGGAGAGAGGTAGATCCCAGGCCTTTTAGAGTATGTCTACACTGCAGTAAAACACCTACAGCTGGCCTCTGTCAGCTGAATGAGGCTTGGGCTGTAGGGCTATAGAATTCAGCAGGGTAGACATTTGGGGGCTGGAGTCTGGGCACCTCTCTCCCGCAGGGGTTTTATATATCAAAAAGAGTATCTTAAAATCATTCCAGATACTAGTAGGTAGCCACTATAGCTTGTTGAACATAGGTTTGATTATGCTCACAAAAAGAAACAGGCCACTGAATTCTGAACTTAAGATCTAGCCCCATGTAGACCTAATTGCAGTAGTTAAATTCAGGGCGACAAAGGCACAGATGGTAGCTGCAAAGTCCACATCTGAAAGAAACAGATGCACCCCTTAGTCATTAGTAGATGGAAAAAGCAGATTTGTCTGTGGCTGCTACCTGATCTTCTAGTAGCAGCTGGGAGTCCAACCAGATTCTTAGATTGCAAATGAAGTCAACAAAAGATGGAAGCACGCACACCTAGATCAATGGAGCCAAAATTACCCCTGCTAACACTAACAATTGCTCCTCCCAGCCAAGCAAACACCTTTGACTTATCTGGATTGAGTTTTAGTCAACTAGCCATTATCCATGCCCCAATCTCCCCTGCACACTGAGTAATACAATTGACAACTCCTGCTGGCTCAGTTGAGAAGGAGATGTTTGATGTTTGTGATGAAATCCCATTTTTTGGCAAATTGCCTGAAATCTGCACTGGAAAATTGCAGCTCATTATCGCGATTCTATGTTTGGAAAAGATTCCCTTCATGCCATCTATCACTGACTTATTATTAGTACTGTGCAGATTTCTGGATACAGAGAAAAATAATCTGTGACTATTAAATAATCATTTGATTTCCAGGTAAGTAAGCCGGTGCTGACCTTCTCATATAGCCTTTGTGGAACTGGGTGAGGTCTCAGCAGATCTGCCTGTTGGCTGTCATGATTAATCTGCAGCTGATACATCACCTCTTGTGCTTGCTATTTGCTCTTCTCAATTCCTAAATGATCCTCATGGATCTCCTGTAGCATTTCTTTTCAGAGGCTCATTAGGATTGCAACCTTGCTGCCCCTGAAAATCACCCCATCTATCATAGTAAGTTCATGTCTGCAGTTCCAATAGTCTCTTATACTTGGACAGAAACTGCTTATTTCTTTAGGCCAACCTTTAATTACCATTTCTTTAAGGATTACCAATGATTCATCTTTCTCCGTTCCCCTTCTTATTTGTTGCAGTTTCTTGCTAGTTAGGGGAAATGACTTTCCAGTCAGATCTACATAGTCTTGCATCTCTATCTCTAAGGTCTTCTCTGGTTTCATAGTGGGAGTCACCTTTCTGGAAAGTGCATCTGTAGCAAATATGAATTTACTGGGTGTGTAGGTTACAACCAACTCATACTTTCGAAGCTTTATCATCATGCTTTGAATCCTTAAGGTACAGTCATTTAGCACTTTGCCAAATAATGCTACCAGGCTTGTGATCCATTTCAACATGCACTGTCAGGTCATAAATATATGGATTGAATCTCTCATAGGCAACCCATATTCCTAATAGCTCCTTCTCAATCTGTGTATATCTGGTTTCTGCATCAGTCATTGAATTTGATGCATAAGCCACTGCTTGCCAAAAATCCTCATGTTTCTGTGAAATTACAGCACCTAACCCCATGATATTTGATGACATTTTAATAAGCCAGGTTAGTGCCTAGAACTTCACCTGTTGGCTGTTGTATCAGTTGTTTCAAACCTTCCCGTGACTCCTCCGATTCTGCACCCCAACACCATTTATTTTTATTTTCTAGGCATTTCCTCAAAGCCACTTTTGTAGATAGATTAGGTCTGAATTTTCCAAGATAATTAGCCATTCCCAGGAACTGTTAGACATCTTTCTTTGACTGGGGATGTGGCATCATTCCAGTGACTGAAACCTTCCTCTTGTCGGGTTTTACACCTTCATTGGAAACAATATCTCCAACAAAAGTCAGTTCTGTAACCCCTAAAACACATTTCTCCACCCTGATTTACACTACCCACTTAGGTCAACATAAGGCAGTTTATGTCAACCTAACTATGTACATACTACAGCCTTGCTACCACCAATGTAAGTGCCCTACTACACCAACATCATATCTGCACTCCATGAGGTGTCTGTGTAGTTAGGGTGATGTAATGTCCATGTAGACACTACATTACTTACATTGGCTGTTGGCTGTCATTTTTGTCAGTTTCATAGCATTGGGTCCTCCCCACTCCCAGCCGGGCTGCTGCCCATTGCCTGGGCGCCCTGCTCAGAGCCAGGCTGCCCCTGGCTCCTGGTTCTCTGCTCCCACCTGGGCTGCTGCCCAGGCTCCCCGCTCAGAGTCGGGCTGTACTCACCTGGCTCCCCACTCCCTGCTGGGAGCCCGGTCAGCTGCTCCACTCCCAGCTGGGAGTGGGGAGCCAATCTCCCAGCAGGAAGCAGGGAGGTGAGAGCCTGGGCAGCTGCCTGGCTCCCACTGGGGAGCCGACCTCCTGTTGGGAAATGCAGAGATAGGAGCCCAGGGGTAGTTGGGCTCCTGGTGGGGAGCTATAAGGAGCTGAGAGCCCAGGCTCTCAGCCACCCATGCTGCCCATCTTAAGTCAATAGAAGTGCTCCTGGTCAGGACGCACACCACTGACAGAGGGAGGGCAGTGTGGACATGAACCACCACAGTAATTACAGCGGTGGCTGTAAATTGAGCTAACATAGGTCGATTTAAGCTTGTAGTGTAAATATGCCTTCCCTGTTTAGTTTCAGGTTTGCAACTCTAGTCATATCCAGGTCTTCCTGATGTCTCTAATCATGCTCCTTTTTAGTTGAGCCCCAGATGAGGTGTCAACAGCATTAATATGTTAATAGATCATATGTATGGTTTGTGGTACACTTCTGGTGCTGGAGCTATGCTGAAGTGTAGGTGTAAGAATCTGTATCTTCCAAATGGAGTATTAAATAAGCATAGTTTTGAGCTTTCTTCATATAATTTTAGCTGCCAAAATTCTGAGGATGTATCCAATTTACTGAAATATTGAGCATTTGCAGATTGAGCCATCATCTCTTCTCTGGTTGGCAGTTTGAAATGTTCTCTTTCTATAGCCTTGTTGAGGTTTCTCTGATCTAAGCATGTTTGTAGCTGTCGGTTATTTTTCTCCACAGTGACTAAGGAGCTCAGCTAGTCTGTTGGCTTTTAAATTTTTTGTATTACTTGCATTGCTTCCATCCGTGCAAGCTCGGTCTTGAGTTTATCACGGATGCAAATGGCATATTTTTATGTGGGTGGACAATGGAGGGAAATGTTTATTTATCTGGATTGTACATTCATTCTGCAAGCAACCCGACCCTTGAAACAAATCATGATATTCCCAAATGAATACCTCATAGCCAGGATCAGTATGATCTTGTTGTGAGATCACCTGTTTTACCTAATTGAGTTTTTCTCACAGGTGGCCAGGCCTAAATTTGTCTCACCTTCTTTGGCACGCCAACAAACAGGAGTCTGTCGTGGTGTTTTTATAATTGATCTAGCAATGCACCTTCACTGTTTACATTTGTTCCAGAATAACCAGTTACTTTTACTTTTGTTGGTCCCAGTTTTGGTTTTATTTTCAGGCTGTCATAATCTTGTTCAGACAAAATATTAACCTGATCTCCTGTGTCCAGTTTGAGTGAAATAATTGTTTCATTCACTTTCTCAGGCATTATCCAGTCCCTCTTATCAGGCTTGCTTGATCCCAGCATGTCTGTATAAAACTCGTCAACCAGGTTGTCTTGGACTGAATGCACTTGACTTTTCTGCATGTGGGATCTGCAGCATTTTGCAAACTGATTATTTTCCCCACATTTATGACAGAATTTCCCAAAGGCAAAACACTGTTTGGGGCCATGTTGTGATCCATGCCTTCCACATGACTGTCTGAACTCAGTCTCCCCCCGGCAGTCGTTTTCGTAGCGAGTGATTCCACTTTTTGACTAGACATTTTTTGGCTATATTCTTTTGCATTTATTATGTGAATAACCCCTTCTGGTGACTTCTGCTGTGTGACTTGTGCTTTCACAGTTTCTGCTGCCCTGCATGTCTGGAGAGCTATTTCTAAAGCTAGATCTCCTTCACGGAGCAGTCTCTCTCTTAACACATTGTCTTTAATGCCACAAATTATTCTATCTCTGACCAGAGCCTCTTTCAACTCACCAAACTCACAGGATTTACTGAGTCTCCTTAATTCTGTGACATACTGCTCTTTGGTGTCGTCAGTTTTTTCCATGCATGTAAAAAATTTGTCTTTCTCAAAGGTCTTAACCTTTTTGACATGCAATGTTCCCCAAATTTAGTCAGTATTTTACTTAACTTCGTGCTTTCATCTTCTTCAAATTTAAAATTGTTATAGATAGCCAATGCTTCCTCCCCAACAACATGCAAAAAGATTGACAATTTCACTTTATAATTTTTCTCCTCTGCCCATATGGCTGCTAAATACAATCCAAATCTCTGTCAGATTTGTTTCCAGTTGTCTGCAACATTGTCTGACAATTGCCAACTGGGTGGAGGTTGCAACAGATCCATGTTTGGCTTTCTTTCCTTCTTAAGCTAGTCTAGCTATTATTGTGCTCATTAAATACAGCCTTTGTTCTTCTCTGATTGCTACTCCACATGTCCCCTTTCCTCTGCTTTCAGTTTCAAACACAGGATTTAACCTCACAATGACTGCAGTCTCCTTCTCATTCAGCAATTCTGACACCGCATAATAATCTTGGGGTTCATTAAACAAAAAAACAGTGAATGAGAAGGAATAAATCTTTCTGTGGTGAACTGCTGTACACAGTTACACTGTGTTCTGCATCCCTGCTTCCAGGGCACATTTCAAAATTCCTATATACATAATACTGGCACTTATGAGGGAGCCTCTCTAAAGGTACGTCCAGACTACCCACCGTATCGGGGATCGATATATCGCGTCTCATTAAGACGCGATATATCGATCCCCGAATGCACTCCCCGTTGACTCCGGAACTCCACTGGAGCAAGCGGCGGTAGCGGAGTCGACGGGGGAGCTGCGGCCGTTGATCACGCACCGTGAGGACGGGAGGTAAGTCGGAATAAGATATGTCGTATCTTACATCGACACCCCCGCCCCCAGTGTAGACCAGGCCTAAATTGTAATCTGGCACAAACATATCTCTTCAATACCCAAGTTATATCTGATACAGAGTTGTATCACTGCAAACTTTTCCATAATTGTACCCCAAAATGGAAGATTTGATGCAGGGTGATAGTTGGCAAAGACTGTCAGCATCAAATGATTTCTTGAGTACAGAACATACATGTTTTAAGTGAAGCAGGCAGCCTCTTTTCCCTCAAGGAGGCTGTGATGCTGGCTGACCAAGTCATGTTACATTCAGGTCCATTCACTTCTGTATTAGATCAAAGAAATTGTAAATGTATAATTGTTTTGGGTGTTTAAACTTCATAAAACGAATGGAAACTTACTTGTATTGTTTTCGCTTATCTATTTCTGTCATAATGTTATCGCAAACATTTACATGGTATATACCCTTGCAATTAAATTACTCATCAAAGAAATCTTGTGAAATGCTAATTTCAAAGCAAGTGGCTATTATGTATATTGTAGGAGGTCAAAAGTCTAAGTACATTCCTCACTCTCTGTCATCAAAAGAAAAGCCCATGTGGTTAGGGAGACTGTCAGCTTGTCTTCTGTGAGAAGATATAAATAGGGATTCAAAGAGAGATCCTGTATCTCTGGACTCTTAACATGGTAGAATGACTAAACAAGAAGATGGAAATCCTCAGAGTTATTCTCGGTAGCCCTGAAAGACTTTTGGGAAACTGGCAGTTTGTTACATCATAGCCACCATTTGGAGTTACAATTTCACCTGCTTTAACCTCTCAATAACTTTCATTCTTTGTTCTTAGCTAATAAACCTTTAGTTAGTTTACTATAGAATTGGCTGCCAGCGTTGTCTTTGGTGTAAGATCTCGAGTACCAACTGATTTTGTGCAAGAGACTTGGGACTAGTATAAACTTGATGTGGTGTGATTTTAGATTTAAGTAACCTTTTATCACAAAGTTCAGTTTGTCTGGGTGACAAGATAGACTGGAAAGGCTGTGACTCCATGGTAAGACTGGTATAGTGATCCAGGAGTTCACATTTGTTACTGGCTCGGTGAAATCTAATTATGGAATATACCACCAGTTTGGGGTGTCTGCCATTGTTTTCTGACAGTCTGCCCTGAGGTAGGCACTCATTGACCTAAGCCACTCCAGACAGCATGACAATTGGCGTAGTTGGTAGAATTTGCATGCCACAGATCAGTTGGGTTTTAAAATCATATCCCAACACTATTAAAAGCTTAAATTTGATATTGAGAGTTTTAAGAGTTAAAGATTAATCACAATGGGTGAATCACCGTCATATGAAGATCTTGACAGGAAAGACCTTGAGCATTTATGCTTGGAAGAAGGGTTATCCTTTAAGAAGAACATCCCAGATCAGGAACTGAGAGCTTTGCTCATAAGCCATGACCAGGCATCCAAAGACCCTAATGCTGCAGCAGAACTGGTTTGGCTGAGACTCCTAGAAGTTGAAAAGCATATAAGCATGAAAAAATTATGGTGGAACCTAGCTTTCTCTGAGACCAACTGTGGTCATGGTCACAGAAAGCTCTGACCCCTGAAGAGCAGACTGGGTGGGATAGTGTACTCTCACACAGTCATTCCTTAACTGGATCTTCACTCAACCTCAGAGATTATGGTTTCATATCAGGTCTTGGTTCCATGGTCCAAGGTGCAGCGTTTGCCTCTGCAGTAAATTCCTGTTAGTTGAAGATGTACACAACAAGAACCTGGAAGCATCATCACCTTAATTCACAGCAACACCCTGAATTGCAACTGCATCTTTATGAAATACAGTCCACATGGAGGAGACATGGTTGAAGGAGATTGTTACACTTCACAGAAATATCTTCTTATAAATCTCCTGCATTGATGGTATGTTAGCACCATATTCACTTCTCAGCCTACAAAATCTTGATAGTGGTTGACTCTACAGTCCCACAAGGTTAGGGCACTCACCCGTGACCAGGGATACCCAGATTCCAGTCTCTGGGTCTCTCACATGCCAGCTCACATGCCAGCTATTTATATCCAACAGCCTCTGTGCTGTTGGATATAAAGCGCCCCCCCCCCCCCCCAGTTTTGTGAATGGCACCTGAGTCCCCTTGTGAATCTAACCCTTTGTTTCCTTTGCATTTATTACAAAAAAAAAAAAAAAGTTAAATCCAGAGCAGTGAGAAGTTGTGTCACCTCTGGCCTCATAGCCCTGGGTGCCTTACAATGCTTTGCTGTTGTAGCTTTCAAGCTGGGCTGCTCACAACCAGCCTACAGCAGGCAGGTCACCCTAAGTGTCTGTGTATAGCTACAGCCCTGGCCCAGCAGCTCAGATCCCAGCAGCCTGCCAGCAACACTCCAGTCACAGTTTGGCTTCCAGCCTTGGTTACTACTTGCAGGGTGGCCCCATTACACTCCCAGTCCTGAATTTAATCCTCCCCCCAAGTGTGTTCTGCACTATCCAGTCCCCTCCTGGGCAGATCAGATATTCTGTTGAAAGAGCTAAATTATTATTTGTATTAGGGTAGTGTCCAGGAGCCACAATCAATATTGGGCCCTATTGTTCATAGTGTAAGAGACATTCCTGGCCTTGAAGACCTTATAATTATGTGCTGCCAGTGATTCATGGTGGATTTACTGCTGATAAGTATGATAGTGGCACAAAGTAAAAGGTAAAGTATGGGCTGTTAATAGTAACTAGACTTTTAGTTAGTAAAGTTACTATTGCTGTTGGTATCATTCAATGGGAAAACTATGTGGCAATTTTAGGATCATCGCTATTTCCCCCTCTGTTGCACCATTTGCATTTGTAATCGCAATGAAGACATTTTTTCCAGGGATGCCTGCTAGGTTTGGGGGTGACCTAAAGGAAAGGTGATACAACCCCAGCCTGTTTTATATTTTCCAGATAAGTTCCACAGGTGGTTGCGGGAACAGGATTGGCTGACCTGACCCTAGTCCTGTCCTGCCCTCTTCTTCCACAGAGGTCCAACTCTGATCTGGACCCCAGACCCTGCAGAGAAGTGGGTTGTAGAAGACAGTACTGCAAAAGCATGTTAGGCCCCATCCATGCAGCTGTGGAAGGTTTCCTTTAGGGCAGGGGTAGGCAACCTATGGCACGTGTGCTGAAGGCAGCACGCGAGCTGATTTTCAGTGGCACTCACACTGCCCGGGTCCTGGCCACCAGTCGAGGAGGCTCTGCATTTTAATTTAATTTTAAATGAAGCTTCTTAAACATTTTAAAAACCTTATTTACTTTACATACAAAAATAGTTTAGTTATATATTAAAGACTTATAGAAAGAGACCTTCTAAAAACATTAAAATGTATTACTGGCACGCAAAACCTTAAATTAGAGTGAATAAATGAACACTCGGCACACCACTTCTGAAAGGTTGCCGACCCCTGCTTTAGGGCATATGATCTGGTCCATGCAGCCACTATTATTTTAGAGATGCCGTATTCAGAAGAGATATACAACTGGTGTGCTGAGCTCTTAAGGGTATTAGGATTCTATTTAACTTTTCACTAGAATAGATGTTAGCCCTGCTGCCTTAGGTATATTCCAACTCTGGTAATTAGATTCTGTATACCTAAAATTCTCTTTGTGATTTCAGTTGGATAAGGTAGTTATTCATTTGCTTTTCATTAAGATTCTTCTGGAATGAAATATATTGATGTAACATATTTTATTGTTATTGTGATTCATTTATTTTATTAGGTATTATATTATCACTTTTTTGGCCCTACAGTTAATATGTAATAGTAAGATATTACAAATCTTATCCTGCCCCCATTATATTCAATGGCAAATCTCCAAATGACTTCACTGGGAGCAGAAGTAGACCCTCTGATAGTAAAATGCTTTAATAAATAAGTTGTGAATGTAAGCTAAAATGTTACTCCTAAAATCCCCTCATAGAGATAAAAAAAAAAATCATTTGTGAAATGATTTTCAGAATATCAGTAAGAGTGCTTATCAGATTTAGTGCTGTAGTTAGTGATAAATGATTAGACACAAAGGCTTGATCAAGCACATTTGGAGAATGCCTGTAGATACTATACTGTACCGTACAGAACGAAGTGCCTCAGATGTCAAATACATTTGAGAACTGCAATGTGGTTGAGTTAAAGTGGTTAAAGTAAGATCTACTCATGCCTCTAAAAGGCGGCAACTTCTACTGTAGATTTTGTAAATCACAAAAAATACAGAGCAATCTATTTTTGAAATTGTCCATATTTTACATATTCTTTTGAAGGAGCACAGTGGTGGACTTCTTAACTGGGCACCACAATATTCTGAAATACTGTTCATGAAATTTGTATTCAAAAGAATAATACAAAAGAAAAATACAGGAGGAGGATTCAAGAGGACACCAGATAGTGTTGTAAATGGTGAAAAGAATAAATGGACTATTCATAAATCACTTTGTAGAAACCTGTTATTGTAAGTCCTTAAAGAATAGCTTATTTTTATCTGTGAAGAGCTGCTATTACACTTCTCTAAATAACTGCTCAACATCTATTTAGTTTTGTAGCAGGTAGTATACAGAGTTTAGAGAACACTCAATGCAGATAACTGACTTTTGACTATGTTCAAATCATAACTGTTTGAGTAAACAGTTTTCAATTTCAATAACTTTATTGGCATGACAAGGTGTATAAGGATTTCTGACCTTTTTTACTGAATTATGGTTTGTTTGTTTGTTTGTTTACATCACCAACAGCATTGAATGTATTTGGTATCATGTACGCAAAACATCTATCAATGTACAGTGTAGGAGATTTTCATGCATGTGTCTGAGGGCAAAACTGATCCCATAGACAATATATGTAAGTCCCTGTGATATTGTCTTTTTTTTTTTTTTTTTTTTTTTGCTAGCCAAAACCTCATCTAATTGTATATCTTAGTTTTCTATTCATGCAGCAAATCTTCAGATATTTTGGCTTCACTTACTAATGTACTCTCCACTATTGTTAATCTTTGAGAGAGTTCTAGGCAACAATATTCTATATGTTAAAGTTTAACATTTCACTAAGTATAAATCAACCTGTAATATTAAAAATGCTGCTGTTAGCTGGCTTAGCCTGGAGATGCTCTGAGGTTGTCAGGTCTGATGTTCAGTGGATTATATTTTCATACATCACTGCTCCTCTCTTTTGGCAGACATGATTTCTGTGATGAACTAGTTTTCTTCCTCAGAGAGGTGCTCTAGTTGCAAATACGTTTCTGGGAGCCTGGGAGCATTTTAGTGAAATGCAAGAAAATTAAAGTGCCATAATAGCATGTTCTAGATTTTACAAAATATATTTTAAAATAACTTTCTAATGCATTTGAATTTATTTTAAATCTGTCAATTTTTTATTTCTCTTGGTTTCTGTTCTTTCTCCCACATTCTTAATATTGCTGCCTGTAGTCTCACCTATATTACATGGTAGTAAAGATGGTTTGGATTAGGCCTTCATTAAAGCACACAGAATTCTTGTTTGGTTTATCGCTATGCAAGTAATTGATTTCTGATTAGCTGGCAGTTCACTGCTCCCCTCCCTGCTCCCCCACACCCCCAAAAAAAAAGAAAGAAAAGAAAAAGAAAAAATGGTTTCAGGTCTTCCTGAAACTGAAATCTCTTTGAATTTCCAGCCAATTGAAAAGTTATAATTTTGTTTTGGATTGAACAAAGTATTTTTGTTCAACCTGTTAAAGCCATGTTAAACATGTTCACACCTCTTTAACCTGTTTAATTAAAACACAGGAAATTTGGGAACAAAGAGCTAGATTCACAAAGGGACTTAAGTGCCATTCACAAAAAGAGGTGGATCTGGTGCCCGCCATTATAAACAATAGCGAGGGCCCTCACCTGCAGTATAGGAGACCCAGGGACTGGAACCAGAGTGTTCCTCCTTCTGGGTGAGTGTCCTAACCGCTTCAATCTCCTTTTTTTTTTTTAGAAACATTTTGCAGATTTTTTTTTTACCCTACCCTACCCCACCCTAGTTAGGGTGACTAACTACCTTCAATGGTAGTTAAAATTTGGATAAGTAGTTTATTTGCCAAAAAATGTAATTTTAGGGTGACCAAAATTATCTGCAAATTTGGGTAGCAACATTTTTTTTAAAGAGTCAAAATGTTGTGCTTCAACATTTTCAAAATTAAACATCTCAGCTTTCCATTTTGAAGACATTGCATTTCAAGTTTAGCTATGTGTATTTTTTAAAAGGTAAAGGTAAACACCCAAAACTAAATTTAAAAAAAATGGGGAACAATTTTTGAGGCCAAATTAAACATTTTGTTCAGCCCAAAATAAAGGTTTTTCATTTTGGCAAGAAAATATGAAAAATTTCTGGTTTGGGTTGATCTTCCACAAACTTTTTTCTTGTTCAGCCGTCAAACCAAAAAAACAACAAAAACTATTACTCATACAGCTCTCTACATAAAGAGTTGCGTATTAGAAACTGACTAAGCCAAATTAATACTGCAGGAATTTGGTCAATCTCACCTATGAGGAAATCTTAAAAAACTAGATATGTTTAGTCTTGAGAAAAGAAGACTGAGGGGTGACCTGATAACAGTCTTCAAATACATTAAGGGCTGTTATAAAGAGGATGGTGATCAATTGTTCTCCATGTCCATTAATCTTCAGCAAAGGAGATTTAGGGTAGATATGAAGAAAAACTTTCAAATTATAAGGGTAGTTAAATTCTGGAATCCACTTCCAAGGGAGGTTGAGGAATCCCTATTATTGGAGGTTTTTAAAAATAAGTTGGACAAACATCTGTCAGGGATGGTCTGGATTTACTAGGTCCTGCCTCAATGCAAGGGACTGAACTTGTTGACTTGTCGAGTTCCCTTCCAGCCCTACATTTCTATGATTCTAACTCTGTCTGAACACAAACCCCACACACCAAAAACCTCACATTGTGAGTTAATCTCAGTGGTGGCCAAAGGACATCCAGGAGAGGCTCTCCTCTTCTGGTCTGCTCCAGTCCTAATAGAATTGTTTTGCTAGGTCTCACTCCAGTAAGCAGCTCTTGGGATTCAGGGATTTCAGCTCTGCTTCCACTGGCCAGGCAAGTCAGAACCCTATTAAGTTAGCTCAATATTGCTACTACCACCCATCCATTCAGGCCTCACTGTGGATTCAACTCCATTCTGCCACTATTCCAGTCAGGCCTTGCTGCAGAGTCAGCGCAGCTGCTGCTGCTCTTCCACACCTGTCCAGTCTGTCTGGAGAATTAGTTCTGCTGCAACATTGCTGCTGGTCTAATTGGCTTCACAGTACAGCGCTGATAGTCTAGTATCACATTTACTCATAAAAACAAACAAAAACAACAACTAAGGAGGTGGAATTATGGTTAAATGTTCGAAGTAATATAAATGAAACTGGCCAAAGTTGACTTTTCCCTTTCTCCCTAGTAGAGGGAACAGAAGAGCTCCGTCTCTCTAGGTTTTTTAGCCATGGAGGTTACATATGGAATTCTGGGGACTTCACTATGGGGGAATATCAACAAATTGAAGAGTATTCAAGAAAAAAGCTACAAAAATGAAAGGATTGTAGGGAATATTTTATGAGGAATGAAAAGAACTGACCTTATATCACATACGGGGGAAGGGGTGGAGTTAGGAAATATTAAATGTCAGAATTTATGGTTGCTTACATACCTCATTTTTGCCATCTTCTGCAACAACCCTAGGCACTCAATGAGGCAGGGGTCCTCTGGAAACAAGTAGTATTTGAACATATAATTAAAGTTAACTATAATACCGCCCCATGCATCATCAGCACAGGTTGAACCATGAATCGTGAGTATTATAAATGATAATTTTATCATGTGAGCTACAGGACTTTAGCTAGCAGAAGGCTGTTTTTCCAGTAAACAGGGATGGGCCAGTGCATGCTCATATGGATTCTGGCTTGACCTGTGTCCCTCCCTTCCTACCTACTCTCAGTCGATGGGGCTCCTGCCCAAGTGGTGCCCCCAGAAGGGAGGATGGGTTGTTGGATCATGTGCTGGCTCTGGGAGGCTTAGAGAGGAGCCCAGTTCAGTTTCCGACCCGCCTCGCTTCCTGCCCTCTGGCAGTTGGAAGAGGTCCTGCCGCATATGGTATGTGAAGAAAAGGGGGTGATGGCATTTTGAAGCCATGTTCCTGGTCCAGGGATACTGTGGTTTAGGAGGGCTTAACCCAGCCAACTTTCTCCTCCTATCTGCCACTGCTTCAGTTGCTTTAGTATCTTCCAGGTGTTCCCAATGCAATGTGTGCTACTGCTGCTTTAACAGTGTGGGCCCTGCCTTAGAATGTTCATGTCCAGTTATTTTTGCTTACTGCTAAAATGTTCCTAGGGAACTCAAGTATGAGAAAGGATATGGTCATGTTCAAAAGTATATATCTTAACAAAACATGCATGGAATTCATGGGTCAAAGAAAAGGCATTTCTCTAGCTCAAGGTCTCCACCCTGCCATGAATTTCAAATGCTTGCTGCAAACAAGTGTTAGAGCTTCTTAAAACAACTTGCAAGAATCTTTTATAATGGACAGTGTTAGGCAATCTAAATGTACAAGTAATTTGTATTCATCATTTAAAGGGACATCAGTTTTAAAAAATCACTTTCATCTGGAAAATTTTACTTATTGTATTTTTGTTACAAGTAACCCCCCAAGTTTACTGTAACAGAAAGATCAGAAACAATAGGTTTCTTCTGTTTTGTGTGGCTCTTTCACATAGCAACAATAGAGAGAATGGTTCCTAAAATATGGTTATAAAGCCACAAAATTGACAGGAGGTTGGGAGAATATATAGTGTCTGAAATTATTTTAGAAAATTTAAGGAAAAAAGTTAGATTTTAAGTTGATTATGTCTGTGTAAAAGTTAACAATACCAGAAAACATTTAGCAAGTCTGGTACTATTCCCCAAGAGATGCATTAAATGATCTCACATAGCAATAACTACTGAGGTGTCCTTAATAGACTAGTGGTGCATGACTTGGGGTTAGCCATCAACTATTTGACAAGTGCAGTATAAGGTTCTGACAAATGCACACTGTTATCTGGCTTATGGCTGTTAATTTGTTTCTTAAATTTTATATCTCATTTTATAAATCGGGTCAAACTGGTGAGATTTTACGAAAACATCCAGTCTTATTTTCACTGTATTTACTATAGAAATCCGTGTCTGAGTGCAAAGGATTGGGGTGGTGTTAAGATTTGGCTGCCACAGCTTCTAGAGCAGTAGTTTTCAACTTTTTCAGGCTGGGAGCTAAATCTGTTATTTTATAAAGGTCAAAGGGCCACAATCCAAACTCTGGGGCAGATTCTCTGCATCATTTTACTCCCTTTGCTTCACTCAGGCAGCACGAAGGGATAGGAAACCACCTGCAATTCTCCTGCTGAACATTCCAGCATTGCACTCCAGTCTCCAGCTGGCTTTGAATCCTTAAGAGATAGTTGCCAACTGACTGCAAGTTAGAGCTGCCCCAGGGCAGAAAATTATGGAGCTGAAACCAATCGTTGGTTCTCAACTTTTTCTCATTTTCCTCTATCCTGGGCTGCCTGACCCTAGAGCCTGGTGACTGTATGTAGGGAAGAGGGCCATCCTTTGCTAGGCATTCCTTTATGCTCAGGCACAGTCAATCAAGTGCCCGTCTTGCTCTCCCTTAGGTTCCCACAGTCTGACAGTTGAGCAAGGAATAGAACAAACCAGTCCTATTCTCGCCTCCTGCACCTGTGATGCAACCTGTAGTCAGTGAGGGAAGGGCAGCAGCTGCTCAGAGCACTTGTAGTTAAAAACATAAGAACATAAGAACAACCATACTGGGTCAGACCAAAGGTCCATGCAGCCCAGTATCCTGTATATGACAGTGGCCAATGCCAGGTGCCCCAGAGAGAGTGAACCTAACAGGTCATGATCAAGTGAGCTCTCTCCTGCCATCCACCTCCACCCTCTGACAAACAGAGGCTAGGACACAATTCCTTACCTATCCTGGCTAATAGCCATTAATGGACTTAACCTCCATGAATTTATCTAGTTCTCTTTTAAACCCTGTTATAGTCCTGGCCTTCCCAACCTCCTCAGGCAAGGAGTTCCACAGGATGACTGTGCGCTGTGTGAAGAAGAACTTCCTTTTATTTGTTTTAAACCTGCTGCCCATTAATTTTATTTGGTGGCCCCTAGTTCTTATATTATGGAAACAAGTAAATAACTTTTCCTTATTCACTTTCTCCACACAACTCCTGATTTTATATACCTTGATCATATCCCCGCTTAGTCTCCTCTTTTTCAAGCTGAAAAGTCCTAGCGTCTTTAATTCTCCTCATTTGGGACCCGTTCCAAACCCCTAATCATTTTAGCTGCCCTTTTCTGAACTTTTTCTGATGCCAGTATATCTTTTTTGAGATGAGGAGACCACATCTGTATGTAGTATTCAAGATGTGGGTGTACCATGGATTTATATAAGGGCAATAAGATATTCTCCGTCTTATTCTCTATCCCTTTTTTAATGATTCCTAACACCCTGTTTTCTTTTTTGACTGCCGCTGCACACTGCATGGACTTCTTCAGAGAACTATCCACGATGACTCTGAGATCTCTTTCCTGATTAGTTGTAGCTAAATTAGTCCCCATCATATTGTATGTATAGTTGGGGTTATTTTTTCCAATGTGCATTACTTCACATTTAACCCCATTAAATTTCACTTGCCATTTTGTTACTCAATCACTTCGTTTTTGTGAGATCTTTTTGAAGTTCTTCACAGTCTGCTTTGGTCTTAACCATCTTGAGCAGTTTAGTATCATCTGCAAACTCTGCCATCTCACTGTTTACCCCTTTCTCCAAATCATTTATGAATAATTTGAATAGGATTGGTCCTAGGACTGATCCTTGGGGAATACCACTAGTTACCCCTCTCCATTCTGAAAATTTACCATTTATTCCTACCCTTTGTTCCCTGTCTTTTAACCAGTTCTCCGTCCATGAAAGGAAGACCTTATCCCATGACAACGTAATTTACGCAAGAGCCTTTGGTCAGGGACCTTGTCAAAGGCTTTCTGGAAATCTAAGTACACTATGTCCACTGGATCCCCCTTGTCCACGTGTTTGTTGACCCCTTCAAAGAACTCTAATAGATTAGTAAGACACGATTTCCCTTTACAGAAAGCATGTTGACTTTTGCCCAACAAGTTATGTTCTTCTATGTGTCTGACAATTTTATTCTTTACTATTGTTTCAACTAATTTGCTGATGTTAGACTTACCGGTCTATAATTGCCAGGATCACCTCTAGAGCCCTTTTTAAATATTGGCGTTACATTAGCTATCTTCCAGTCATTGGGTACAGAAGCTGATTTAAAGAACAGGTTACAAGCCATAGTTAATAGTTCCGCAATTTCACATTTGAGTTCCTTCAGAACCAAGAGTTCCTTGGGTGAATGCCATCTGGTCCCGGTGACTTGTTATTGTTAAGTTTATCAATTAATTCCAAAACCTTTTCTAGTGACACTTCAATCTGTGACAATTCCTCAGATTTGTCACCTACAAAGGACGGCTCAGGTTTGGGAATCTCCCTAACATCCTCAGCCATGAAGACTGAAGCAAAGAATTCATTTAGTTTCTCCGCAATGATTTTATCATCTTTAAGTGCTCCTTTTGTATCTTAATCATCCAGAGGCCCCACTGGTTGTTTAGCAGGCTTCCTGCTTCTGATGTACTTAAAAAAAACATTTTGTTATTACCTTTTGAGTTTTTGGCTAGCTGTTCTTCAAACTCCTTTTTGGCATTTCTTATTACATTTTTTACACTTAATTTGGCAGTGTTTATGCTCCTTTCTATTTACCTCACGAGGATTTGACTTCCACTTTTTAAAAGATGCCTTTTTATCTCTCACTGCTTCTTTTACATGGTTGTTAAGCCATGGTGGCTGTTTTTTAGTTCTTTTACTGTGTTTTTTAATTTGGGGTATACATTGAAGTTGGGCCTCTATTATGGTGCCTTTGAAAAGTGTCCATGCAGCTTGCAGGGATTTCACTCTAGTCACTGTACCTTTCAATTTCTGTTTAACTAACCTCCTCATTTTTGCATAGTTCCTTTCTGAAATTAAATGCCGCAGTGTTGGGCTGGTGAGGTGTTCTTCCCACCACAGGAATGTTAAATGTTATTATATTATGGTCACTATTTCCAAGTGGTCCTGTTATAGTTACCTCTTGGATCAGATCCTGTACTCCACTCAGGACTAAATCAAGAATTGCCTCTCCTCTTGTGGGTTCCGGTACCAGCTGCTCCAAGAAGCAGTCATTTAAAGTATCGAGAAATTTTGTCTCTGCATTTCGTCCTGAGGTGACATGTACCCAGTCAATATGGGGATAATTGAAATCCCCCACTATTCTTGAGTTCTTTATGTTGATAGCCTCTCTAATCTCCCTTAGCATTTCATCATCACTATCACTGTCCTGGTCAGTGATTGATAATAGATCCCTACTGTTATATTCTTATTAGAGCATGGAATTACTATCCATAGAGATTCTATGGAACCTGTGGATTCATTTAAGATTTTTACTTCATTTGATTCTACATTTTCTTTCACATATAGTGCCACTCCCCCCAGCTCCCACACACACACGACCTCTTCTGTCCTTCCGATATATTTTGTACCCTGGAATGATTGTGTCCCATTGATTGTCCCCACTCCGCCAGGTTTCTGTGATGCCTGTTATATCAACATTCTCCTTTATCACGAGGCACTGTAGTTCACCCATCTTATTATTTAGACTTCTAGCATTTGTGTACAAGCACTTCAAAAACTTGTCAGTGTTTATTTGTCTGCCCTTTTCTGATGTGTCAGATTCTTTTTATGTGAATGTTTCTCATCTGATCTGGCCCATACTTCATCCTCTTCCATTCTCTCCTCCTGACTAGAATCTAGAGAATTTCTATCAGTAGACTCTCCTCTAAGAGAAGTCTCTGCTCCGCTGCAGCAATCGGCTTTCCCCCATCTCTTAGTTTAAAAACTGCTCTGCAACCTTTTTAATGTTAAGTGCCAGCAGTCTGGATCCACTTTGGTTTAGGTGGAGCCCATCCTTCCTGTATAGGCTCCCCCTATCCCAAAAGTTTCCCCAGTTCCTAATAAATCTTAACCCCTCCTCTCTACACCATCGTCTCATCCACGCATTGAGACACTGAAGCTCTGTCTGCCTACCTGGCCCTGCGCGTGGAACTGGAAGCATTTCTGAGAATGCCACCATAGAGGTCCTGGATTTCAGTCTCTTCCTAGCAGCCTAAATTTGGCCTCCAGGACGTCTCTCCTATCCTTCCCTATGTCTTTGGTACCTACATGTACCACGACCACCAGCTCCACCCCAGCACTACACATAAGTCTATCTAGATGCCTCGAGAGATCCGCAACCTACGCACCAGGCAGGCAAGTCACCATACGGTTCTCCCGGTCATCACAAACCCAGATATCTATGTTTCTAATGATCAAATCTTCCATTACTAACACCTGCCTTTTCCTAATGACTGGAATTCCCTCCCCTGGAGAGGTAACCTCAGTGCTAGAGGATACCCCAACATCATCTGGAAGGAGGGTGCATGGGAAGGTTTCCCTCTGCTCCCGTTGACTGCTCTCCTTCCCTGAGCCTTTCATCCTCCTTAAAAGTGCAGGAACTGTCTGATTGGAGGTTGGACAAATCTACAGTGTCCCGGAAAGCCTCATCAACATACCTCTCTGCCTCCCTTAGCTCCTCTAGTTCTGCCACCCTGGCCTCCGAAGCCCGTACTCGGTCTTTGAGGGCCAGGAGCTCCTTGCACCGAATGCACGCATACGCCACCCGCCCACAGGGCAGGTAATCATACATGCTACACTCGGTGCAATAAACTGAATAGCCCCCAATCTGCTGCTGGGCTTCTACCTGCATTCTCTCCTACAGCTACCTAGGTTAATGATAGGGTTTTTGTTTAAATCAAGAAAATTTGATTATAGTTTAGGTTAAAGGTTTTAAAGAATGGCAAGTACCTCGCACCCTTCCCAACTCCCTCTCAAAACTCCCTGTTAGCGGCCCCTGGTCGCAAAGCTACCTGGTCGCTTGCTCACTGCTTTATAAAGCCCTAGCCTTCCTGATAGCCCCGCCTTCTGACTAAGGCTCAGCCAATGAATAGAGGCTTCTAGATTTCAAACCTTGGTTAGAAGTTCACAGCTTCCAACTGCTGGTCACAGCACATGGTCCTTCAAACAGACAGACAAACACAAGCTCAGCACACAGCAAGTAACCCCCAAACGTAAACACACACTACAGACAGCCACTTGCCCCAAGGGTCCCGTATTTGCTCCTCCTTCACCTAGAGAACTCCCTCTTGAAACTCCCTGTTAGCGACCCCCTGATATCAGAGCTGCTCAGGGGGCTGTCAGGAAAGTTGTGGGAAGCAGTTGCAATGGGCTGACATGCTCCAGTTTAAGATTTGCAGGGAACAGCTTGTGATATATTGGCATTCATAATCAAAAACACTTTTTGTGACTTAAATACAGTTTCCCTGAGGGCAACAAGTTTAGAACACTAAGGATCACAAGCCACTAGTTGGACACCACTCATCTAGAAAATATTTTACAAGATCATTCCTTTGTCAATTACTGTAAAATAGGGGTTACAAAAAGGAACCAAGGGGGAGAGATTGTAAACACCCTCTTTTCTGCCCCCATTTCCTTTTTGAATCCACATTCTGTAATGAGCATAGGGATGCCTATGTTTTAGTGGTACACCAGTGGGAGTAAGGACCAGACTTTTAAAGGTATTTAGGTACCTAATCATGAAGCTTAGGTGCTTTTGAAAATGCCACTAGGCATCTATTGGTGCTTAAATACCTTTAAAAATCTGGCTTTAGGTGCATTGTTATGACACCACTAAACAGTCAATCTGACCATCACTTTGGACTATAAATATCCACTACATATTCCATCAGAATATTTCCATCTCTAATTTCTGTGAGGTAAGTGTTAACTCCAGGGGTATAAAAATATGACTCTGGAATCTTTATTGTTTTCCAACAATGTATATGTTTTGTAACAAATGTTAAATGTATTGTACTGTATCTCTGACTGCAATACTTTTCTTATGGCAAATTAGAATACAATGTGTTCTACTTCACTAGGATGCACTTAAATCAGGACAACTACTTCATTTATTAAGGGTCTTTGAGCTAGCCAGTTTGGCCTAGTGATAGTGAGTGGAAACGACTGCTACTAAATCAGGATATTAGCAAAAATTCCACTTATAAATCAAAAGAAAATCAAAGTCTCCATCCATTACCCATTTGCAAAAGTTGAAACACACACTTCTCTAGTGTTAGAGGAATAAGTGTTTGACCAAATGTTAAATAGGTGTGAAATTCCAATTCTCTGCCTCTTAAGTTAAATAAGAAAAAATAAAGTGGAAATGTATATTTTCATTCAGTCCAATGTTATTTTTTTCTCCTGGACTTTTCAGACTGTTTATAATCGTCTCTTCTCTTAGGTGCCAATTCAGCAAAGCACTTAACATTAATCATGCTTAACATTAATCAAATGAGGGGTCCAACTGAAGTCAATAGAGGTGAAAAGTGCTTTGTTGAATCAAAGCCTTGGTTAGGAAAGCTGCTCACTGGCAAGATACACCATCCAGTATGGTGTCCCAATTAAGAAAATTCCTCTGGATGTACATTTAGCTTTGAACAGTCTCCTTTTATAGAACTGTTTCACAATACCTTGTATAGTACAAGAGAACACCAGAGGAAAAACTGCCTATACAAAATGAGAAAGGATTGTAAAATTGTTGATAAGCATCTCAGTGAAATGAAAGGCATGTCACACTTGGGTTTTTCAACTGAACATGCCACAGCCTAGGGGGCTTGTCACAGCTGAAAATCCAGTTTGTTATATGCCTTTCACTTCACTGAGAGACATGCAATTAAATGCTGCAGTCTTAACTGTACTATATAGATATAGTATCTTATACTTCTGGGGCTATATTTATTTTGTAATTTTAACAGTCACAAATAAATTGTCAAATGGGGAGGGGGGCAGAAATATAACAACTTTGGATTTATATTGACTTTATCCTGCTGAGTCCCAAAGTCTTTCAAACTACCCACATCACAGGCTGAAATCACAGGGCAAACAAACACTTTCTGAGGTGTAGCACAATCCCAATACAATGCAATATACTTTATTTTATTTAGCATCTTTCATACATTGTTTTACGTAGAGTTAAATGCCAGTTACAAATTTAAAATAGTTGCAAAGACAGGGATATTAGCTGCTATTCAAAGCTCATTGATGTCCGTGGTAAGACTTAACTGGGCATTGGATCAGGCACATTAAGGGGAACAGGCATAGGAGGAGTCTATGACACAGTCAGCTGTACATTTATTTGATGGGAAGAGAGAAGACCATTTCACATTTTAAAACATAGATTTGTCACCCTCTGTTGCTATGTGACAGATCCACACAAACAAAAGGGGGAAATTTGTCATAATGAACTATTGAAATTGTCTATACAAAACATATTGTCAAATTCACAAAGTTTTTCTTAAATATCTTTATTATAGTATCTTTAGAGGTTACTTATAACAATAATAGGTGCAACATTTTCAGGCAGAAATACAACTTAAATTGATGTCCCTCTAATACTTGTGAGCTGACAGCCAGGATAAGGCACATGGTACATTCGATGACTTGTATTAAAGTAGTCTGGTGGTTTAAACATAGATTATAGTTCAAATTCAAGCTTATCCTCTCTATAGTGATGACTCAGATACTACTAATCTTTTCTCTTTATTGACCTTCTTCTGCATTTGAATTCACACTCCTCTTCAGTCCATTCTCTCTTTACAGCAGCCTGCCACTCTTCATGTTCCAAGCATCCTCCACCTTCAGAAACAGGTCATAAGGACACTTGTACCTTTCTTCTAGTTTTCCATTGTGGAGTATTATGAATCTGTCCACTTCCTCCTTCATACCCCTTCCTTAACTGTGTGTATGGAAGCCATCCAGATTAGGTTGTCTTCCTTATCATTCAGCACTTGTGACAGGGTGCTGGGCAAAGGGGTTGATGAGTCAGCCCTCTGTCACACCTGCTCCCATTTAGGGGAATAAATTAGAGCTGGCTGGAGATAATCTGGCCCTAACTAGGGGAGCAGAAATAACTGTGGCCTAATTAGCCTGGGGCTGTATAAATGCCTTAGGGGAAGAAAGCCAAGGGGGTGCAGAAAGAAAAGGAAAAGGCAGGGAGTGGAAGCAGGGAGGTAGCTCTGCCTGCCTGCAGATGGTAAAGGTTCAACTGTACATGGTGAAATGGTGTTGGGAACAAGCCTGTGAATAAACTGCACCAGTGGTGACTAACCCCAGGGTCTCAGAGTGACTTTGTGGACCTAGCAGAGGCAGGAGCCAATGGGTCCTTACCGCGCTCTGCTACAGCACTATATAAATTTATACATGTAATTTGTCCTAATAAATCAGTCCCTACAGACCTATAATCAATTTGAGACAGATTCTGCCCCCATTATTTATATTTAGTACCTTAGCAGTTCTAGTGACTTAAGTAGGGCAATGCAAGGAATAAAGTACTACATGAGTGAGGGTGACTTAATCTGTCACTTTGGTTGCTGTTTTCTGAATTGTCTTTCATTTATATCTTTCTGGAATTATGATGCCCAGAAGTGATCACACTGTACCAGCTGCAGTAGTTCCAAAAGTATATAGACAGGCATAATTCTCCTCCTCCTCTTCAATGCCTCTAGAGTATGCACTAGCTTTTTTGGCATACCTTATTTCATTGTAAACACCTTATGGTTTACTGTTTACAATTACTCAGCTTTGAGCATTACTGTTTTGTTAGTGCCATCCTCCCATTACATAGAATCATAGAAGATTAGGGTTTGAAGAGACCTCAGAAGGTCATCTAGTCCAACCCCCTGCTCAAAGCAGGACCAGTCCCAACATAGATGAAGCTAGAATATATTTTAAGTCTCACTCCCCCTCCACAGGTGCTTAGACGGGGTGAGGCTCCGACCCACATGTCCATACACACCAGCACTGTCATTTAGGGCTTGTGCAGGTTGGCAGTCTGGGTAGGGGAGCATGCAAGAATGATCTGCAGGGCACTATTCCTTGTATGAGCAAATGGGTGCAGAAGGGAGAGAAGGAATAGAGAGTTGGTAGAGCCATGGCTGTGTTCCGCTGTGTGCCTGCAGTGAGACCGGACTGAGCTGGAGGAAGGGAATGTGCTATGTCTAGAAATGGGCGTGATGCAGCATACTCTGGCCCACTGCACACGCACCTTGTGCAGTACAGCAGCTCGGGGGAGTTGTGACTCACAGGGATGATTCTGAGTCACAATTTGTTTTTGGATCTCAGCCTCTGGTGGCACATCTACATAGAGTCTCAAACTCAGGGCCACAACAAAAATCTTGATCTAGTCCCTGGAAAATGGCTGAAAGAGACTTAAGAAAATGTACTGTGACATATCATTTGTATAACTACTTTGTTAGGAAGCTCTATATAGTTAATCCGGCTATACTAATCAGGGTAGCCAGATTAGGATTAGACCAGTCCACCCCATGATGTCTATACTGATGGACAATATTTTTTCATTCAATAGCTGTCTTATGTTGACCACACACAGAAAATCTGACATTGGATGCATCATGTGTTTTATACTGGACTTTATAAATGTGCAGTAAATATTGCATATTTGTACTCTGATTGAAAAGTTACAGTATGCACCCATTTAAAAATACTCAGCTTTTTTCCCTACCTTTGTAAAGGTTCATAGTCTGGGAAGAAAACAACGAAAAGACTGACATTTTTATGCTGCTTAAGATTTTGGGGGTTTTTTTTGCTGTGGAAAAATATGCAGTAGTGACCACTAAAAAGTCAACATTGCCAAGAGTTACCCTAGAGTAAAATACGAAATATGGCAGATATTTCCTGTTAGAGGTACAGGGGGAAACTGATACATCAGATACTAGTCAATGGTAGCTGTTGGCAAAAGCATTTTTAAAAAACAAAATCCTACCTCAGAAAACTTGAACGGATTCCACTTCCACCTCCCCTCCCGCCCACTTCTTTTTTTAACTAAGATCAAGCATGATAAATTTTAACTCAAAATAATTTTTCATAATCCATCATAGCCATCATTCCACAGCAACTAGTTTTTATGAAGGGCAATTACACATGTACTAAACTGCCACTATTATTTGATAACTCATCGAAGCAAGAAAACTCATAATACTGAGAAGAGTAAAATAGGTAGAAAACCATATTTAGAAGACTGTCAGTAATTTTGATTTCATTGAAAGGCAGCACAATTCCCACCGATTTAATGATGAAGGACTGGGCCCTAAATGGTAGACTGACTCTTACATTTCATTTTGGAGAAGAAAGTGTCCATGCCTTACTTATTTAGGCCAGCTCCTTCCTCCTTCCCTTTTCTCTCCCGCTTCCCTCATCCTTTTGTGATACCAGCAGTCACCTTACACAAGATATCCTGGAATTTGCACCAATTTATAAATGGGGAAGCTTACTATAACGGCTGCCCTACCCTTTTAAAAGAGGTTTTCTCGCTGCATGAATTAAATAAGACAGTTTTTAATAAAGAAAATAAAAAGGAAAAGCAGATTCTATCACATCCACCCATAAAGTACTGCTACAAGGGTCATTTAAAGGGTTTGAGTCCTAGACTTTGAAATCTCCAGCCACACTTCTACTTGAGTATTTTTGATCCTTTATGTGGTCCAGCTGTTAATGGGGGACTTAGCACACATGGTGCAGGGGGGTAACATAACTATTTTCTAGACAGCAGTAGAATGTTGGATATAAGGAATTGTAGATTCTTGTCCTTGTCTCTGGGCAGGGAATGTGATATAGTTAGAAATAGAATAACCAGAGCATGCATATTTGGCATACTTTTTCTACAAGGCAATATACAGTAGCTGAATGGGAAATTGAATCTACTTTATTAGAGATGTGGGTTCTATTTCTAACTCCGCTTGAAGTAACCTTGTACAATAACAGTTCTGTTAACTTATTTGTAAAATGACAAGGTGCTAATAATTTACTGGCTTTTGAGGTCAGATATGAGGCCCTGGTCAGTAATAAGTGCTATGAAGTGCATGAAAACATAATCAGCAGTCAATAGAGGTGAGATTTGCATGCATGGTGTCCTAGCTGAATGCATTTCCCCTAGAATACCAGATGGATGTTGATGGTCTCTCTCTGTGCACAGAACACTGCATGTTTGCAGTAGAACAGAATGGGCAGCCTAATTTGACAAAATGTGAAATATCCTGCAAAATTCAGTATATTTGAGAGGGCTGCAGGGGATTGACATGCAACTAAAACAGGTATCATGGAGTGGAGAAACAGGCAGGGCCGGCTCCAGGCACCAGCGCAGCAAGCAGGTGCCTGGGGCAGCCAACGGAGGGGGGCGGCATGTCCGGCTCTTCGGCGGCAATTCGGTGACGGGTCCCTCGGTCTCTCTTGGAGGGAAGAACCTGCCGCTGAATTGCCTCCAAAGAATGAAGCAGCGGCGGTACAGCTGCCGCCGAAGTGCCACCGATCACGGCTTGCTTTTTTTTTTCTTCCGCTGGAGCCGGTCCTGGAAACAGGTCCAAAGTGTTAGCATTACATTCAGGGTAATCCTACTGTGTTGTTTACAGAAGCTATTACAGTTTGCTAAATAATTCATATTTTTCAATTTGTATTATGGAGTTTTTTTTATACATCATTATGTGAATGAAGTAACAGTGAAGAGACAATACACTAAGGATTCATAAAAGCCTCATTCAAATTTACAGTAACGTTACAAAGTGTCCTAAAGATGTTCAACAATGGTGATCAATTGCAATTCAAGAAACATCGCATTTTAATTATTGACCATTCATGCTGGTCAGTGGATCCCAGTTTTTCCTAACACTTACAGAGATATACAGTACTGTATAATTTGACTAAAAGGAATATCTACAGGGTTGAAGAGATGGTCAGAATATATGGAACAAGATATTTTATTTAGAATTTTCAGGACATAAAGGTCAGTTGAAGCTAGCTGTTGCATTTCCTACTATGACTTATTTCAGCAACTCTAGAACTAATGGTTCAGTATGTCAGTTGAGGAGTTATTTCTGGAAATTGTTGTGCATTTGTCCCTGGTGAAGAGAAGATTTTTATAAACACTGGATGGATAATGGATGGTGCAAGAGGAAGTTATGGAGTTGATTTAATAAAATCATTGAAATTGGACATGGACATGGAAAATACCTCCTATCTTCCCTGTCCCTCTACCAGTGAAATCCCCCCCGCCCCCCTCCACCCCTTTCCACTGTTCCCTCTAATTTTTCACACCCATGTGTGGAATGAATTTTGTTATGTGCACCACATCCCCACCTCCATATTGCTGCAGATAACAAAATTCATGTGGCGAGGTGGGGCTGAGGGGTTCAGAGTGTGGGAGGGGGCTCAGAGCTGAGGCAGAAGGTTGGGGTGCGGGCTCTGGGGTGGGGCCAGGGATGAGGGGTTTGGGGTGCAGGAGTGGACTCAGGGCTGGGACAGAGGGTTGGGATGCGGGTGGGGGGGTCCGGGCTCCAGCTGGGGGTTCGGGCTCTGGGGTGGGGCTGGGGATGAGGTGTTTGGGATGCAGGCTGCCCAGGGCTATGGCAGGGAGAGAGGACTCCCCCCAACTCTCTCTCCCCACAGCATCACCTGGTCTGGGCGGGAGGGGCTCCTCTCCCTGGCCACAGCAGTTCTGGCAGGCCTGGGCCTGGGCCTGGGTCGGGCTGGGGGACCTTCGTGGAGCTAAATAGTCTGCTGCGCGGCCACATAGCTTAAAGGGAACCTAGCCCCTTACCTCTTATCCTTGAATGCGTTGTTATTTTAAAAGACAAGATAACACTTTCCTTGGGAGACTGTCAGTCTAACACAGTTGTTCTCAACCTTTCCAGACTACTGTACTCCTTTCAGGAGCCTGATTTGTCTTGCGTACCCCAAGTTTCACCTCACTTAAAAACTACTTGTTTACCAAATCAGACATAAAAATACAGAAGTGTCACAGCACACTATTACTGGAAAATTGCTTATGTTCTTATTTCTACCATATAATTAAATCAATTGGACTATAAATATTGTATTTATATTTCAGTGTGTTATTTGAACCTGTTTCTGATTTGTGAGCCTTGTCTGAAGCCCGAGCCCCAACTGGCTGGGCTGAAGCATGTAACTTAGCTTCGCTGGGACCCCTGTGGCTAGGACCCCGGGCAGTTGCCCTGCTTGCCACCCCCTAATACCGGCCCTGCACCTGTGATCCTCCTAAACCTGTCCCACGAACCCCCTGGGGACTGCAGCCCCCAGGTTGAGAAAGACTCATCTAGATGAGTTGAGTACCCCCTGGAAGACCTCTGCGTACCTCTGGTTGAGAACCACTGATCTAAGAGATCTCACTATTAAAAAATACTAAGGTAAAGTGGTCCTTACTTCTAGTCATATTAATAATTCAGCATTCTGCATGGTATTTACACCCTTCAGGAGTTTAAAGATGGATCTACAGTATACTGTGCCCAGTAGGTTGCCAGTTAGCCAGGCCGTATCTGTTTAGGGATTTTTTTTCCTTCCTCTTTACAAAGGAATCCTTCCAGCCCTCTTTGAATTCTCTCAAATTTAACATATGTCTGGTCTCAAGCAGAAGTGTGTGTGTAGTACTGTAGGTTCAGTCCCACCCGTACTATACAGGGACTGGCCACCACCTCCATATCTATGACACAATGCTTCTGTTTACACAATTTCATATCTCATTGAACCAAATTCTGCTCTGTAATACCAGTGTAGTTTTATTAATTTTGATGGAGTTACTTCACATTTACATGTAACTAGGGGCAGAATTTGGCCCCTTGAGTATTTTTGCTGCCATATATCTCTCATCTGTTTTTTTATCCCTACTCACCTTAAGCTTTGTTTTCATATTACCACTTTAAGTATCTCTTTCTCATTGAAATCACATTGCAAAACCTTTGAGCAGAGTAGCAGATTAAAATACAAGATATTTACAAATTTCCCCTAGAATCTAATAGTATACACATTAAACAAAGAGTGACTTAGGAGTTATTTCACAGGGACACACAAGAAAGTTAATCTGACTGAACTAAAGGTGTACCTTTAAAGTGGATTAGTTAAAATGCTTTAAATCCCTGTTTGGATGCTCTTCCCAAAAGAATTAAGGTCACTTTAATTCTGAGTAAGAGTGTTCACACAGGTTTAAGAAGTGGGCTGTAGTCCATGAAAGCTTATGCTCTAATAAATTTGTCTCTAAGGTGCCACAAGTACTCCTGTTCTTTTCACACAGGTTTAATGAGGTTTAACTAATCTACTTTAAAAAATCATTTGGATTAACTTTCCTGAGTGCCCCCATGTACGCATGCCCTTATTTCTTATCAACTAACCTTGGGCAAAAGGCCTGGATAGACAAAATAAAAGTAGACTAAACAAATGCAGTTTTCTACAAGCTTTAAGAGTCTCTACACTTGGACTCTGTTAGACCATAAGGAGGTTCATATTTCAGATGTGATTGCTCTCAACCTCAGTTTCTATCAGGCTACAGAAGTTAATACACTGGGAAAGAGTCCATCTTTTAGGCAGCCAGGACCCAAACTACATAAGGTTTAGTAGATTAAAATCAACAGTTCTTCAGAAAAGGACCTTGGGATTGCAGTGGATGAGAAGCTGGATATGAGTCAGCAGTGTGCCCTTGTTGCCAAGAAGGCCAACAACATATTGGGCTGTATTAGTAGGAGCATTGCCTCCAGCTCAAGGAAAGTGATAATTCCCCTCTATTCGGTACTGGTGAGGCCACACCTGGAGTATTATGTCCAGTTTTGGTCCCCCCACTACAGAAGGGATGTGAACAAATTGGAGAGAGTCCAGCGGAGGGCAACAAAAATGATTAGGGGGATGGGGCACATGACTTACGAGGAGAGGCTGAGGGAACTGGGGTAATTTAGTCTGCAGAAGAGAAGAGTGAGGTGGGATTTGATAGCAGCCTTCAACTACCCGAAGGGGGGGTTCCAAAGAGGATGGAGCTAGGCTGTTCTCAGTGGTGGCAGATGATAGAACAAGGAACAATGATCTCAAGTAGCAGTGGGGGAGGTCTAAGTTGGATATTAGGAAACTGAACTGTTTCACTAGGAGGGTGGTGAAGCACTGGAATGGTTTACCTAGGGAGGCAGTGGAATCTCCATCCTTAGAGGTTTTTAAGGCCCGGCTTGACAAAACCCTGGCTGGGATGGTTTAGTTGGAGTTGGTCCTGCTTTGAGCAGGGGATTGGACTAGATGACCTCCTGAGATCCTTCCAATTCTAATATTCTATGATCAACACAATGGATTGCACCCAAAAGCAAATAAGAGGCCATTACAATACACAAACCACAGATATAAGTTGTGCTATAGGCCTTAACTACCAAATCAACATTGAGCAGCACTTGTAGCTTCCAAGTATTTGTTTATTTGTTTATTTATTTTTATCTTAAACATTTCTAGACACTCCTGAAAGTATTTAAGTTTTCCAGAGCATGGATGAAATTCAAAATGGGAATGTGCTTACCAATCCGAAATCTAAACATATAAATCACCCAACCAATGAAAACCTTCCATCATTGTGCCAACACAAACTCTCAAGTTTTGGTTGAGGGTTAGGCCAAGAGAAAAAATGAGCCTATTTTGGGCTCAGAAGTTCAACAGATCTGGGTTCTGATGGACCAAAGTCAGAAGTGAGGATCATGAGTTGAGGATGCCTTATATACAGTGGCTTGACACGTGCCCCTTCCCATTTAAACTTGATCTTAGGTATCGGTTCTGATTGCGACTACAGTGGCATCACAACAAGGAGAGAATCAATTTCTCAGGCCCTCGGGTAGACAGTACAGAGTACTTGTATAATTTGTGAGAGGAGTGAAGCACTCTATAATAAGCTGGCAGTTGGATTCTGTCCTAACTTAAGTTACTAAATTATCGTAAGGTGTAGCCCCATGTAGCCTTCATTATGTCTTCGTCACCTTCAAGTTAAAGATAATTGTAGTGAACTCTGCACCCAAATCTGAGGTTTCATTTGTCTCATTAAGCACAGATAAAAAGCATTCTTGGTCCCAGCTACTCCTAGATTATTTAGCTTGTTGTCTTCACTGGGACTGCTCACATTAGCAAGAGATCCCCATGATGAGTAAGGGTTCCACAATCTGGCTTTTAGAATCCAAGAATTCTAAGAATCTAACATGACCTACAAATTGTGACCCCAAGTAATAGGTGTACTCTGTACAACATCCACCATGTGGAATGATTTTACTGAACAAGATTTCAGGAATGCTGTGGCAGAACAGAAACTTGTCTTACTTATGCTACCACAGCCACAGCAAAGGATCTCAGATATTCACTGTACTGCAACTGATCACATACTGCCCAGGTTCACTCCAGTATTTTCCCCCAATCATTTCCTCTATCAAAGTACCATTATGATCTGTGGGGATGATACATAGGGAGAGTTACCTCAGGAACAATTTTATCACTTTCTTCATGGACAAAATGCAATCTTGGTGTTTTGTAAGTCTATTGAACTGGTCCATCTTTTTACCCAGAGAATTCTGGAACTCTCTTGGGTCCATCACTCTCTGTGGGCAAACCAATAAATATCAGCAAGAATAATCCTTGATTTCAGACTGAAGAAGATAATGATTTGACCATGTCAAGAGTTTGAGCACCACATCTCATCTTCAATTCAGAGTCTGTCCACCCTCAACATGAGTCAAAGAACACTTGAGATAGTTTCAGTTCTCAGGGCAACCCTCAGGAGCTACCGCAACAGTGGGTACTCCTCTCTCCACAACTACTTGTACGAGAGTCAAAAAAAGTCACACCTGCATCAATAAGCTTACCTATCCTGTTCATATTTAGCCACTCTTGCCACTGATGCCAGGCTGGTGATCTACATGGCATGGGGAGGAAGTCTACCGAGGAAGAAGAAAGAGACTCAGGGATAGAGCCCTTCCCTCCAAGCATATCAGTACATATCAACAAAGGGTTAAAAATTGAAAGAAAAAATAGGATTGGAAAACAATACTGCCAAAATTTCTACTTATAACAACATCGCTAGCCATACCCAGAACTTAACTGAAATGCCTCCCATGAACTTTTCAATCATTTCCCAAGATCTCCCATCCTAGAGACAGTTTGTAAAGGTTGTGCTGCAGTCCACAGGGTAAGGGGCAGTACCTACATTTTACCAGATAATTGTTGTTTCTGTTGCTGGGAAGCCTAGTACTGGGGCTCCCAGGGTAGTTTATTTAGTGTATTGGCTTCAGAAGAACGATCTCAGTTCCAAAGATATCTTCCCTAAATGATTATTCTCAACCTGTGAAAATAAGATCATGTATATGCTAATAAGGTTTTCATTATTGCATTATTTCCTTTTGTCCACTTAATTAAATGCATTTTGATTAGAGTCAGCTTTAATATTGCACACAAAATAACTTTTCAAAAATATTAAACAAATTAACTTTATTAGTGTTTTTGAACACATTCTTTAGTGAGGAACAAGTGATTCCTTTGGCCAGTTTAGAAAATCGAGATATAATGTGATCTAATTGAGATGCAATTATTTGTGTTAGATGTTTTGCAATTATGAATTCCTTTTGTGGGTGGCTGAAGGAAAGAACAGAATCCCTTTGAAAGTCTGATATCCTCATTCTATCTGGAATTTAACATTTTCAGATCACTGCTGCATAATGAAGACCATAAATATTCATAGAATATTGGTGACAGAGAAGAAAATACTTTCGTTTTTAACAGCACTTTCACTTAAGACCAATAAAGCAAAAAAAAAAGGCATCTCATGAGTTATACTGAAAAATCTAATTCAGTATAGGAGAGTTATAATCAAGCCAGTTAGCATAGCTGATTGGCTTTGATGACTGCTATTAAAATAAAAGCAATTGATTTAAGGGCATTAGTGAATAAAGAGGTTGCTGATGTACAGAATACTGCAGCTTGTCAAATAATTTACAAATTTATCTACAAATCAAATTCTATTTTATTCAATTTGAATGTGTTGATTAAGATAAGGAAAGGATAAGACACCAAAGATACCCTGAGGAAAATAATGGAATCTGTTACTTGCCTTTCTTCAAAGTGTTTCGTTATTATTGCTGTCAACCTCGCTGTGTTCCTTCTGTAAGAAATAATCTGATACACGAACACTATAATTAGAACAGTGCAAGCTTGACACAGTCCACTTGAAGTTAAACTCAAGATGTTTTTATAGAACCTGTATTGTTTGAGTGTTTTCTAGGAAAAAACAAAAATACAGTAGCTAAAAAGATCTTTATTTTCTTTATTCTGCGTAGATCATCTTTCAAAGCAAAATAATTTTGGTCTGCATAATACTCACAGGATATAATCCTTCAAATAGTACTCAGGAGAGTAGTCCCATTGATTTCAGTGGGAGGACTTGCATGAGTAAGGTTTGTAGAATCGAGTTCATGAACATGTAGGCCTATTATTTGCTCATAAATATCCGTGTTATTAAATAAAATGTAACAGTTTTGTTTGCCATAGTTCACATATATAATGGAAAATGTCAGGCAGCTACAATAGCTTTTAGTATTAAATATTGGCATGAACTCAAAATATTAGACTACTTTCCGGCTTTATAATCACTATATCTCTTTCTTGTCTTAATCACTGTACATCAAGATTGTTGTATATACTTTTGGCAATTTGTAACTGAAATTATAAATTTTAGCTCAGAGACGAAGCTGGACAGGCAGTGAGATTTGAAAATTCATTGCACCACTATGGGAGTTTTGAAAAGAAGCTGCCTAGACAGATTTAATTATATATAATACCTGGAAAAAACCGAGGAACCATGGAAACATGGATAAGTACGTTGTTGTCACAAGGATTTTTAAGACCTCTTTGAAACAGTTTTTTTAGTTTTGCTATGTGTTTGTTTTTACATATTTAATGTTTCCTTTTGTGTCACTAAATAAAAACATAGGACTTGAATGTTAAATGTAGGGGATGGAAAGGTCACTTGATTATTACATTGAAGGGATGAATTGTTTGGCTGAATTATTAGTGCCCCAGCTCACTCAATGGGCAATTGACAAGATATGAATGTTCACAACATAGCTAAGTTAGCCATGCATCCATGCACCATTCAGACTGTGTTTACACCAAATATTAGTAAAAAAAATGATAGACCTCCAAGTCAAGACTAAAAGTCAATTGTCTTGAGTCTCTGGGCTCTGTCTAATACATTAGGCTACTGTACTTCTCACCCAAGTTACTGACCCTCTCTGCCTTAATTACCCAAAACTAAAAATTCTGGCTAATAATAAATCTGAGTTTGCATAGTGGTAACTTAGAAAATTTCTTCTATTTGTAAAGTTATTGCCAATTCCAGTGGTATTCTGTATTTTAAGAACAGAGAATCTCTCTCAAACTGGTATTAATTTCTTCATTTGGATTTTTACAGGCAACAGTATGAGTGCCCATGTAATGCTCTGTGTATACTTGACAATCTTTTAAAAATGCACCAAGACCCATGCAAAACAGACCCATCAGTTTCCCCAGTAACATAAAATAAATTAATTGACCTCATGCCCAACTGTCAGAGTCCGACATCACCACTACCCCTGTCCAATCACCCTCTACTGGTGAAGAAGGGAGAAAGGGTGGGCCGTGCAGCATGCCTTAAATGATAAAAACTTGCCTTGTTATGGATCTGGGGAGCAAGTGAATACCAAAGGCTGAGGGACCTAATGAACAATGCCCTGCCAGTTGTCGTTGTCATCCCCCCCCCCCGCCCCCCTACTGATGGGGTTTTAATTCAGCCACTTTCACTGGTTACAAATATGGTAGTATGAAGTTCAGCCATAGGTACCCGTGAAGTGAAAGAATAGTTCATATTTCCTCCAAGCATTCTGCTGCCTAGACAGACTTGTATACACTATCTAAAAAATGCTATGCCCAATGAATATGCTGCTTTGGATACACACTGCTCACCAAGAACTTGCCCAGGATGAACATGAGAAACAACTGATGAAATGGAGTAGTCTGTCAGACTCATCACTGTGTTTGGAACTTCTGCTGGACAAGTGAAGGGTGTAATAGCTCCCCGATCATACATTATAATCTCTCAGATCATCTGCAGGAGAAATGTAAAAGTGGAATGCAATGCAAATAGCCTACACTGGCATTCTTTCTGCAAATATTGATACAGTATAAGTAGAACATGTAAGAAATAACTTCAGATCTTTAATTTTCAATCTGTGTCCTTAAACATACAGCATCCTCAGGCACAAAACCTGCAAAGGATACATGGTAAGTTGCTCTCCTGATTCATTAACGAGCATGTAGAAAGGAAAAGGGGGTGTGATGAGGTGAGAAAATGCTGTATGTTGAAGCCAGAGATACTGAAGTATCTAAACTCTTTATACAGGCACACAGAGATCAAAACTGAAACAATTGGGGAACTGATCCCCAACAGGACAATTCTGAATCCCAACCCAGCAGTGCAGATTTACTTTGACATCTGTTGAAAACCTCTTGATTCTATTCCAAGCAATGCTGCTATGGAGAAGCATACAGAATTTCAGCTTCAGCAAAGACAGAGGCAGGCTTCCTCTATCATCACTCCAAAAAGACATCTTATCAGGGTGGTTATATCGCTATTTATTTGTGTGTCTAGAAGAGATGGAGCCACGATTAAAAGAAGAATTAGCAAGGATTTGAACTCTTCAAGTGATCCAAAAGCCAGCCCAAGGGGAGTGTGACTGCTGTCCCTCAGCATCAGAATCCAGCACTCAGCAATAGCACCATATTTTAGGGGTGATTATTACAGTGCCTGTCACGTTGCTTTTAATTTATTTAAAAAAAAAAGTTCTAGTCAAAGATGCATCTTTTTATTTACTTACTCATAATGCTTACAACTATTAACAGTATCAGAGACTGCCCATGATAATGGAAAAAGGAAAGCACTGAAGAGCTCATACATTCACATAAGCACCAGAACAGATGGCTCACACAGCAGTAGGATTCTTTTACTGGATAAATCTAAGGAATGGCAGTTATTGGAGATGCTGAATTTTTCTTATAGTAAGATCAGCTGAATGCATGCTGAGATGCACAAGAATCACATTACAGTAAGAAGTGAGGAGGGGGAGTGGTGTTAGGTTTCCTTTCATTCTTCACCACTAATGATTGACAAATGTAATGCCATTATTCTTGGTTTCTTAGATTTAACTCCCCCCCCACCCCTTTCCCCACTTCCACCAGCTGAGACTCTCAGCTCTTTGTTCAGACTGCAATAATTATCTCTTGTCAGAATAATTCAGTCTCAGACTTGCTGCTGTGTGTAACACAAAGTGCTCAGGAGTTTGCTAATAGTATTTTTGCTTGCCATGCTCGAGAATAAAATGATAGCACTTCCTCATTGCTGCAGAGCTGTTTACAAGTGTATGTAGATCATTGAATTGTTATCCCAGCAGTCCTAGAGTGGCTCAGTTTGGGTTTATCTGGTGCTGACAACAATGCTGGTTTTATGAAAGGGCAAATTAATGACAAAGGGCAGAGCTGGGACAAAGGGAAAAGAAACTCGTCCACACCCAACCCTCAAAAAAAAAATGACGCCGGGGGGGTAACTTCACAGATGCTGAGGTAGATAAAATTGTACTAGCATACAATATTTTTTTCTGAGGAAAGACCTTATGAACAATTGTTCTGCTGTAACAGATGAATGAGGCTTCTGCTTAACATGTAGTGGAGTTAAAAAATCCAAAATACAACAAAATGTTAGCATCGATATGGAATGAGATGCAGAATATGTTGAAAATATTATAGTGTCGTTACATAAATCAATGTCCCTCACTAGGACTACCATGTTCATTTACGGTTACTACATCTGAAAAAAGAATTCAGCAGAATTAGAGGGGGTTCAGAAATGGGTGACCAGAATTATTGGAGATGATTGTCTGGAAAAACTCTCATATGCAGAGACTGAAAAGACAGTGTGTTGGTATATGCAGCAGTGAAAGGTTCTGTCATGCAGGGAGGCAGCAGGGAAATGCTCTGAGCAAAGGGGAGCTCCTGGAGCCTCTCCCCGCTGCTAGTCTTTCACTACAATGGGGAAAGGCTCTGGGACACTACACTGCTATTTTTAGCAGTGTAGCCATGGGAGACGCTGTGTGGGTGTGTAGAGAGCCGTTTAGCATATATACCCTATGGTTCAGGCATGTAGAGTACTCTACTCACTTAAGCTATGCCTGCACTGCTGTTTATACCCATGCTAGCTGGCTGTGCATTGTCTGTACTGTACACACTGCCACAAGAATAGACATACCTTTAGGTTGCAGCAAGGGAAATTCAAGTTAGCTATAAGGAAGTACTTTTTAAATATGGATAGTTAAGCATTGGAACAGGTTACTTATGGAGACTATGGAATCCCTGTCATTATCAAATATGTTCTTTAAAACCTCCAAACACCTGTCAGGGATTATTTACATATACTTGCTCCTACTTCAGCATGGGGAGTGGACTAGAAGAACACTTGAGGTCCCGTCCAGCCCTACATAGCTATGATTGTATGACTGCGACTCTATCTTAGAAAGGAGGTGAATAAGAAGGGGTGTGAGAAAAGTAAACAAAATAATAAATGATATAGAGAAAATAGATGGACAACTTCTATTCTCCCTGTCCCATAATGTAAGAACAAGGGGACATTTAAAAAAAATTGAAAGATAGAACATTTAAAACCAATTAAAGGAAATAATTTTCCACACAGTGCACATTTAGCCAGTGGAACCCATTGCCATGATATGCCAATGAGACCAAGAGATTAGCAGGATTCTGAAAAGTACATAGAGAACTAGAACATCCAGTGTTGGAAGAGTCAATAGTGGAAACAAACTAAAGATTTGGACAGGATAGAAAACCTCATGCTTCAGGGCATAAGCCAACCTCTAGCTCTTGAAGATTGGGAGGAAAATTTATCTAGAAGCAAGTTATCCTCCAGCTACTAATTTTCTCACACCTTATTTGAACTATCTGGTGTTGTCCACTGTTGGTGACAGGATAACTGACTCAATGGACAGATTATTTGTTCCAATCTGGCTATGTCTCTATGTGGACTGACATTTTATACAATTGTTGGAGATTCAGGCAAAGAGCATAAGGTATGGAGAAGGAATTGGATAACGCGACAGTCTAGGCAAATAGAAATGTTGTGAGTGTCTGGCAAAACAACGGAGGACTGCAAGCTAAAGGACAGCTGCACCAGAATTAACTCCTCAGAATTTGGCAGTCCTCCAGCATGTCCCTATGGTCAGTAACAGAGGGATAGGAGATCTTGACATCCTTACCATGACTGATGCTAGTGCTAACGAGTATTATCTTTCTCCACATACTACAATTACCAGACACTGGCATGGGCACACAGAGTAAGGAAGGATGAGTTTGCCACTAGCTGTAACCAGTGTTGCCTGCCACACAATGTGGAAGGCTTATTTCCTCCACAGTTTCAGTTAATTAGCTCTCGCCTAACAGTTGTCCAGAATTTGTGCGCACTGGTATATACATACTTGTTGCTTAGATAGTAATGTCAATCTGCTTAGCCCACCACAGTGTGATGCTGCTGCTCAGTTGGTACAGAAGGGATGAGTGTTCATCTCTTCAGACTTGTCTTAAATCCTGCATTCAAAAGGTACATCTGCAGGCAAATCTATCACAATTGTGAGTTTGTGACTGATGCCGATTTGTCAGCACAAGGGTTCTCTTCAAGGTCAGACAGTTAGAAGACTACCATGACACCTTCTCACACTGAGCAATATTAGAGTAGCTAATGAGGAAGAGACTTATCTTGAGGAGTTTACAGAGTCACAGGGAAAGCTAAGGGAGTGTTACTTGGGTTTAAGAACACTGAGGAAGTCTTTCAGGAAGATTTTGCAAAAGGGTTTCATGGATATGTTGACATTACTGAAAAAAAACTGTATTGCTTAATTGTACAGCCAATTGTTTGATTACCCAATATTAAAAATGTTTAAAACCAAATAACCAAGCTCGTCCAATTTACTGTCTAAAGACAAAAGGAGTATAATACAGAAAAGAGTCAATACCTTGCCAGTCCTTCTGGGAAGCAGGTCTCACAGTGTGTTCACTGAACTTACACAGAGGTGTTCTCCTTCCCACCGACCCATCACTCTCCCCAAACTACTTCTATTTATAATGGGTTTTTTTTTCAAGCCCAAATTTCTATACATCATTTAAGAGTCCACCCACCAGTTTCAACTTGTTTGCCTGGTACCATGTTACCTATTGTTTTTGAACCCAGAATTCTAAACTAGTTGGGCAAAGAACGCACTCCCTGTACCCAAGTAGAATACTTCTGCATCTTGTTTTTGACAATTTCCCTATCTGCAGGTGCCAAATGTTGAGTTGCACTGTTACAAGGTATTGTGGGATACTTAGCATAGAAGAACAAGAGTAATCATAGTGCAATTTAGCGTAATTATCCAACATATAGTTAATATACCAATTACGACCACGAGTATAATATGTGTTATCATGGTGTATACTACACCTAACATACATACTGGCTAGCAATTGGATATGTCACATTTAGGCCAAACTAGAAGGAACAGAACACAAAAGCTGACATTGACCCAGGAATTATCCTTCATAATGAAATGACAGCAGGTCGTAGTTGACTATACAGCAACTTCAGTAACTACTGCTACCCAACTATAGTAACCCCATGACCACTTGTGAGACAACATGTAGCACCTTCATCACCTTCTCAGCCTTTCTCACCCTGTGTTCTGTTAGTGGACACCAGAATAGGGCCTCCCCACATTTGTTCAGGCACCCATTTCCCATCAGCAGTGTCACAGGCTGCCATGCAGACTCTGTGTAAGTGACATCTCTATATACTGTAGTTTGCCTGCTATGTGTGTGACCCACTGATGTTAGCCACTGTATCTGCATGAAATTTAGTATTTCCATGCTACAGGAACTTCCAAAATGTCAACATTTATTTTTATCCCAAATTGGGACAATAGATGAAATTCTGGATCATTTTGTGGAATGGAAATTCTGAAAAATTTCAAATTGGAAATTTTGAAAGCTTTTGTTTTAACTAAAGCTGGACATTTTTAAAAAATCAGCAGATACAGAAAATTTACATCCTGATAATTGATAAAGATACTGCACTGTATCGGGCCAAGATCAGATTCTAGTGAGGCCCACAAGGACTAACACTAACTGGAGGGTGATTCCCCATTTACAATTACTTTTTCTTATCAGTTGAGCAGTTTTTTAAAACATTTAATATATGCTGCTTTGATTTTATATAATATTAATTCTTTAGTCAGAATATACCACATCGAATGTGTTACAAAGTCTAAGGGCTTGTCTATATGAGGAAAAAGCCTGGAATGATTTGCTATTGTGCTGTTTAGCTTAATGCACTTTGGCAGCTTGAATAAGCTAAACTGCAAAGAGTCAGATTTTAGGGGGAATGAGAGTATTCACAGGGAATTATGATGGAATAGGTATTGTGCTTTAAATTCACACCCTAGCTTATTTTGTAATAGCTTCCCTGTGTAGACAAGCCCTAAGTATATTATGCCAACACAGTTACCTTTGTCAACCAACTAGAAATTGCATCAAAAACAATATCAGATTTGTTTGATAAGACCTATTTTCCTTAAAACTATGTTGGTATTAATTATATTGCCATTCTATAGTTCTCATTTAGCCTTTTTAAATACTGCGATAACTTTAGTCTTTTCCAGTCCTCTGGAATTTCCCCAGTGTTCCGAGTTTTGTAAAGTGTCAGATTCAGTCATTCAGATTTTTCTTTGTCAGACTGTTTTAAAACTTTTGAGTCCAAGTTATCTGATCCTGTAGACTTAAAAATGTTTAACTTTAATAGTTGTTATTTAACCATCCCCCCTACTAACTGTTGGAATGGAAAACATTTCATTATCATTGTAAACTGTAGGTAATCCAGCTTCTCCTTAAATATAGAAAATATCTATTGAACATTTCTGCCTTTTCTCCATCATTGATAATTTCACTATCATTATGTAGTAACAAACCTATGTCATTGCTCTGATTTCTTTTGTTCCTGATATATTGTTAAACCACCTTTTTAGTTCTGTGCTCAATTCATCTTTGTCAGAATGAGGTCAAACATAGAATTAGGCTGTGTAGGATATAATATTTTGGTGTTAGAAATTATCATCTATAATTTTAGAGATCATTCGTGTATCTCTTTGAGCCCTCTCCAGTTTTTCAACATCCTTTTTGATTTGTTTGTACCAGAACTGGACACATCATTCCAGCAGTTGTCTCCCCAGTGCTATTTACATAGGTAATATTACTTCCCTGCTTCTATTTTATGCTATCCTTTTACTTAAATTCATCCAGGAATTGTGTTAGCTCTTTTAGCCACAGCATAATAGTGGGAGACCATTTTTGATGGAAATGCCTAAATCTTTTTCAGAATCAGTAGTTTTCACAATACAATCCCCCTTTCTGTGTGATAATTATTCTTATTCGTCCAGCAAACAAATTCACATATAAGAATTTAAAGCTAAAACTTCTGAATTTGAAGAACTGACAGCATCTCTGATAGCGGGTTCTTTGTGTTCTTATAATCCCATCCTGAATATACAACTACTAAGAGCTCCATTTTAGACTGTAAGGCCTGAAGGGACCATCGTGATCATCTAGTCTGACCTCCTGCACATTGCACATTGTTAGTCTCTAAGGTGCCACAAGTACTCCTGTTCTTCTTTTTACAATATTTCCCCTTGAGCTGGAAATCACACCTGCCAGTGAAGACATACCTTAAGTGTCTTGATGTCTTTAAATAAAGATGGGATGTCTTTCTAGAACATATGCTTTAGTCAAAGCCAAGTTAGTGGGACTCAAAACATTGGTAACTGCATTAGTCTTGGTTCTTACTTTATTTAAAAATCTGTCTGTACAACTGATGACACATCAAACCACCAAAGACTGCTACTAATGTATCTAAATATTACATTTATTTTGTTATTTGTCTTGTGATTCTACAGAGTATCATTTGTTGATATAACTAGTCATAGGTGGTACATATATTGAACAAAGTCTAGATCTTGCAAAGGGGCCTTAAACCCAAGTGTTGTCTTTTTGCATTTGTATGGGTCTGCACTGGCATATGCTATTTCAAGCTCAGGGCCTAATGCATGCATTAGACATATCCATTATTCAAACATTCCATTCACTTAGACTCAGAAAAATATTGTTAGTAATTTATGAGTCTGGAATATATGGAAGACAATCCTCTTGATAAATCTTGAGATTTACTACCTTGACCTCAAAAAAGTAATGAGTTGATTGGGGCCAAAGAACCTACATGTTAAATCATTATAAGTAATCCGTCATCTACAAATGTCATCTCTTGTACAATAGCAGCAAAAATCAATACTTTACTCACATAAATCATAGGCATTAAACATTGATAAGCTTCTTTATAAATTCCATCTCTCAGTTTATGAAATAAAGATACTAATACATTTTTTAGACTTATTATTACTTTTTTGTTAAACCAAAAAGTGGGATTCTTTCTCATGTTTAGATAAAATAGCCAAAGTTTGAGTTAGTAGATTTTTCCCCACTAGCTACCTTACTATAGTTCCCTGTTACTGCTTTAAGTTACAATATATGTAAAATTACATATTAATGACTCAGTATGTAGGTATGCATGTATGTATGTATGAATGAATTTCCTCTTGAAAGAAAGAAAGAAGATGGTAAACCTGCCTGAGACCAGGGTAGTCAGCATTTAATCCTGGAACAGTAATAGCATTTCTGTTGTTGGTTATAGCATTTCCACTGTTGATTTTCCTGTTTCCTAACATTTGTGTGGATGGGGTTACTTATAGGGTGGGTAGCAAGGTGACATTTCTCCAATGGAGTTTTTTGCTTTATGTATCTATGTATAATAAGTTTCTAGAACTAAACTCATGAGTTTTGAACAAAAATTTAATAAAATATTAGAGCTGATAAAATATTCAGCAAAAGTTTTCCATTGCATAACATTTGATTTCATTATTATTATTTTTGCATTATCCAGCATGCCTTATTACAGATGAAATACTGTATTTTGAATATACACATATTAAAAATCATGCTACACTGATAAAATACTGGAGAAAACATACATTGAATAAATTTGGCAATTTCTTTGTATATTGCTTAAATTACAATAATTCACCAATTCTTAACAATGGAGAATTCAAAATTAAAGCTTTAAAAATGTACAGCTGTTATTCCTAATACATAATTTATCTACAAGTTTATGTATATTCAGACGAATCAGAGCTGATCCATACCAGTGGATAATTTCACAGCATATAAGTGAGGATGGCTTTTCCTTTAATCAGCAGATGAGTAGTGTAAATGTGCTCATTTTATGGATTTGTCAAAATATTGCTGATATTACAAAGACTAGTAAAGACATAGGCACAGTTTGACTTCTATATTTGTGGGGCAGCTCCAGTCAAGCCAACAGGGATGTGCGTTCCCAAGGCTTGCAGTTTGGGGGGACAGTGACCTCCCTACTCCCCCCAAAATAAACTAATGAGTAAAGATATGCAAACTATTTATGGTAGAATTTGGAAAACTGCATTAACTCAGAGCTTATGACAATATTTAAAAAAAAAAACTACCACAAGAAATCACTGTTATCTGTGAATAATATGAGCTTTGTTCTCCCTCTCTCATGTGAGAAAAACAAGGGGACATTCAATTAAATTAAGAGGTGGCAAATGTAAAACTGGCAAAAGGAACTACTTTTTACTCACAATGCGTAATTAAACTGTGGGACTCACTGCCACAGTAAGTCATTGAGGGCAATAATTTAACAAGACTCAACAAGGGATTGCATATGTATATGGATAGTATGGTAAAAATACCATATTGTGCTTTCCATCACTAGATAAAAGAGGTCAGTATAATTTATTCCCATTCTACAGATGGGGAAATGGAAGTATAAAGAGGTGAAGAGACTTGCCCAAGGGTACCCAGAAGGCCAGTGGCAGAGAGAAGAGGAGGTCTCCCGAATACAAGACCAATGCGCTATCCACTAGGCCACAGTATCTCCCCAAATATCCAGAGTTGTTATCATTAATGGTAACAAAGATGTTGGAAGTCATATTAAACTCATGCTTCAGGGTTTAAGCCAATCTCTCACTGTTAGAGACTATGATGGGACTGAATGCATGGGGGCAGGTTATCCCACACTGCATACTAAGGGGCCTTCCTGTAAAACATGCTGCTGGCCACTGACAGAGTCCACAGATGATACTAGACTGAATCAACCTTGGGCAATACGGTATGGCAATTCCTACGATACTGTGTTTTTTTAGAATTTTCATTAGCATTACACCAGAAGGATAGCATCGTTTTTTTCTATATCAGTTTGAAACACAATTTATAAGCCATAAATGTGGAAGTTTATTTCTGCATTCTTCCATGAATAGAATATGGATTTCTGCCAGCTCCAGGTATGCTTCCACAGCTATATTGGCAAGAAGTGGTCATCAAAAGGGGGTATGGATTGTTCAGAAAAGAGTATTTATGCTAAACAGCCACCATTCAAATGCTCTTATCCAGACACTTACTGAAGCAAAGGCTAATTCAGACAGATTCAGGAAGATTACCTGATGCTCAGCAGGCTCCTCAAAAATGCAGTCACCAGGAAGATTTTGGATAAGTACATCTGTTATGTGTGTCCCCCAATATGAATATTGGAATATAAGAATTAATGTGGATTTGGATTAATCCGCAGAAGATTTTAGTTCTATTGAAAACAGTTAGTTGAGGGAGACTTGTATGACACCCTTCCTACATATCATGCCACTCAAAGGGAAATTTCATCCATGCTGCTCATTACAGCATGCTGAAATTCCTAAGTTTAAAAATTCTTCTTAGCATAAATAAAGTCTGAAAATTCAGATGAAATAACAGGATTCTGAGATGATTTTTTTTTAGTACAGACTTTTTAAAAAAATGGTTGAAGTAACAATAGAAATTGTTTACAAAAGATATGTGAGGGGTTTCTGTATTTTGTGACAAGTATGTCACTGAAGAGAAAGCTAGGTCACAAGCAGAGGGTGGGAGCAGGCATATTGGAGACACCAGGACCCACGGAAGGGACTGAAGAAGGATGTTTGGTTTGACAACCTTGGAACTGGTAAAACAAGGTGCATAAGGTTATACCTTTTATTGGACTAACTTCTGTTGGTGAGAGACAAGCTTTCAGCTTACACAGAGCTCTTTTTTAGATCTGGAAAACCTAATCAGAGTGTCACAGCTAAATGTAAGGTGGAACAAATTGTTTAGCATAAGTAATTAATACACATTTCAAGGGACCATTCAATCTGAAGTCGCCCATTAACACTGCTCCAGTCATAGGAGAAAAGGGGGGCAGAGTTAGCTGGAGTGGGTGGGAGAGGGTGGTTAGCGGGTTATAGATTGTTGTAATAAGCCATAAATCTAGTGTCTCCGTTCAGTCCATGAGTTTTAGTGTATAGCAAAGTTATGAATTTAAGTCCCCAGGTTCGTCTTTTGAAAGTATTGTTCAGGTTTCCTTTGAGGATGAGGACTGATTGGTCAGATATAGAGTGATCACTTTGTGAAAAGTGTTCACCCACAGGTGATAGGATGTTTTTGTCTTTTATCATTTTTCGGTATGAGTTCATTCAAGAGTGTACTGAGTCCAGTTTCATCTACCACCCCACGCTGGAACCCATATAAGAAATTATCTAACAACTACAACCCATACTCAATGGGGACCCCATCTTTAAAGAAATCTTTCCTGAAACCCCACTTCTGGCCTTCAAACTACCCTCCCCCCAACCATAAGTCCTGAGTTTCTAATGTGCTGGGCGGGAGCACCCCAGCCCCCCCTCCCTCCACTCCTTTGCCCAAGGCCCCACCCCCACCCTTCCTTTTCCTGTCCCTGCTCCACCCCACCCCCTTCCCTGAGCATGCCCAGCCCTCGCTCCTCCCTCTTCCCCCGCAGCACCTCCTGCATGCCACAGAACAGCTGATCGCAGCAAGCAGGAGGCGCTGGGGGGAGATGGGGAGGCGCTAATGGGGGCTGCTGGTGGTGCTAAGCACTCACCATTTTTTCTCATGGGTGCTTCAGGGTCAGAGCACCCACAGAGTTGGTGCCTATGCCCCCAACTTTGCCAAGCTCAGCATCAGAAGCAAGCTCCCCACAGACCAGGACACACCAACTCAAAGTGGCATCAGAGCCTACTGGAACAACAGATGCAAAACCTGCAGACCTATCTCCACTGCTACAATGATCAGTACCCCCCACCACACACCTTTCAGGATCCATGAGTCCTACACATACCTATCAAATCACATGATGTACCTCATCCAGGGTACTAAATGCCCCAATAGCAACTATGTGGGTGAAACTAGACAATCACTATGCTCTCAAATGAACGCACACAGGAAAATGATAAAAGACAAAAACACCCTATCACAAAGTGATCGCTCTATATACAGGCCCCAACTTTCCAAAGTGCCTTGGGGTGCTCGACCCCCAGCTCTGCCCCAGGCTCCGCCCACACTCTACCCCTTTCCCCCTTGGGCCCATCTCACCTCTTCCCGCCCCCGCTCCACCTTTGACTCGCCTCTTCCCACCCAGTTTCGCCCCCTTCTCAGTGCGTTGCATCCTCGCTCCTCCCCCCTCCCTCCCTCCCAAACTCCTGCACACTGCAAAACAGCTGTTCGCAGTGGGCGTCAGGTGCTGGGGGGAGGGGGCACTGATATGCAGGGCCTGCCAGCAGGTGGGAGGCGTTGAGAGGGTGGGGGAGAGCTAATAGGGGGCTGCCGGTGGGTGCTGAGCATCCACCATTTTCCCCTGTGGGTATTCCAGCCCTGGAACACCCACCTATGGCTCTATACCTTACCTATCAGTGCTCATTCTCAAAGGAAACCTGCACAGCGCTTTCAAAAAACAAGCCTGGGAGCTTAAATTCACAATTTTACTAGACACTAAGAATCCTGGACTGGGTAGAGACACTGGATTTATGGCTTATTACAACATTCTATAACCCACTAACAATGCCACCCCCCCAAGCTTTCTTCTCTCCCCCTCACTTCCTTTCTCTTCTATGACTGGTGGGGGTGTTAAAGGCCACTACACCCTGAATGGTCCCTTGAAATATGTGTTAACTACTTATGCTAAACAATCTGTTCCACCTTGTATTTAGCTATGACACTCTGAGTATGTTTCCTAGACATGAAGCAGAGCTCTCTGTAAGCTCATAAGCTTGTCTCTCACCAAAAGAAGTGGGTCCAATAAAAGATATTACCTCACCTACCTTGTGTCTCTAATATCCTGAGACCAACATGGCTACAACAACACTGCATACATTGGAACTAGCAAGATATACACCTAACATAACCTCAAACAGCTTGGGCTTGATTGTGCCTCAATGCTCCACTGTGCTTCTGAGGGCAATCCAAAGCTACAATATTCCCACAGAGAAACAGAATACTTTGCAGAACTCTCTGATCTACAGCAGGAGCACATATGCCCCTATTCCCTTTTAAGGTGTGCAGCATACTCATCCCCAAACACATCTCCAGGGCCAACCTTAGGTGTTTCCCTGTTTTGGCGACCCAGGGCAGAGAATATTTTTGATGCCCACCCTGCACTCCCCAGCCAGCCAAGGAAAAACAAAGAAGAGACCCAAAGCCAGTGACTGAGTGGTGTGGCACCCCCAGAAGACAGTCCCCAGGGAACTGCCCTGCTCACCCACCCCCAAGGCTGGCCCTGCACATCTCCCCAGACTTTTTAGAGCATCTTTTATGCCTGGAGGAGTAGTTAGAAAGCAATCACTGTGCTTCCCTTCCATGAGTGCAGGGTCTGCAGTTCTGTCTATCCTTACAAAGGGAGGTAAGGCTCATGGCTCCATCCCCTATTCCATGTAGTTGTGTAAAGGCCAGGCAGAACTGATGATGCCTTTGTTGGTATGGCTGTGCCCTTCCCACATCCTTTATATGGCTTGACTATTTAGGGCCCAATTCTAACACCCTTACTCAAGTTGATTAGTCTGCATATAGTCCCATTGACGTCAATTGGACTATTCACACAGTAAGGTATTACTGGACTTGAGTAAGGATACTTTCGATTTTAAGCTCTTCCAGGCAGCGATCACGTCTTCTCTGTGGTCTGAGACATCTGGCACACTTTTTGGTACAGGATAAATAAATAACAACAGCAACCCTGCCAGAGCCTCTAGATCTTGAGCTACCAAACTCATTCTATTTGTGACTTAAGTCAGGTTTTGCACCTAGATCTATAGCGGTATAGGGCAAATGATTTAACCAATATACCTCCTAGCCCTACGCATATGTTAATTGTTAACTTCATTCTGCATCTCCATCTCAACTATCTTTATTTTAAGATCCACATTGGTGTGAAATGTAGTAACTATGATGACTGAATTTCATCCACATAGGAACTGTATATACGATGTGGCTGAAAAACTCCTTTAGAAATTTTAGTTCAGGTGTTTAGGGCAGCACGGCGACACCTGGAGACATAACAGATCTTGAATGAGACTGTGCTTAGCCCCTGGAGAGAAGGAAAGACAATGATGGACGTGCAGTTGTTGCAGAGCCTCCTTCCTGATCACATACTGGAATGGTAGCCAATAGCTCATTAAGGAGACTATCTGTACCTGAAAGTGAAGATAGCTGGAGTGAAACATGGCGGGATTTGCAAGTGTTAAGAGGCTATGAAGACTGGAATAATTTAGCATGGACGGAAGAGAAAGGAGTGTCTTGATTTATAAACTCTAACTAATGAAGGTCATAAGGCCTCTGTTCAGATGCTCCTTCTTGCTCTATTCCATAAAACAAGAGCAAAAGGATGCAGAACTGAAAGGTATTAAATTTAAAACTAATAAAAAGAGATACTTGTTTATGAAGCATATAGTCAACCTGTGAAATTCGTTGCCTCTAAGTTCATGAGATAAATTATTTAATAGCATAATTTAAAATACCAGATACTTGTATAAGATTCGATAACACTTACTGTATCCTAGATAAAAACAATGATACAATGGATATGAAACCTCAATTTTCCACTTATTTTGTTATGACCAAATCAACTGCAGAATGTTGGAGATGAATTCCTCACAAACAGAGTTCCACAAATATCCTGGTGTATTATGGGGATATTCATGTTTCTTTGAAGCATCTGACATAGGCCACTGCCAGAATCAGATTACTGGATTTGATGGAACAACAGCTTATTTGTGTGTCTTTTACATTCAAAGACACACAGACTGATTCTCCTCTCTTTTACACTGGTTTTACATTGGCGGGAGTCCCCAGACTTCAAAGGACTAAGTGCTGATTTGCACTGATATGAGAAGATAATTAGGCTCCCACAGTGTTTAATGACAATCACAAGGGTTAGATTACTTCTCTATACATGCTGTGCAAGGCAAGGTGGGCGGAGCAGGGGAAGATCCTTACTCCCTCCCCACATCCATTATGCGCTGTCATAAGGGCTAAGTAATCTCTAGTCCAAATCAGTACAGTAAGTAAACTTCTATGGAGGTATCTCTGGCAGCCAGAGTGCCTAGTGCAGCTCCTTTGTCAGTTAGGGTCCAATATTACAACTGTGACTCACGTTAAAGTAATATCTTACTATAGAAGTAGTTCCACTGATCTTAGCAGACCTGAGGGGGGAGGGATAGCTCAGTGGTTTGAGCATTGGCCTGCTAAACACAGGGTTGTAAAGTCAATCCTTAAGGGGGCCATTTGGGGATTTAGTTCGGGATTGGTCCTGCTTTGAGCAGGGAGTTGGACTAGATGACATCCTGAGGTCCCTTCTAACCCTGATATTCTATGATCATGTATTAAGTCTTTGCCCAAGATGAGTAAGGGTGGCAGAATTGCACACTTAATACTCCAAAGACATGGTCCTCAAGCCCCTAAAACTTCCTTAAGAGCACTAGTCTGGGAACGAAGAGACCTGGTTTTAAAATTCCCAGCTCTGCCAGTGCTTTGCTAGAAGATCTTAACTTCCCTGTGTCTCAGTTTCCCAATGGGTATAATGATACTGACCTCCTTTGTAAAACACTTTGAGATCTATGGATAAAAAGTTCTATTTAGGGCTAGTTATTGATTTATTTGAATACCAGTTGTGTTTGATCTTTGAGTAATAAATGTCCATATTAGATGTTTTAACTGTGAACTGGAATGAACTGTAGTTTGAATTAAAATGAATTATAAAATATTTATAAAACTTAAGGTATTTATTTGCTTTATTTAGGGTCAAGTTGTATTCAGAAATGGAGAGAGAATGGGAACCATCAAATTTACACAGTTTCAAGGTAGGCTATGGATGTTTATTGCCTTTAATTTACATTATGATCATATCTGGTACTGCAAACTTGTGTGACTCTGAGTTGTATTTGCCTCAGAGTAGCCTGAAGACATACAGCCATTTGAAAATAAATAAACTAAATAAAGGAATATGAAGTAACAAGTGCCCAGAAATAATGGACTTTTCTTTCTCTTTGAGAAAAATTGTATTGTTATACTTTTCTTGCACTAAGCATCACTGAGCACCTAATATTCATCATCAACATGAGATTTCAAACAAGCAAAGAGCTATTGAAAAGCTGTGCTAAAGAGCAGAAATATTGAGTGTTAAATGCAGTCCTTTCTGAACAACAAGGCAGGTTTAGAACTAAGGCCTAGTCTTCACTTACCGGCTGGTCCGGCGGCACGCCATCGATGTTCTGGGATCGATTCCGGAAGTGCTCACAGTCGGCGCCGGTACTCCAGCTCGCCGAGAGGAGTACGCGGCGTCGACGGAGGGAGACTTCCGGCCGCGTCTGGACCACGGTAAGTTCGGACTAAGGTACTTCGAATTCAGCTACGTTATTAACGTAGCTGAATTTGCGTACCTTAGTCCGAAGTCCGGACTAAGTGGGGACCAGGCCTTAGAAAGATGGAATAGTTGTTCTCACCAGTTTTTTTTAGTGCAGTTTGTTGTAGCTGTGTTGGTCCTAGGATATTAGAGAGACAAGTTGGATGAGGTAATAATTTTTATTGGACCAACTTCCATCATTTGTCTCTCTCACCAACAGCAGTTGGTCCAGTAAAAGATATTATCTCACCCACCCTGTATCTCAGCTCTTTTAACTCTGTGCTGGCATTCTCTATAGGCTAACCAGTGAGATTTAGCTACAGCCCTGCACTGGGAGGACAGTTCAGGAGACAATCTCCCCCAGGGAGGCAGAACACCTGTTGGAGAGTCTCAGGGATAGATTCACAAAAGGACTTGAGCACCTCGCTGCCACTTTAGGAACCTAAATCCTAGAATCAGGCCCCACTAGGAGTCACGAAACCCCCACTTAGCTGCCCCCTAGCTCTGTAGGCACCTAAAATTGCTTAGCTTCAGCCCCTGAATTTTTGCATAAAAGCTTTTTGTCATAGATTCCAAGGCCAGAAGGGACCATGATGATCATCTAGTCTGAGTTCCTGTATAACACAGGCCATAGAACTTCCCCAAAATAATTCCTAAAGCATGTATTTTTTAAAAAAAAAATCCAAACTTGATTTAAAAATTGTCAGTTATGGAGAATCCAGCATGACCCTGGGTAAATTGTTCCAATGATTCCAAAAGTTCCCTAGACACCTACATTCCTGCCTCTGAGCATGCAAACTGCAGCCCCACGCCAGGGCTCTGGACACCAAAGCCCAAGAGCAATGCACGAACCAGGGGAACAGGGGCATTCCTCCGCCAAACTTACCTGCAGAACCCAATCCAGTAAGTGTGTTTACACCTCATCTACCAGAACAGGTCCCTATAGTTGAATTCACATAAAAAACAGCCAGAGGAGGACAACCTCCCTCCAACTTCTAGCCCAGTGGTTTGGATACTCACGTGAGATGTGGAAGCCCCCCCTCCACCTGAGGAGGAAAAGGGGTTTGAAATGGGACCTGCAACTTCTTAGGTGAGTGCCCTAAGCACTGGGCTATGCTCCCTCACTCTCTCCTATTGAAGCTGTTCCATTGTGGATAATAAATAAAACAAAGTCGTTAGAGCAAGGAGATTGGATCCTCGCTCTCCTACATGAGTACTCTAATCACCAGGCTACAGTGTCATTCTCATGCTTGCTCTCTTTCTCTCTATCCCAGTGATTCCTTTGTTATTTATCCACAGTGAAACAGCTTCACCAGGAGAGACTGAGAGAGCCACATATCAGAATATCCCTAACTCTGTGGTTAGGACATTCAACTGAGAGGTAGTAGATTCTCAGCTCAAATTCCGTCTTTTCCTCAGGTGGCAGAGGGATTTGACCAGGGTGTCTCCCAGATCCCTGAACACTGAGCGAAGAGTTATGAGGGACCTAGTCATTCTCCTGCGCCTTATCCACCCCCCAGATGCTGCTTGCTAAAACAGCACAGGTGCTTATGTAACCCACACACCTTCTGGGTGTGGTAGTCTGTCCCATCTAGTGGCACTGAGACCACTTAGAGACAGAGAGATAAAATGAGTCTTCTCTACAGCCTTAGCTAACAGTCAGTTGGCTTTTAGCTCATGTAGTAGAGGCTCATGCTTTAACTTCCCGAGGTCCCTGGTTTGATGCCGCCTGCCACCGACCAGGGTCTGTCGGTGTTACACTTAACTGCAAGAAGGGATTTGCAGCTGAGAATCCAAGCAGAGTTAGATGCCTCTGTTCAGCTCAGACTTAGATGCCTGTCTCTGAGAGGAGTGGGACTTAGTACACACCTGTCAGCTTGGCATCTCCCATTGGCTTTTTTAGATGAAGCACTGTTTAGTCGCCTGGCTTTTGTGACTGCTGTTCTCCCCATTCATTGTACAGGGAGCCTAGGCACTGAACTCAGGTGATTTTCTAGACACCTAAAAGTTATGCATGACAATGCTGGTCATCATCATATCCAAGTTCCTTTGTGAATCTAGCCCTCAGTGTACAAGCATACACGCTGCTATATGTGAGGCAATGAGTCATTGCTGTGCTACGCTCCAGCCAATCCACAAGCCAGGAGCTGGTCTGATGACTCTCCAGGCAGGTATATACGTCTCACAGGTAAAACAGCAGCTCAGGCTGCCTAATGTCACTTCATGACTTGGACCCCTCCCCTGCCTGATAGGGGTGACCCACTCCACAGGCCTTAGCCTGCTCCTGCCTTGCTCCCACTCTAGCCTTGTTTCCAACCCTGCTCCTGCTCTAGCTTCCAGCCCTACTATTGCTTTATTGAGAGCCTGCTGTTTATTCCAGTGCTGATCTTTGGTTCTGGCTCCTGGCCGGGCTGCCACCACACTGACCACTAGACCCAACTGCCATCACTCCAGCCACCAGTTCTGATCCTCCACATCTCAGTTTCTGAACGATACCCCTTCATGGAGTGCAGCCTATTCCCCCAATGTGACTGTCCGATTCTGCTGGATCCTTTCAAGCTGAGGGCCTCCTGGGGAGAAGCATCTCATTAGCATAGGGGCTGCAAAACTAGCCCCACCCTCACTCCCTCCTCCCTACCCCATGAGTCAAAGCTGTGTAAGGGGACTAGCTATGATCTGGCGCTATATCATCATATAGTACAGCTAGTTGCAACACTGTCTATGTATAAATAACATGTCATACTTTTGATCTGTGGTATCTAGTGCAATGAATATTCTGATATACCCAGTTTATAGTGAGGGTGAGGCTCAGGTAGGCCATGGCTGCATAAGATGATGGTTTTCTGAGGACAGTGGTGAGACGATAGCTAGCAAATCCCTTTCAAATAATGCTTAGGAAAGAAAGAGTGACATTCTCACCAAGTTTAGAAGACTATTCCAAATGTAATTCTGCTGGTCAACGTGGCAAAGTCTTGTCCTTCAAGCGGTAGGTCTATGCAATATAGGCATTAACTCTCAACTCTACCTTTGAATGGGTCTGTTACCCATAATAACCATTTGCACCTTTCATGACAGCAACCATTTTTTCAAACTGGTCATGCTATCACACTTTGGACTGACACTGTTAGCTAAACTTACCTTCCCACAAACATTTCCACCCTGTTAAAACCTGCCAACAAGGATCACCCCCCCACCCCACCCGGGACATGACAACGTTTTTTTCCTCAACATTAATGATAAAGAAATGCTGATTTTCTTCAGGCAGCTCTTGATTTCTGGGTTGACAGCCAAGAGAAAAGAAATATAAAAGTAGTGTCAATGGGTTTTGATTAGAGTTGGTTAATCCTCAGAAGCTTGGAGGGTTCTGTATGGATTATGCTTGGAGGCAGCTGAGCCCCAACTGTATGAAGGAAAGAAGGATATGTGAAGGATCCTCTCTGTATGGGGACCTTAAGAGTATGGAGTCCGAGGAGAAGGAAAAGGATATTTCTTAAGAACTGGTTTAGAGAAGCTGGTGAAGTTCTGGCCATATTTTTTTTTTAACATTGTTTTATCTTAAGAATTCTTGGATTTTTAAAGTTAAACTTAAGCAATTACCTTCATTTTTCACCATCAATGATATTTAATATGCAAAGGTTCTGCTGTATACTCAGATGCTCTGTATTCAAATTATTTTTAGCCAGTCAGGACCCAGGAGTCAAAGGTGACCATTTTACAATTCTTGGCAAGCACTGGATTTCTGTTTCAGAGATCATTCAATTCTACATCCTTGGGTGGTCATTAACCAATTTTTTTGTAGCACAGCTCATTTAACTATAACATAGGTCCATGTAGACATGCAGTTTGTTTACTGCTTTACGGAAAAAAAGGCTAGATTAAATCAAATGCAAATGCTATTTATTTAGCACATTTATATTCAATTCTCAATTGCTTGTGTCCCTTCCTTAGTAACTTTGCAAATGGAGTGCAGGAGTCAGTGTATAGAATTTAAATAAGGAAAAAATGTGTTATTTTAACTGAAAAGAGGCTGGCTAGCTTGCTATAAATGACCCCCAAACCATCAGCAAACAGATTTGTTTCTCTTTTTTATTATACACTCAATATTACAGTATATCAATACAAATCCACAGGATTAGATATCTTCTACTAAAGATATTAAAAAGTTGGTCAAGAAGCTCTCTGAAGGTTAATTTTAGTGCCAGTGTTTAAAAAGGGTAAATGGGTTATCCTGGATAATTATATACCTGTTAACTTGACAGATCCTGGGCAAAATAAAATTGATCCACTGAGACTCAATCATTAAAGAATTAAATTTTGTGAATATAATTAATGCCAATCACCATGACTGTGTGGAAAATTGATCTAACTGAATATTTTTTTAAAGTGGGATTACAAATTTGGTTGATAAGTTCAATTTTGATGTTATATACTTGGACTTCTGTAGGGCATTGGACTCAGTACCACAGAACATTCATATTAAAAATGAGCACCATACAAAATCAATATAGCACATATTAATGGATGAGTAGCTAGCTAACTTATAGATCACAAAACATAGTTGTTAGAGTGGAATCATCAGTTAATTAGCACACTTCTTATGAGATGCCACAGGGATTGTTTCTTGGCCTCTGCTTTTTCTTAGTGACCTGGGAGAAAATACACAGTGTCTGCAGGTGAAGTTTGTAGAAGACACAAAGACTTATATGTGATCTGGGTCACTTGATAAATGGGACTGTTGGGGGCACACTTACTGTTATAGCACCCTCTTGCATCAGTGCATGATATTACCATTATCCTCAGCTCCCATGCCTACTGTGGGCCATCTACCAAGATACATATATGCTTAAACCCCTTCAGGGGTATCCTAAAGGTCCAACTGAAAGTTCACAAAACATCCCAACACAAGAGATCCTTCAGTTGCCCCTCTTGGGCTATTCCTCAGCCCATCCTTTGGGGTCAGTCCTTAGTCCCACCCTGGGCTCAATATTTCTTATGTTGGGCTTGCAGGCCCCTTCCTTAGGAACTAGAAAGGGGAACCCACACCCTGAATTAAGCAGCTAGATGTGCAGCTTCAGACATGCTGCTGTTTCCCTAGGCTACCCACTACTTCTGTGCCCCCTTATGCTGCTTTTCCACAGCCTGTGCTTAGTACAACCTCCATTTGGTTCTCAGGCCTCTGGCTTCTCTTTTCTCTAATGGACTAATTCATCTTCCACCCCTCTTGGGCTCCACTGAAATGCTTTTAATAACCCTACCTCAGAGCCTCCCCCCAGGAGCCTAACCTGCTGCTGCAGCAGAGTTCTTCCTCTGTTGCTTCTGGTCTTAGCAGGTTTTTCCTCACTGCCTCCTTGCCCTAGGAACTCTGACAGCTTCCTTAGGGATCTCTCTGCTTCTTGTCAGCTTTAGTTCAGGGCTTCCCCCGGAGGAGCCTATGCTGCTCCTTGTTTGTCCTCCTACCCTATCTTTGGGCTTCCACCAGCTCCCTATATTTCTCTCTACAGGAGAGTCCTGTCTTCTCTAGACTCTTCCTAGGGAGATAGAACTCTCCTACTTCAATCTTCTCCTCTCAGGAGAGTTTCCTCATCTTATCATAAGGTCTAAGTGCCTAATGAGTCCTTTGCTAGCTCCACCCCTATTCCTTCAGGAGGTAATTAGTTATTCACCCTAGGGGGCAGAGCATGACTGGATATTTTTTCTGCTTTAAGCAGGTGATGGGAGTCACTGCATCACAGGGACACATTCAGACAATACATGTTTTAGAATAGCAAAATACAAGGTAATACATCTAGGAACCAAGAATATAGACCATGCTTCCAGGATGCAGTAACTCTGAAAGGGCCTTAGGGGACCTGGTAAATAAATAAACTGAACATAAGTTCCTAGTGCAATGTGGTGGCTAAGAGGGTTAAATGTGATCCCTGAAATATATTAAGGGAAATAAGACAGAATAGAGAGGCTGTACTGTCTTTGTAAATGGCTCTACCAGAAGTTGTGGACTTGATGCAAGAATTACTGTGTGAACTTGTATGGCCTGTGTTATCAGGCTAGATGATTCTAATGGTTCCTTCTGGCCTTAAAATTTATGAAAGCATACAAGTTACAATTGAAATAGTTCAGCCTTGGGGTAACTAAGGAGGGATTACCTTGGTCAGGTCTGCAGCTGAAGTGAATGTTGAAGTCTTTTGGCCAGCTAGAGATGAAAAAGTATTCCTGGCAACTGCTGCTATGTCGACATCAAGGAGCAGTCAAGCTTGCAAGAACACTTAGAAGTTGCAGATCACTTTGATGACACAGCAGACTGTGGGAGCAGATATCTGCTAGTCTTCTGTCCACCAGCATCATTACTATCTTATCTGGATGAAGCCTCAGCCATTTCTTTCACGCAGCTTCCTATTTCTGCCAGGCACCAGACAAGCAAGAAAACTGCTGTGCTAAGGTAGGTTGAAAAGGAGATGTAAAGCTGAATATTATCAGAATATTGTTGAAATTGCAGACCACATCTCCTACAGGCAAGAGCAGAGAGTGCCTTTGAGGAGAATGAGCCATTAGCCATATGTGATCTCTATGAGAACAAAGAATAGAGCCACTTAAACAACTCCATCTACCTCAGCTTGGCCCCATAGTCACGTAAATAGTACCTTAAGTTTGATGATATTGAAGGTTACTGTAAAGGTTAAGCAAGGATCAGAACAAGGCTTGTTGAAAAGTTTCCAGCATCTTGGCCTCCCACAGAAAGGCATTCATGACTTCAATCACTAAGAGTATGGCTACACTGCAATAAAACACCTGCAGCTGGCTTACGTCATCAGAATTAGTGTCTATATGTCTCCAATGCTGTGTGATCAGATTCAAGCTCATGAGGCTATAAAATTTCAGTGTAGATGTTTGGGCTCAGGCTGGAGCCTGGGCTCTGGGACCTTGAGCCAAACTCAGCTGACATGGGCCAGTGGTGGGTGTTTTGTTGCACTGTAGACATACCCTAAAAAGCCCAAATAATCTCCCTGGGTTCAACCAGCCAAAAAGGGGAGGATCTATCTCACTGTTGATTGCATGTACATTTGAATCCTAGGACTGTGAAACTAGATTAAATAGAGTCAAGACAGGGCACCTGTTTCCTCCTGGACTGGTATTGCTGCTGTGCATCCCATAAAATTTCTACAAATCCAGTTGGTCATCTCCAGGATGTAGAATGAGAATTCCTCATAGCTGGAAACATTTACTACAGGTTTTTTGAGGAGACAGACTATTAATCAAGTGGCCCATTACATTCAACAATTCTGATAATTAAGACATTAAGATTCTATAACAGAGGAAACAAAAGATTCCATCTCACTTGCAAGGCCCTAATTCCTTTCCCCTATGGCTTTGTCTACAGTACGAACCATTTAGCGACACAGCTGTGCCTCTACAGCCATGCTGCTAAAAGGCACACGAGGTAGCTGCTGTTTGTCGGCAGGAGAGAGCTCTCCTGCCGACAAAAAAATTCCACCCCCAATGAGCGGCAGCAGCTTTGTTGGCAGGAGAGCGTTCCTCCCGACAAAGCAACTGTTCACGCCAGCACTTTTCACTAAAACTTTTGTCGTTCGTGTGTGTGTTTTAACACCCCTGAACGACAAAAGTTTTGCGGATGAAATTCCAGTGTAGACAGAGCCTATGAGTACCAATTGATGGGGCTGTACTTGTACCACATACAGAAATCCATATGAGGATTAGACCACATGCGGGCAGTGTACACTGACAATTAAATCAGATCCTCTGATCTCATTGCCTTGACTCTTTTGGGTAGGATGTGATTATCCCCAAGATCAACTGGTTTTCTCTGAAGAAGAGGAAGTGCCTGTTCCCTCCACCCATCCCAGCTGCTGGTATCTACAGGGGGTATGGGAGTTATGGATTTCTGTCCTGCCTCCATTATTCCTGGGTTCTGAGGGTTTGGGGTGCTTTATCCCACCTCTACCATAACAGAATTGCTGAAAGAACTTCTGGTACTTCTCCCCTGCCTTTCTGGCTGGTTATAGCCTGGCTGATTCCTGTTCCATTTTGTTTCCATAAGGGAGGCCTGGTACTTGTAACTTCTGTCAGTACTTGACATTGCAGCCTTGATGAAGTTCTTTTAATGTAGTTTTGTGTGTGTGTGACATATATGCAATTTATCAGAACTCCATTCCATTTAAACATGTAATTAGTTTGTGATTACTGGTTTAGCAATGAATTCTTCTGTATTTGTAATAATAAGGTCCTATATAGAATTAGCCCGAGTGTAATACTTTGTGTTAGAAAATTATAATCTATACCTTTTAGAAATTCCAAGTAAGTTTTATTAGTGGCAGCATGTGACCTCCAACATATATCCCCTAGATTGAAATCATTTTTGATAACACAATTTTTCCTTTCTCCATATTATCGGAGATGTTCAGTCTGGTTTGGTGGGTGTACAAAACCTCCAGTAACACCCCATCTTTCAGTTTATCATTTAGAACAGTGATTTTCAACTTATGGTTCACAGACCTCTTGGGGTCCATAGATATGTTTAAAATTTCCAAAGGAGTCCGCACCTCCATTCGAAATTTTTTACAGGTCCGCAAATGAAAAAAGGTTGAAAACCACTGATTTAGAACATTGTCCATAAGTATTCCAGGTCCTGCTTTTCTGAAATGTCAGTGCAGACCATGCTTTCCTTCCTAAATAGAGTGTAGCCACTGATTTTAATATTCATATTATGTGAATCATTCGATCATGTTTCAATAATACCAATTTTGGCAAATTTCTTTTAATACGTGACCATTATTAATTCCAATGCTTTTGTCACCTCTAGACAGCCTTTGAAATTAGCTTGACATGGGGTACACCTACAATTCCTTGAGGTAAACTGTTTATGTGTGGTTTAGGAGATAACAGATTATTTGCTTTTGTCCACATCACAGTTAATAGCACAAATCGATATTGGATATATTATATATGCCCCCATCACTACCTCCCAGAAGCTATCAACTTGGTGGCTTTGTTTGCAGATCCACCAAGATTTTCTTTTAAGAAATGTACATAATTTAAACATAAGTTTACGATACACTTTCTGTATGCCGTATCTGCTAGCAACAATAGTCTTCCCTCAGTCTGTTATTCCTGTTGTAAACTGCTCCACTGGAATTATGTATTGGTGTATTTATTGATAATTCTTCTTTATGCATACATAGACTATTGTATTCAGATATGAGCACTAAGCAGTTAAAAACCTGACAAATTGAAGGAAATGCAGAGATGAGCACCAAAAATGCTTAGGAATCCATCCGAATTTATTTATGTAGAAAGATTAGAAGGATTAAAAATCGATAATTTGCCAAAGTTATGACCAAATTTTAACATGAGGCATTTTAAGGATATAAACCCCAACAACAGAGAGGAATTACTCAGTGGTATTAAGCAATATACAGTAAGTAGGAGGAATGAGATGAGAGGGGTGTGTAGGGAAAGAAAAGAAAGGGAGCAGGAGGGGAGCTACCTGTATGCAAAGTGGAGGAGACCTATTTAAGTGCATGTGAGAATTTTTGTAGAGGAAGAAAACATACGTGAAGATAGGATTGTCTGGGTTGAGCAAAAATCCCTAATGTAGCAAGCACAGGTATGAAAGAAATTGCTGATTTACAGCATGTAAGGCAGACTCTAAATAATAAACATTCCTAGCTACCTTTTCAAGACTCACTTTTCTTCACCCTAGATTCTAAGGTGCTAAGTTTTATAGAAATCAATTTCACCATTTTGTACTAAAACTATATACTTTACCAAAGGATTGTTTAAACACAAAGGCAAAGAAATCAAATAAAAAGTTATAGGCAATAATAAAGGAAACATGGAAAATGATTAATAGGAATTCCACAAAAGTTACTCTCCAACAAGATTGGTATGAATTCAGTTCCAAATAATTAACACAATTTATTTTCCCCAGTAATCAAATGATGTACAAGAAACATCTGAAAAGAACTTTGTCTGTGTGACTTGGAAACTTCCTGTTTTTGAGAAATAGTGGATGCACATTTTCTGTACTTTCACTCAAAATTTTTCCTATTTCAGAATTAGTTATTTTAAGGGATGCCTCCTCTTACATGGTGCCTAATGCTGCCATATTTTCACAGAACAGCCAGATACAACTCACTCCCTATTTGTCTGGTTTCTTTTTGTTGTTGTTAGGAGAGAGGCAGTGTAAAGGAGAGCACAAGGGCTGCAGAATCTCTCTACTCTGTCTCTCCCTAACCTGCTCCTTCTATGAACAGTGCCAGGGCAATTCCATGCCTTTAGAATTTAGGACAGGAGCATTTGGCCTATATGTAGTAGTGTGGTATGGAAGAAACTGTCACTAGTAAAATTATGAGGGTGGGTGAAAAATGCTCATGACAAGGATATCGTTTCTCCAGTTATATTGTCATGGGAAAATATATTTGTTTGATTAGTTAAATATTAAGAAGATAATCGATTTTAATGATGCTAGGCTTAATTCTTAGTTAAAAAGGAAACAAAACAGCTGAAACTCATTTAAGAAAAGAAGGTGAAAGAAGTTTTACAGAGAGATAAGAAACTTTCTAGTTCACTGGCGGGCTGTGGATTTATTTTTTGGAGATACAGCACTTTGACCCAGTAAATGTAGAGGACAGCTCAATAAAAAATGTTAGCATGTAAACCTCTTTGTGTAGCTGGCAACTGAGATGCTAAGGAGGGGTTAGGAAGGGAACATGCTTCTCAGCATGAGAAGACAGATATGCACTAATTCTGCTCGAGGAAGCATGCAAAAAATAGCAGTGTAGCCAGGGATGGCATGGGCGGTGATTGGGGCTACCATCCAAGTACGTAGTTAGGGGGTGTGGATGGTTTGTACTCAGGCTGTGGGTTTGTACTCAGGTGGCCAGCCTGTGCCCACCTGTGCTCCCAGCTGCAGTGTAGACATACTCTTAGAGAACCACTCCGAAGACCTAATGGAATGGAGTCTTACAAGGAGGTTATCTGATAAGATTTCATTCCTTTATCGTCCTATTCAGTTGTGGAATAATAGCTGACACTACAAGCATACAGGAACACACACACAATGAGGGTGGTGTTTCAGTACCTCTGTGTTGTAGGAGGGAGGTCTGTTACAGGGAAAAGGACTGATGGTAAAACTGAAGACAAATGTGGTAAAGATGTATTGTTTACTGCTCAAGAAATCTAAGATGGTTCACTAAAATGCTGTTCTGTATTGTAAGGATCCATGTGGGTACTAATGCTGGAATTCTGGAAATATTTTTCATTTAGAGATTTCCAGTTTCCACGGTCACAGCAGAGATACTGTTACTGTAGGGCTGGCTTACTTATAAAGTGCATGAGCAGACTCAATTGCTCTCCAGTTTTGCCACTCCTTGTTTTTGCCACCATGACACAGTTTGCATTTGTTCTGTCATTCTAAAATGTAAATCTCATTTCAAACCAGAGCTAACCACACAGTCAGTGTATTGGCACCTCATTCACTAAAATGACATTTTAGTTCCCATAAAAACAATCTGTTTAAATACATCATCACTAAAGTCTTGTACAGAAGTTACAGAAGATTGAGTCTGTAAACATGTTTAGTGGGAAATGAGCATATGTAATAACTAACCATGTTAGAGGCAAGAAAAAAAAAGTGTTTTGTTTCTCAAATTAAGTTGCTGATTTTTTAGCCCTGAATAACTCTCCTAGATGTCAATGTATGACTTACATTACATTGCTTAAGATAATTGTAATAGGCTGGCAGTGTTACCTGAAACACCCCATCCTGGTCACAAGTGTTAATCTTAAAGGAGGAACATTTAAATGGGTTTTGCTGACTAACATAGATGACTCTTTACCCCACTTGGACTGGGGGAGGATTAACTCTCTAAGGCAGAAGGGCTCTACGGGTCCTAAGGAAATCTGAGGCGAAAGCTTGAACTGTACTTTGTTAATTGATTTGTTGACTGTTGATTAATAAAGCCAAATTGCCTGAAAGAGAGGAGTTTGGACTTCACATAGTATGTGGGCTGTGTTTTTAGGGCTGGTTAGGAAAGATGTTTGCTTACAACATTGTCAATCTTAATACAAGGGATTTTTTTTTAAGTGATACAAGTTAGTACCTCTATCTCCAGAGAACTGATTTGACCAAAGATAACTTAATAGCACATTATCTGTTAAAATTATTGCTAAAATGAAGAATGCATCAAATAAATATTGCATTTGTTTAGTGTATTACAGCTGTAAGAGATAGGATCAGACATAGGAATAGTGGGTTGCAGGAAGTACATAGAGACGAAGAACTCCTGGCACAAAGGTTTGTTGTTTGTTTTTGGGGATTAATTTTTTTTGGAGGGTTGGCAAGCTGTTAACTCTTTGTGCAGTGAGCTAGCCTTCTCCTGGATAGGTAAACTCTCTGCACATCCAGGACATGTGAGTTCTCCAGGTCTTAGTTGACTCAAAGTGTCTTGTATAGTTTTGTCTGGATAAGCCTGGATTTAGGAGCATATGTGATTTATAATGTTAATGTCTTTATATTGGGCCAGATTGGGGCTGGATATGCACAACTGGGCCGGGTTATAAATCCTTCCTACAACACCAGACACTTGAACAGCCTCCCTGCATCTCCAGTGAAAATAGGGGGAATGGCACCAGCCAGCATGGGACATGAGGGTAGAAATCTGCTACTGATATGGATCAGTAGTTGACTACCATCCCCAGGAGCAGAAAGGAAATTGTACTCTTCCCTAGGATGCTCTTGAGACAGCATGGCCACACACCACCTCTTACACAGGAAAGACTGGGTAATCTAGCCCTTAGAAATATATTTTGCCACCTATTACCAAAGCATCTGGGTGTTTTGCATCAATAAGCAATTGTAAATCAGAGTATAACAGCTGCCTATTTATTAATAAAAGTCCCTGCTATTTGAAAAGGTCAATAATAAGCCTGGTGAAACAAACACTTGTATAGTCTGCCATGAAGCTTGTTAAAGTGGTAAACTGAGACTGCCAAAGGGAGGAGATTATAGAGCACTTACAATGCAGGCTACTTTATTGGCATATTTTTAAAAGAACTGGAAGTGTTATCCACATGAAAGATCAAATCCAGGAGTCCTTATTCAGGTGAGTAACTCCCTTAGCTTCAGGGGCTGCTTCTGCAACCTTTGCTTCCATGATCAGGCCCTAAATGAACTAGCTCTGTTGTGACAATGTCTCATATTCAGAAATATTGATCATTCTTATAGGCTCCTGAAAATGAGGCCTGTGCTTCTTTTCTTCATAAAAATAAATAAATAGAGGCTCCCTGCACAGAGCACTAGACACTAAGCCTTCCCTGTCATTCTGGCCCTTCAAAAGGTCAGTGTAAAAATTGTTATAATACAAAGTGATTTTAACCTGACTTTGCTAATGTGACATTTGGAGCATGGTTGTAACAGTGTGATGTGACAGCAGGCAAACATTGGGATTTATTGGCAAATGGCATGGGGTCTGACCGTAAGGAGGAAGTTGTTCACTGATTTATCATTTTATGCTTTCCCATCCAAATGTCAAAGCAAATAAAAAGCCCACAAAGTATGAATTACAAACTGCTATAAGTGTATCAAAATGCATTAACTGCACATGATTTTTCTGAGTTTCTAGGAAGGATCAAGAATACACTAGAAGTTTTGAAATTACAGGGATACCCACATACAAAAAATGTTTTATAGTCTATAAGGCTGCAGATACATCAAATCCCTGATGACCTAACTGTGAATTACCATAAACACTATTGGTTTTTTAAAAGCGACAGTCTTGTGGCACCTTATAGACTAACAGACATATTGGAGCATAAGCTTTCATGGACATGCGTCTGACGAAGTGGGTATTCACCCACGAAAGCTTATGCTCCAATACATCTGTTAGTTCATAAGGTGCCATAGGGCTCTTTGTCACTTTTTACAGATCAGCCTAACACGGCTACCCCTCTGATATTATGGGTTTGTTGTGCAGGTTCAGTGAATGCAGCTGACCACTATGTGAGGCTTGTGGAAACCAATGAGTTAGTGTTAGCTCATAATGCATTTGAGTGCCAACCCAAGGGAGGATTACAACTTGCAGAACAAAGATTGTATTGGTGCATAGTTGTAATGGGCCTATGGTTCTGCAAAATAAGAACATTTAACTCTCAGGAAGCCTAGAAAGGCTCAAGTTGCTTTAAGCCTGTTGGGACGGTTTTGTGATGGCAATGACTGGCATGTGTTCCCCAAACTATGGGCCTGGTCCAAAGTCCATTGAAGTCTTTGGAAAGATTCCCATTGAATTCAGTGGGTTTTGGATTAGGCCTTATTTGCAAGGCTGTGAGCCCATGTATACCTAGTGCTCTAAGTGTCCTGCAAAATTCAGCATTTGAGCATAACATCCAGTCTCTGTTTGTGAGTATAATATTCTACTGGCCATGTGATAGCTCCCATGCCCTGGCAACCTTACCTTTCTTGATCATATTTAATAGCTCCTGAAATCAAACTTTAATCAACTACATTTCTATTTTGGGCACAAAATTTCAGATAGTAAAATAGCTTTTATCACTTTCTGTTATTCTACTTTCTTGCTACTAAGTAATAAAACAAATAATTAGAAGACCTTTGGAACTGTTAAACACCTCTATTTTTAGAGTGTTATTCTGGAACATATTGTCCAATTCACTTCCGGCTTTGTGGAAATATCTTGTCAAATATTTTACCTAGGCCCCAGAAGTAATCTGACAATTTCGAGGTCAATATAATACTTTTGTAGATTATAGAGAGAGGCCAAAATTACCTGCTAACACAAATTCATCTGCAGCCTTAATTATGGAGTGACTGTTTCACTCCACCCTACAGTTTGTAAATTGTAGATATTATATGCTGGAGCATTATCATAGTAACAACTGCTAGAGTTATTGTTAAAGATGTATAATTGTGCAATGTATAATGTCTAGTTCCACAAGAAAATCAGGTCTTCATCTATTGAAATTCATGCATGTTGAAATACAGTATACAGGGTCTCAGCTCATCCTTGCTGTTCTCTTGCACTTGACACCACATGGTCCCCTCTCCCAGCTCTTGGACAGCAGCAGACGGAATAGGAGAACCCACCCCTCTCCAATGGAGCAGGCACTCTGCAAAAAGACAGGGAGGAGCTCCAATTCATGGGAATTGTTAGGGTGATTTAACGATAGATATTGATTTTTGTAAAGAATTAATAGTACTAGGTAGAGGGTTGGTTAGTGATAGCATATACGTGGAAGGGGGGGGGGGGGGAAGAAACAAATACAAAATAAAAATAAAAGGTAGAAACCCCAGAATCACTTATTTTAACATGGAGGCAAATATCAAAGGAGTGTGAGCTATTAAGGCTTTTACAGAAAAAAATTTAAATGATGATTTTAAAAAAATATATGATTTGGAGAAATGAACTTTAGTGCAGATACCTATGTAATCATGTGGTCTTATCACTGTCTCCTTTCTCCTCCTGGCTCCTTTCCCTCCTACTGCTGTCACACACACTCATTACACCTTATGTTACATTAGATCATAAACTCATGAATGCACAACCATGACTACATGTGTTTGTACAGCACCTACCAAAATAGGGCCCCAATCTTGATTGGGGGCCACTGAACACTTGCTGTCTTAATAATTCTTCAAACACCTTCAGAATTTTTTTCTATATAATCTATTGTGTCAAACTATCTATTATGTTACCTGGGTGTTACTTCTTTGAATTACCTGTCAACTGTCTACAATGTGTATGGGAAAAGTCCTATAGAAAATAATAGGGTAGAATTTGCAAAAGAGCCTATGTGAGTCAATGAGGCTTCTTCCCTTAAGTCAGTTAAATGCTTTTGAAAATTCTACCCAAAAATCAGTTGGCTTGGAATGGAGCAAACCCAAACTTCTGGTTCTTCTGTGGTGCTGAACTAGCCAGAATTGGGCAGCCCGCCTGGGCCTTCTGGCTGCACAATGTGCAAACACATGTGTCTAGGCATTACTCTTTTCCAAGTTTCTCCTTTCCTTGGACATTATGATCTGCTAGGGGGAACTTGTTGCCAGGATTATGGTATGATTTTTCAAGCTATATAATCACTTAAGGGAAGGATGTAGTCTGGGGGGCAGCCCTGTGAGGCTAGAAGTTCCCCAACTCTACCTCACAGAATTTTGTCCGGGAGTATAAGTGTCCAACTGGAATACAACTATATCTGAAATGGTCTTGGGGTTGAATTTATCCATGAGAACTAGCCTGGAGCCCTTACAGCAAGCAAAATTTTGGTGGTCCTGCTTGGATGTAGGAAGAGGGCTGAGAAAACTCCTTCCTGCCACCCACAATGCACCCATCCAGCACAGTTCAGCTAGTGTGCCTGGCAGCACTTCACATCCATGAGGGCATAGACAGTTATATTGGAAGAATAACCTGGATAGAATGGGGGCCCATGTGCACTTGCTAGTGTCTGTCAACAGATACTGGGAGAAGTGCATACTGCTCCTTTCAAAGTAGGCATGGGTGCTCTGTACAGCACATTTCCCTCATCCAACACTCCCAGAGACAGACTGCCTGCATCTGCCCCTCTCTTGCTTTCAAAATCTCAGCTGCATTTAGACATCACAAGAAAAGGAGACAGTTTTCCCAGCACACTGGAAAAAGGCAGGCTACTCTTTGGCCTATTACATTTTAAATTTTTTCTACATATACTATATTGTCTTGAGTTTATTTACGTTAACTCTCATGAATGTTCTACCACCAGCCACGAGTGGAGCCAGCACACCAACTGAAGGAGTCTCTTCCATCCTAATGGCTTGTGCCAAGTGTGTACCCTTGCTGGGCACAGAGCTGCACTTGGAGAGATTGTGCCTGCCTGAATCACAATCTTCTCAATGCTCTTCCTGAGGAGGGGCATATCCACACTATGCATTACAAACACAATCTAACCTTTAGGGGCATCTGTTCTTTTAACCCCTCTGCCAGGATAGTAAAGAAGTTTATTAAAAAAACAGATTTAAAACTGATTCTTTGTGGCATCCTACAATTTGATATCGCTCATTGCATCATTATCTTTGATTTAGTTATTCAGACAGCTTTCAATCCATGTGGCATTGTTTATAGCCAAGCCAATTTGAATGAATTTGCAGAGTAAGATATAGTGAGACATTGTGTCACTGCTTTACTAAAATCCAGCTATATTCCATCTACTGCCTTTCTTTCATCCCTTGGTTTTGTAATTGTCACCAAAAAAGCAATCACAATCATTCGGCAGGTTTTGTTCTACCCATCTTGCTTTTTGCTCATAGTTCCATTATATTTTATATTCATACCAAAAGCTGGTGTTAATGCAACCTTCAAGCACTCAAAAGTCATTAAAATAGGGTTAAAGTTAAAAACTCCACATTAATTCTGCCATCCTGTGCTTACATTATGGTGCCTTTTATAGCATTATATATTCCTTGTCAAATTATACAATATAGAATGTATAAATTGGAATTTCATACCCATTCTTGCATGCAGAGAGCTACAGCAGATACAATCCTTAGATTTGTGTTCATTTTTAAATCTTAGTATGATCTGCAGAACAAGTGAGGTTTGAAGAAATCTAGATCAGTAGTTTTAAAGTTATGAACAGCTGAAATCAGCAAATGCATCTTTAATTAACTTAACTAGTTAGATGTCCTCAACACTGTTGTCTTGTGTTGTTAATTTCAACTAAATAAAACATTTGGTCACATAGTGGCTTTTAGTCATCTGCTTGTTATGATGATAAAACCTGGAGGGAAAAATCTTGGTCCCATTTTACCACTGAGTACAATGGGGCCAAGATTTCACCCTGTGTCTGTGCAGTAAGAGAGACAGAAACACAAATTTGCTATGTTTCATAATTTAATTAGCATTACCCTCCTTCAGTCAAACCATTTACCATTTACAATAATTTTTGGGACTAAGATAGAAACAGACAGACTAATGTGGAAAAAAAGGAGGGGAGGAAATAAGCAGAAATTTAGAAGTAGATGAGCTTTATCTCTGTCATTCCAATTCCTTCTCCCCCATCTTTTGGGATATATCTAAGGAGCAGCTCTCATAAGAGAGGACAGGAATAGAGAATTAAATTAACTCTTCAGGTCCATTAATATTTCTGAACAAAGTCAATGTCAATGAACATTGACTTTCTTTAGCAATGATGCCAGGCAGTTAAAAAATATCTGTACAATTTTTTAGTTAATGTTTATGGAACATTTTATTAGCTTAATAAATCCACCCTTCAATGTAAATCCAAAATAAACACCCAGTTTGGCGCTAAATTATCCCAGTGCTGGGCAGGGAGGGCACAAAGAGACTCCTCTTCCACCATGTTTCCTACATCCATAAAAGGGCCGGAAACAATCACATTCCCTGCAAAACTGGCAAATACAGCCATGCTTTGGTCAAAGCATTTCTTCAGATAACCCCTTTGTTTTAGATCAGTGGTTCTCAACCAGGGGTATGCATACCCCTGGGGGCATGCGGAGGTCTTCCAGGGGATACATCAACTCATCTAGATATTTGCCTAGTTTTACAACAGGCCACATAAAAAACACTAGCGAAGCCAGTACAAACTAAAATTTCATACAGACAACAGATGACTTGTTTATACTGTTCTATATACTATTCACTGAAATGTAAGTGCAATATTTATATTCCAATGGATTTATTTTATAATTATATGGTAAAAATGAGGAAGTAAGCAATTTTTCACTAATAGTGTGCTTTGACATTTTGTTTTTTTATGTCTGATGTTTCTGTAAGCAAGTAGTTTTTAAGGGAAGTGAAACTTAGGGTGTGCAGGACAAATCAGACTCTGAAAGAGGTACAGTCGCCTGGAAAGGTTGAGAGCCACTGTTTTAGATGATATGAGTGTGTAGTGGGGATCATTCTCATCTCGGAGATTTCTGAACTACTGTTATTGGAGACTGATAGGGAAGCAGAGACACTCCAAAAATGAGGAGGGTATCCCACACAGTTCTCAGAGTAGCAGCCGTGTTAGTCTGTATCTGCAAAAAGAACAGGAGTACTTGTGGCACCTTAGAGACTAACAAATTTATTAGAGCATAAGCTTTCGTGGACTACAGCCCACTTCTTTGGATGCATATAGAGTGAAACATATATTGAGGATATATATATATATATATATATATATATATATATATATATACACACACACACACACATACAGAGAGCATGAACAGGTGGGAGTTGTCTTACCAACTCTGAGAGGCCAATTAAGTAAGAGAAAAAAACTTTTGAAGTGATAATCAAGCTAGCCCAGTACAGACAGTTTGATAAGAAGTGTGAGAATACTTACAAGGGGAGATAGCTTCAATGTTTCTAATGGCTCAGCCATTCCCAGAGGCATGTAGGTAAGTGTAGCGGTCGGTAGGTTTCCAGTATAGGGTGGTATTTATGTGACCATCGCTTATTAGCACAGTAGTGTCCAGGAAATGGACCGCTTGTGTGGATTGATCTAGGCTGAGGTTGATGGTGGGATGGAAATTATTGAAATCATGGTGGAATTCCTCAAGAGCTTCTTTTCCATGGGTCCAGATGATGAAGATGTCATCAATGTAGCGCAAGTAGAGTAGGGGCGTTAGGGGACGAGAGCTAAGGAAGCATTGTTCTAAGTCAGCCATAAAAATGTTGGCATACTGTGGGGCCATGCGGGTACCCATAGCAGTGCCGCTGACTTGAAGGTATATATTGTCCCTAAATGTGAAATAGTTGTGGGTGAGGACAAAGTCACAAAGTTCAGCCACCAGGTTAGCTGTGACATTATCAGGGATACTGTTCCTGATAGCTTGTAGTCCAACTTTGTGTGGAATATTGGTGTAGAGGGCTTCTACGTCCATAGTGGCTAGGATGGTGTTTTCTGGAAGATCACTGATGGATTGTAGTTTCCTTAGGAAGTCAGTGGTGTCTCGAAGATAGCTGGGAGTGCTGGTAGCGTAGGGTCTGAGGAGAGAGTCCACATAACCAGACAAGCCTGATGCTTGGGTGCCAATGCCTGAGATGATGGGGCGTCCAGGATTTCCAGGTTTATGGATCTTGGGTAGCAAATAGAATACCCCTGGTCGGGGTTCTAGGCATGTGTCTGTACATCTATTCAAGTGACATCATCATAGGACCTAATCACATCAGCCATACCATCAGGGGCTCGTTCACCTGCACATCTACCAATGTGATATATGCCATCATGTGCCAGCAATGCCCCTCTGCCATGTACATTGGCCAAACCAGACAGTCTCTCCGCAAAAGAATTAATGGACACAAATCTGACATCAGGAATCATAATACTCAAAAACCAGTGGGAGAACACTTTAACCTGTCTGGTCATTCTATGACAGACCTGCGGGTGGTTATTTTACAACAGAAAAACTTCAAAAACAGACTCCAACTAGAGACTGCTGAGCTGGAATTGATATGCAAACTAGATACAATCAACTCAGGATTGAATAAGGACTGGGAATGGCTGAGCCATTACAAACATTGAATCTATCTCCTCTTGTAAGTATTCTCACACTTCTTATCAAACTGTCTGTACTGGGCTAGCTTGATTATCACTTCAGAAGTTTTTTTTTCTCTTACTTAATTGGCCTCTCAGAGTTGGTAAGACAACTCCCACCTATTCATGCTCTCTGTATGTGTGTGTATATATATATATCTCCTCAATATATGTTTCACTCTATATGCATCCGAAGAAATGGGCTGTAGTCCATGAAAGCTTATGCTCTAATAAATTTGTTAGTCTCTAAGGTGCCACAAGTACTCCTGTTCTTTCCACACAGTTCTGAAATTGAAGGGGGGTGGCTTTCAGAGCATACTTGTGGTCAGTTTCTCTCCTGTACCACAGCTTAACTCCCACTTTCAAGGATAGATTTTTTGCCTCAGTCTACAATTATATAAGACAGAGCAGGAAGTAAATAGAATCTTTAGACTAAATATCAGCATAATTTATTTATTATACAACTATATAGTACAGTCAGGCAATGGAACAAGAGGCCAAAGAAGATTGTACAGACCCTGTCATGGGAGATATTTAAGAACTGGCTAGCTAACTACCCACCTATCAAAGACAGTGGGTATTTCTTTCATCCCCAGGCACAACAGAAGCATTGATTGTCTAACAAGTAGATGTCTCTCTTTCAACACAAATGATTGACTGAAAAGTAATCTTACACTGAAAATCAATAGCTGATCTGTTAGATGGATAAAATCAATCAGCAAATAAACTATAAATGGTACTAAAAGAAAGAATCACAGTAAATTGGGTCAAATTGAGTCAGAAGTGGGTCAAGCCTCTGAGAATACAGCCCTGACATTCATTTTAATGAGTACACAAGGTTTTAAAACCAGCTTACTGGTTTTAATCCATGACAGCTTGCGGTATGATGAATTACAGAAGTGTACATAAAAATTGTCATTAGGCTATTTAATAGTAAGTTTTACCATTCTACTCTATGAGCCTAATCCAGAGAACTGCTGAACACATCCCGAAAGACTGATTTGAGTGGGCGTTGAAGACATTCAGGACATTTAGGATCAATCCTGTAACCTGACATAATACGAAAGCAGGGCTGGCTCCAGGGTTTTGGCCGCCCCAAGCAGCGCAAAAAAAAAAAAAAAAAAGCCATGATCGCAATCTGCAGCAGCAACTCGGTGAGAGGTCCTTCGCTCCCAGCTGGAGTGAGGGACCGTCCGCCGAATTGCCGCCGAATAGCTGGATGTGCCGCCCCTCTCCAGAGTGGCCGCCCCAAGCAGGGCCGGCTCCAGGCACCAGCTTACCAAGCAGGTGCTTGGGGCAGCCACTTCGGAGAGAGGCGGCACGTTCAGCTGTTCAGCAGCAATTCGGCAGACTATCCCTCACTCCTGTTCGGAGCGAAGAACCTCCCACCGAATTGCTGCCGCAGATCGCGCTCGCGGCTTTTTTGTTTTTTGTTTTTTGTTTGTTTGGCTGCTTGGGGCGGCCAAAACCCTGAAGCCGTCCCTGGCCCCAAGCACCTGCTTGGCGAGCTGGTGCCTGGAGCCAGCCCTGTATGAAAGACCTGCTTTTGTACATATTTTAAATATCACACCAAAGGTATTAATTTTTCTCTTGTTCTTTGTGGGACAGATCCAAAGCCCACTGAAATTAAAGGGTGCCTTTCCATTAACTTCGGGAGGCTCTGCATCACACTTATATTGCATACATACACCATACAGTCAAAGATTTTATGAAGCATTTTTAAAGAAAATGTTTGTTATACTAGAAAAGGCACTTTTGAACAAGCACTGCTTTCGGGTATGCAAAGTACAAATTCTGATTTATATGCACAAATACCGTACATATGTATTTGTAAATCACGTTTGTGAATGCATGTTGAAATTTGTGTGTTCAAAACAATTTACTATATACAAAATGCTTGTACAATTTAGTATGTGCAGTTTTAAAAATTAGGCTGTCTGATTTATTTTTAAGCATCATATGACTGTGCTTGCGAGGATTTTTATGTCTTAAGTTCAAATAAAAAATTCCTATTCAATCTGATTTTTGCAGTGTGCATCATAGGAAATATATTTCAATGGTTTTACCTTCCTCACTAGGATCTTGTGAAAATTAGATATATGCTTTGAGATCCTCAAATGGAAAAGGCTGTACAAGTGCAAATAGTTACTGTGCTTGTAAAATACTGAGAAAATTAAAACTGCTATATAAGTCCTAAATATTACTAGTAGAAGTGACATTTGTGCTTTATGATTTTCTGTCTTTTTTTTTTTAAACACATCTTGTGGCAGCATAATCTGTAGTGTCAGAATACCAATAAAACACCTCACTTCAAAGAAAATATTAAGATGCGCTGATGCAAGAATTACTGGGTGATATTCTATGGCCTGTATTATGCAAGGGTCAAACTTAATAATCACAGTGGTCCTTTCTGGCCTATGAATCTATGAAAGTACTGGCCTGTGAAACAATGAATCTATGATAAACAAATGTTTCACAGACATTTCAAATTCCTGCATTTTTCAGTTTGGTCATAGTAAGTAGTATTTTGAACCATAACATACTGGTATGGCTTGCCTATTAGAGGTCATTGATGTATACATGTAGGCTGAATCTCCCCATAAAAACAGTGAAGACCCTCTGTGGTAACTGCACCTAGAGAGTTGTTAAGGTATGATGCGAGTTAAACCACTCTCCTGTGTCTGGAAGTTGAAGCAGAACAGCTACACAAAAGGATGGCAGGTGCCCAGACCCACCAAGTCAGTCCGCCTTGACTAAGTGTTTCCCAGGTGTAAAACCAAGGGATTGGGGCAGAAAGAAGAAATTGTGTTAAGTGGTGAGAGATCCTGAATAGAGATAGAGGCAAGACAGCTGCTTCTAGGAACAGGGCAATGGTGTCTTACTAGATGTGTCTGCATGAAGGAGTTGCCTAAGTGCCATTTGTTACCACCTTTATCCAGAGGAACAGGACTTACTTATATTTTGTAAATAAACAATTTATACTGAGAAAATACCTGACTCAGTGTCACCAATTTCAGATCCAAATGGAAACTGACCTAAAAAACCCTGGAAATCTGCTACCAGTAGCTAGAGGTATAGCAGGACAACAAAATGATATTATATGTATGTAATGGAAGCATAACAAAAATTCCACAGTTAAGTTTGTGTTAATATTTGCATGTAAAGCAAATTCAGCTTTATGAAACAATAAGACTCTATTGTTGAAACCATAACCTTTTTAGAGTCCCTGTAGCTAAAGTATCATAGGCACTAGAGAACCAAAAATTCACAAAAATCTGTATTCTCACTATCACTGATGAACATTTTTTAAAAAATAGGTTGTAACTAAGCACAGTTAATTGCTCTTGTTGTATCTAATTGTGATGATCGTACTCAAAGCCAGAGCAATATGTGAGGTCATTCTTAAATAGTGTCATTGCATATCAGAGGTAACTCAATCAATCCTCAATAGTCTTCTTCAACTAATATGCATGCTGCAATTCTCTGGGTTGCACAGCTTCATGGGGACAAGGGGGAGTATGGTGGAGGGAACGTCAGAGGAAAATGGATTTACACCAACCAAGGTTTGGAGCCATAATGTAACACACAATAATGAGAAACCTTTCATAATAATTGTTTTACAACAATGATTAGTCTAAGATCTCTATTGTAAAATAAAAACAAATCCAGGCCTGGAAACTGTTTCCACTTTAGAAATTACAGATTGCACAGCTGTGATTATATACAATTTGGCCACAAATTATGCCGGCTATCCCAATTACTACCTTGAGAGTGGTGAAATTTGACTCTCTCTAACAAAACAAAAAAACCCTCATATTTTATGTTTACCAAAAAACTTTAATCCAATTTTCATTCTTTCTCCCCTTCATTATAGCTCCTATCGCTTCGCATAATGCTTAAGCAACATATAAAGGTAAAGGCATAATCTCTGCAAAGAATCTGTCAGTTTTGCATCATAAGCAGGATTAATCATAGGTGACAGTTCCAATGATAAATGATGGTGCAGTATTTAGCTTCTGAGAGAGCTGGACATAAACACTGGTGGTTAAAACAGAAAGTATAGCTAAACAGAGTAACTGCACAGAGTACACAAAACATGTCTAAATTAATCTTCATTCTTTGCTTGATACATCAGTGAACTTCTATTAGAAAATTAAGAGACTGATCTGCCCAAAAAAAAAAAATCCTACAGGATTTTTTGAGGGCAAGTACTTTTATGAAGTGGCCTATAGAATATTCAGTTACAAGTGATTCCTAACTCAGCAGTAATCTATTCACTAACCAGGAAAGGAAACTCAGGGGGAATGAGGAAGATAATATCAGAACTGGTTTGTGGTTCATGATAACTGTGTAGAATGACATGTAAAGAGCAAAAAACAACGAGGAGTCCTTGTGGCACCTTAGAGACTAACAAATTTATTTGGGCGTAAGCTTTCATGGGCTAGAACCCACTTCATCAGATGCATGAAGTGAAAAATACAGGAGAAGGTATAAATACATGAAAGGATGGGGGTTGCTTTACCAAGTGTGAGGTCAGTCTAACGAGATAAATCAATTAACAGCAGGATACCAAGGGAGGAAAAATAACTTTTGAAGTGGTAAGAGAGTGGCCCATTACAGACAGTTGACAAGAATGTGTGAGTAACAGTAGGAAGAAATTAGTATTGAGGAAATTAAGTTTAGGTTTAGTAATGACCCAACCACTCTCAGTCTTTATTCAGGCCTAATCTGATGGTATCCAGTTTGCAAATTAATTCTAGTTCTGCAGCTTCACGTTGGAGTCTGTTTTTGAAGTTTTTTAGTGGAAGAATTGCCACTTTTAGGTCTGTTATTGAGTGACCAGGGAGACTGAAATGCTCTCCTACTGGTTTTTGAATCTTATGATTCCTGATGTCAGATTTGTGTCCGTTTATTCTTTTGCGTAGAGACAGTCCGGTTTAGCCAATGTTCAGGGCAGAAGGGCATTGCTGGCACATGATGGCATATATCACATTGGTAGATGTGCAGGTGAAAGAGCCCCTGGTGGTGTGGCTGATGTGGTTAGGTCCTATGATGGTGTCCCTTGAATAGATTTGTAGATAGAGTTAGCACCAGGGTTTGTAGCAGGGTTTTGTTCCTGGGTTGGTGTTTTTGTTGTGTGGTGTGTAGTTGCTGGTGAGTATTTGCTTCAGATTCGGGGGCTGTCTGTAGGTGAGGATTGGCCTGACTTCCAAGGTCTGTGAGAATGAGGGATTGTCCTTCAGGATAGGTTGTAGATCCTTGATGATGCGCTGGAGAGTTTTAGTTGGGGGCTGTAGGTGACGGCTAGTGGTGTTCTGTTACTTTCTTTGTTGGGCCTGTCTTGTAGTAGGTGACTTCTCGGTACCCTTCTGTTTCTGTTAATCTGTTTCTTCACTTCACCAGGTGGGTATTGCAGTTTTAAGAACGCTTGATAGAGATTCTATAGGTGTTTGTCTCTGTCTGAGGGATCGGAGCAAATGCGGTTGTATCTTAGAGCTTGGCTGTAGACAATGAATTGTGTGATGTGGTCTGGATGAAAGCTGGAGGCATGTAGGTAAGTATAGCGGTCAGTAGCTTTCTGGTATAGGGTGGTGTTTATGTGACCATTGCTTATTAGCACTGTCATGTCTAGAAAGTGGATCTCTTGTGTGCACTGGTCCAGGCTGAGGTTGATGATAGGGTGGAAATCGTTGAAATCTTGGTGGAATTCTTCAAGGGGCTCCTTCCCATGGGTCCAGATGATGAAGATGTCATCAATGTAGCGCAAGTAGAGTAGGAGTGTAAAGAGACAAGAGCTGAGGAAGTGTTGTTTTAAGTCAGCCATAATACAAACTAACATAGCTACCACTCTGAAACCTGTCACCAGTAAAGAGCACAAAGTCTCACTTTAAAAAGATGGCTACAAAATGCACAATAGAACAGAAAAAGTATATATTCAAGAATAAAGTGGTTGAACTGCTAAGAAAAATATGAAGTCATTAAAATCAGCTACTGCCCCTGATCTGAAAGCTCATTGGGACAGCATCACTAGACTTATCTCAATGTTAGTAAAGACAGCATGGTCCAGTGAATAGGGTGCTGGGACAACACCAATAAGGCCTGGTTTCTAGTCCCAATTCTGCCACTTACCTTCAGTGTTACATTAGGCAAGTCACTTTATGGTTTTGTCCTCTATTTCTCCTCCCACCCCTTCTCTGTCTCATCTACATAGACTATAAACTCTGGGAAAGCAACTATTGCTCAATATGTATTTGTGAAGCATCTAGCACAACAGGGCCTGATCATGGTTGGGATTCTAGGTACTATGGTGAAACAAATGATAACAACAACTAGAATCAATGGAATTGCCAGAACTAGATTTGAATTTGCAAAATGGTGGACTGTACTGTATGGAACAAAGTTATTTGCTATCTTTCACCGAGATTTTATTTGATTAGTTAGATCACTGATTGAACTGTTGTTTAAAAGTCATAGGTTCAAAGTTTCCTGGGGGGGCACTTCAAATTATTGCTGCCCTAAAGTTGGTAAAGCCAGCAACTGCAGGATCGCCACATTTAGGTGGATCCTTTGATAGCACAGAGCCAGCATAAGGTCAAAGCTGAGGAAAAAGAGGTGTGGTTGGGGCTTCCAAGAGCCCCAGCAATCTCCAGCTGCTATAACATTTGCTCAAGGCCACTGACTGCCATCACAAGTCAGAAAATCCTCCAGTGTGTACAAGTTTACTCTGGGGGTCTGGCCCAGTACACAGCTGGGCCAGCATCAGTGGTGCACAAAAGATGGCTTAAATCCACCCAGTTTCTTCCACATGCTTCCTCAGAGTTCCACGTGGTGTGGGTGCGCTAATCTTCTTGATTAACCCCTTCCAGGACAAAGTGGTAGGCATCCAAAGAACATAGGGTTAGCAAAGGAATTTCTTAATCACAGTCACCTTTATTCTTGAAAGCACAAGAGAGTTATGTATCTTTGAAAAATAAGCAACATCCCCCTTAGTCTGATCTTGACCCTTTCACGAGCCCTGGGTTTGGTTAGCATCCTCAGGCTAGACAATTCTTCCTGCCTTCTTTCTCCTTATCCTGGTCTTCTTGTATGTTGTGGTGGTCTGACCTCCCTTCCCAGAGAGCATTTCCCCTTAAATGTAGTCTCTGATCCTTTTGGTTATGTGTCCAGGTTGAGGAACTCCAGTCCTTTCCCTCAGCCAAGCTTCTTTGTAGAGAGTTCCTTGTTCTTTCGGATGGGCCAGTAGTTGAGAGACAGTTGCTATTTCATAGATATAAGGTGACATATGTAGCCATGTATTTTTATTATTACATTTGTGTCCCCCTCCACCCTATTGTCTGTTTGTTACATCTGCTTGTTACACTCATTTCAGATTAGACTGAAAATTCTTATGGAAGTCTTACCTATAGGTCTGACCCTGAGGTATCTTATGTTGGGGGCTCAGGGCCATACATAGTCAAAATTCCATCTTTTGGTTTCACCTAAAAAATAAAGACAACACCCAGAGACACTCCACAGCCCCATGTATGCTACAGATAAAATTATGGAGAGCCTTCACAAGAGAACATGTAATGGACAAAAGTGGGTGTGCAGAGACATGGCCTAGATGGTAGTTCCACACATAGGGGTCAAAATAGGCATGGGAGGAAAGCAAGGGAATGTATTTGATATTTCATAGAATCATAGAATATCAGGATTGGAAGGGACCTCAGGAGGTCATCTAGTCCAACCCCCTGCTCAAAGCAGGACTAGTCCCCAACTAAATCATCCCAGCCAGGGCTTTGTTAAGCCTGACCTTAAAAACCTCTAAGGAAGGAGATTCAACCATCTCCCTAGGTAACCCATTCCAGTGCTTCACCACCCTCCTAGTGAAAAAGTTTTTCCTAATATCCAACCTAAACCTCCCCCACTGCCATTTGAGACCACTACTCCTTGTTCTGTCATCTGGTACCACTGAGAACAGTCTAGATCCATCCTCTTTGGAACCCTCTTTCAGGTAGTTGAAAGCAGCTATCAAATCCCCCCTCATTCTTCTCTTCTGCAATCTAAATAATCCCAGTTCCCTCAGCCTCTCTGCATAAGTCATGTGCTCCAGCTCCCTAATAATTTGTGTTGCCCTCCGGTGGACTCTTTCCAATTTTTCCACATGCTTCTTGTAATGTGGGGCCCAAAACTGGACACAGTACTCCAGATGAGGCCTCACCTATGTCAAATAGAGGGGAATGATCACGTCCCTCGATCTGCTGGCAACTGCTCCCACTTATACAGCCCAAAATGCTGTTAGCCTTCTTAGCAACAAGGGCACATTGTTGACTCATATCCAGCTTCTCATGCACTGTAACCCCTAGGTCCTTTTGTGTAGAACTGCTGCTTAGCCATTCGGTCCCTAGTCTGTAGCAGTGCATGGGATTCTTCCATCCTAAGTACAGGACTCTGCACTTGTCCTTGTTGAACCTCATCAGATTTCTTTTGGTCCAATCCTCTAATTTGTCTAAGTCCCTCTTTATCCTATCCCTACCCTCCAGTGTATCTACCACTCCTCCCAGCTTAGTGTCATCTGCAATCTTGTTGAGGGTGCAGTCCACGCCATCCTCCAGATCATTAATGAAGATATTGAACAAAACTGGCCCCAGGACCGACCCTTGGGGCACTCCGCTTGATACCGGCTGCCAACTAGACATGGAGCCACTGATCACTACTGGTTGAGCCTGATGATCTAGCCAGCTTTCTATCCACCTTATAGTCCATTAGCCAGCCATGTATATATGATGGGTGAGTGGTTTCTTCTCCTTTGTTCTTCCCCTGGCTCCCCTGGGCTCCCTCAGAGTTTCATATACAGAAAGCCCTTTTGTTCAAGTCCTGCTTGCTTACTTCCTCAGGTCCTCTGTTACACTCTGCCTCTCATCTCTTCAAAAATGTCATCTTCTTAAATCTTATCTGAAAATGTTTCTTTTCTCCCATCCCTATAGCATTTATTGTATACAACTACTAGTACTAATTGTAGTAGTATTTTGGACTTCTATAGAACATTTTATTCAATGAAACAAAGTACTTTACAAACATTAATTAAGTCTCACAGTAACAGGTAAGTATTATTGCAGTTTTACAGAAGAAAAAACTTGACACACATATCAGCTTTGAAAAGTACTTTGTTTAGGCACCTAAATGTGCTTTAAGGACATAACGTTCACCTACATTTGAAAACTTTGGCCTAAAATGACTTACTGAAGGTCACAAAACATGTCAGTAGCAGAGCTGGGAACTGAAACTGACTACAGTCTACCGTCACCTATCCTCAGGCCTTTGGGGGAGGGATAGCGTCAGTGCTGTCCCTGTGGAAGAGATATTGAAAGGCATAAAGGAACAATAGAGAGATGAGTTCTGTTTATTTGGGCTGCCAAGAAAACAATTCTTAAGCTCTTGAGACCCATTTGTTATCCAGGCTCACCAACGGTCAGGAAATATATAATTTTCCTTATTTTAAGAAAGTATGTATTTTATGCTATTTTTTCTCTCTCTCACTCACGCACTCTCTTTTCTCATGTGGGAACAAGCCAAGATGAAAATCTCAGACTTTCAGTTTCTCTCTGTAGTCAGGAATGCTCTACTCTAAACACTAACCAATGCCCTCTTCACTCTATAAAGCATTTAGGGATACAGTTTGTAAGAAAACTGTCATACAAACTAGGTGCTGGATTCTGTAAACAGTTATGTATGTGCAGAGTTGTACTGGGAAAGAAAGGGCCTCCAGGGAGGTGAGAGAACCAGCTTCCAGGAGAGATATTGGCTGTGGTAGTTCATGTTATGAATACCCAATTACTGCTGCCACTAGCGCCCTGGGAGACGGTGATGGTATTTTGTCCATCAGATAAGAGGCTTGCAAACACCACAGCTGTTGTTTCATGTTGAGATTCTCTGTAGGCCCAGCAGCCTCATTGGTTGACATGATACATATGCTGCCCTCCTGGTCATTTGCTGCTTCTTGTTTTTGAATTTAGTACAGTACAGTATGGCATTTCTTAGATCATGACTCGGTGTATATTACCACAGAACACTAAAATCAAATTCAAGAGGCAACAGAAGGCATCCAGGGGCTGCCCCTCTGCCACCAGCATCCCCACTTCCTGAGCATCCTGGCTTCAATTTTCACTAGCAGAGGGACTCCAACAGATGGATCTGTTGATCTAAGCTACTGGGCCCTAGGCTCTCTGCCAACCAGGACTCACATCCTCAGAGCAATGGCATCTGTGTTCAAACCTGCCACTGCTTGCAAGGGCTTCTAGAATCTCCAAACACTAGGGCCTCCTGGGATACTTCCCTGGAGCTCAGTCCAAGCCTGTGTATGGGAGTAACTTGACATCTGACTATCTCCATTACAGACAATGGAATTATAAGCATGTATAAAGTTACTTAAGCACATACAGCAAAAATTTGCAGGATGAGGGTCTAATGTTGTACTGTTGTTGAACAACATCTCGTGTTCTCATGAGCTGCGGCTGGAAAACTGACTGGATCACTATTGTTTTACACACACTGCTTAATAACTGCTTAATATATCGGTTCCAACGTACATTTTACAACTGAGAAACAGCATATTGATTTGGGACTTTACTAGGAGGATTTTGGTTCAATACAGTAAATGAAGAAAAATATTTTGACAGTTAGGAGTCAAATCCAGATTGTTATGGTGTCTTTAGACCAATATCAACATTAAAAATGATAAATACATTTCACAATGTATAAACTCAGAAATAATGTACATTCTAAAACTAACTTGATTTTTGAATATCTCAAGATTTCAGAGTAAAGAAAACAAGTTTTCAGTGGAAGAGTTTACCAAATTATATGTGAAAGAATACAACAGAATGGAAATTCCTTAATCAAACTGAGGTTGCAGCATAATGACACATATTACACATACGTATATTTTATAATATAATTGCACCATGACCAATCCTTCAGTATAATTTCTAATCCCATTACTACCTTAATTGACTTGGATGTAGTTCAAATTAATAGCTGATTTTTTTAATGGTTACACATTTTAATTGTAATTATCAATTAACATTCTGTGATATACTATGTTCATCATAAAATCAGGGATAAAATTTATAATCCCATACCGAGCTTTAGTTTAAGATACCAAGGACTTGATTAAATGACCTAGGAAATTAGGAACAAGATTTAGAAGTATTCATGGAACATTCAAATCCTTCATTCATCTTTCATTATAGAAAGCACCCAATAGGTGGGTACTTTTGAGTGCTGGATAAAATATTTGTGTATGATTTATATAGCAGTTTAATGCCTGATTCTGAGCTATGTCCTTCAGAATGAAAGGCACTATATACATGTAAAATGATCATATTATTACTAGTCAGAAGTCTCAGGATTAAGTTTTTTAATTCTAATGGTTGATAATGTTTCTCCAAACTTGTGTCAGTGACAATGATACCTTGTCCTTGAGGCTCAGCCCTGCTCCCCACACTTAGAATCCTAGAAGATTAGGTTGGAAGAGGCCTCAAGAGGTCATCTAGTCCAATCCCCGCTCAAAGCAGGACCAACCTCAACTAAAACATGCCCACAAACAATCTCTGGTTGCCTCCTGCCAATGGAATCAGCATGGCGGTGGCTGTGTGCTCTGTTCCTGCAGGCTCCATCGCTGCACGGTGTGTGCTGCAAACTGAGAGGTGCTGTGACTCATCAGCACACTTACTCTGCAGCACACAGAGCACAGTGAGATGCTGATGGCTGGCAAGAGTGGGGTGCACAGCCACTACTGTGCCAACAGCATGGGCAGGAGGAGGTGATCAGATACTACCCGACACAACCTGAGCCCAAGAAAATTGGTTGTTTCCAGACCCAACCAGAACCCAGTACATGTAATGAGGTGTCATTGGGTTCTGGTTGGGTTGCAAGGCTGTTGTACTTTATATATGTATGAAACAGATTTCTGCATGCACTCAGAGGAAATGTATAATGGCTAAAATAGGAAACAGGGAGAGGTTAGTGATTTCAGTTTTGATAAGCATCCAGAAATGAACACACTTACCGTATTATGTGAATCTTTTGAATTCGTAAAGCTGGACTGGAAAATTCATTAGATCAGTGTTTCTTGTGACATGTAACATACTTACTTATTACTTCCTGTCAGGCTAAATGTCATTAATAGTCTAGTAGAATGAGCACAGGGTTGGAAGTCAAGGACTTCTGAATTCTCATCCTGGCTCTACCATTAATGCACATTCTTTGGCCTTCAGCACTTAACCTTTCTGTCTTTTTTTCCTCATCTTTAAAATGGAATAATAATGCATAGGGGAGGTACTATAAGGATTAATTATCAGTACATTTTATATACCGTGCTTTAATAATGTAAAGTGCTAAGTTTTATTATTATGACCCTTCTGCATTTCATCTGAGCAAGAATCAAGAATTGCAGACTTATATGAAAATGAAAAATGATGGGGGGCGAAAATATATCCAGTCTCTCTTGAATGTCAAAAACATTCAGTTTAACTTGTGGGCGAAGGGTCGGGGATGCTCTTATACTAGCAAAACTAGTTTGTCACCTCTAATTATAATGAATACAGAACACTACAGTAATTCAAATCCTTCCTTTGCACTCTGGCTCTCTCACACACATGCACTTTTCTCCCTCTCCTTTTTCTCCTCCTGTCTCCTTGTCTTCTCTTCCTTTCCGACAGCTACTGTGAAGAATAATTATTTACTCAACCTGACATTTTACTCCTCATTTGAACTGCAATTGTTAATCTCAGCACTATTGTCTTTAAACAAAAAAACGGTTGCAACTGTTTAAAAGTGGATAGAAATACATAAAGAAAGGCTCACTCACTCATTATTTATAAGCTTGCAGTTGTGACTTCTCTGAGCTAGAAATGTGGGGCATGGACTTAATTGTTGATTTGTGGTGAGGATAACTGAAAAGCTTCCTGGTCTATCAGAACAATAATGTATTGTAAATTAGGATAATGTTGATGTGCTACAAGCTTCTGCAAGATACCACAACAAAAAAATGCCTCTGTGGTTATTTTGCACTAAATTAGTTTCCATAACTCTTAGATTACATTACTAAGTTAATGTAAGGTATTTAAAATGGCATTTCTAGCTTTTGCAGTTCAGGGTATTTATTTTATTGAACAGATTACAAAGTAAGCAGCACAAAAGCAGGACTGGTTAAAGCAGAGCTGTGCAAACAACAGTTTTCACAGAACCCATACAAATTTAGAGTGGGTTCTTGGATTCTCCTGATGTTTGTGACTATCAGCTCAGGCTCTGTGCTAATACTATTCAACCAGACTTCTCCCCAGTTATTTCTTTCCCAACCCTCTCAGTCATGGGCCCACCACCAGTCACAGAGAGGATTTAGCCCTCCCTAAATCCCCTCACTGGCTGATGATTTGGTTCTAAAAGAACTAAATACATGTATCATGACCTAACAATGAATAAGGATGAACAAGAAAACATTTAATAAGTAACTGAAGGCTGTAAATGCCAAGGAAGGAGAGGATTATTTAAAAATGAATTTAATCAGGAGCTGAGCTGGATTAAGGCAATTCAAGGACCCGGGCATGTCCTGACATGCCCCCGTTGGCCCTCCCCCTCTTCCAATGCCATGGCCATGTTTCTGCATAGTGGCACTACCTCTCAGTGGGATGGAAATGGCTTGTGAATGGTGAATTTTCAGCTAAATTGGAAGTAGCTTTGAGTAAATGGATACTTTAGGTTAGTGGGGGGAGGTTTAGGTTGGATATTAGGAAAAACTTTTTCACTAGGAGGGTGGTGAAGCACTAGAATGGGTTACCTAGGGAGGTGGTGAAATCTCCTTCCTTAGAGATTTTTAAGGTCAGGCTTGACAAAGCCCTGACTGGGATGATTTAGTTGAGGATTGGTCCTGCTTTGAGCAGGGGGTTGGACTAGATGACCTCCTGAGGTCCCTTCCAACCCTGATATTCTATGATTCTATGATTCTATGAAATATGACTAAAGATATCAGAATCCGTCCTTTACTGAATGCCAGTACTTTGTTATTTGTTGTCAAAGTATATTCAATTAGTTGAGAAGAGGCAATTTTTCCTACACAGAGATACCATGTGATGTGATACCACTTGAAAGCATAAATACATTCCCCACACAAATCTTAGAGTTAAGGGTGCAAATCCATCACACCAGGACTACAGCTGTGAAGGGTGAAGACCTTCTACAGAGATTATGGCTTATGGGGGCATCAAAGAGGACAGCATGAAAGTGGGATCCTAGTTCGTGGAAGTCTGAGGGCAGCATACTCATACAGTGGAACTTCTTGCTCCATCCACAAATCCCCAGTTTTCTTTCTCCCTGGCAAATCTATGTCTTAATTCGCTAGCTCTCCTCTCCCAACTAAGTTATTGGCTCTATTTCCATTACAGGAGCATTAAGGGAGGGAGGGCATGGATGGGGGCACAAGAAGGCCCCTACAAACACATTCCTTACTCTCTCTCTGTTTATCCCACACATATCCCTGGTTCTACTACCTGGCCCCTTTACATGGCCTGTCCATCAAACCCTTGTCTTTCCACAGCACTGGTGTCTTTGTGCAGCAGATCACTAAGGCAGCAGAGCTGAAACACTGGCAGTTCAAGATTTCCCCATGGCACTGTTGCCTTAATTTCTGCAGTAGACGTATTCAGGATGTCCCCATGCCATGGCTACACTGGCATACCAGGCAAAAGCACTGAGGCAGAGGTGCATATAAAGGCCTAGACCAGAGATAGGCAATCTTTGGCATGCAGCCCATCAGGGAAATATGCTGGCAGGCCGGGACGGTTTGTTTACCTGCAGCATCCGCAGGTTTGGCCAATTGCAGTTCCCACTGGCCGCAGTTCGCTGTTCCAGGCCAATGGGGGCTGCAGGAAGCAGTGCAGGCCGAGGGATATGCTGGCCGCCACTTCCCGCAGCCCCCATTGGCCTGGAATGGCGAACCGCGGAGTGGGAACAGTGGGAGCTGTGATCGGCCGAACATGTGGACACTGCAGGTAAACAAACTGGCCCGGCCTGCCAGCGGATTTCCCTGACGGGCCGCGTGCCAAAGGTTGCCGATCCCTGGCCTAGACTGTGCAATTCTGCATTGGTGAGCACTAGCTTACACAAATATTCTTCTGAAGTCAGTGGGACTACTCCTGTAAGTAAGTGCTCACCAATGTACGGGTTGCTTACACAGGGGTTCTCCCCACACTAGCACCTTTTCCCCTCACTCCAGCCTCCACTTACCTCCATTATTCAAATTCAAATTTTCTCCCTCAGCCCTACACACACTTCCTCCTGCCTATCCCTCCTCTGTGCTCCCTCAGAGCCTTCCCATACCCAATGCTGGCAAGCTGGCCTCAGCAGGGACTTTGTGCTGAGCAAAGGAGCTAGTTGACAGCATTGGAAAGTATAAGCTGATGACAGAATTTGACAGTTACTCCAGATAATCTAGGCAAAACTCAGTTAAATTATTCTGAATCAGAGGAATAATTTAGTGTTTAATTTAAATGCTCAGAAGTTTCATTTGTTCAAGATAATGGCATAATATGCATATGTTTGAGGGAGAGGAAAGTCTGGAATTTGTGGGGATTGTGAGAGCTAGAGGCACCAATGGGGAGGAAAACAGGATATTTTTTTAAAGGAACATTGTTAAATGTTTCCTCTGCAAAAGTTAATAACGTTTTACTATAAAACTACATGGAAAATTCAATTGTCCTATAAAGAATTGTGTCAAATCTGGAAAATAAATGTAGCCATTAAACTATGAAACAGGGATTTCAGTGTTCCTTTATGTGCAAATCTCAATGCATCTTCATTTATGCAATTGGCACTGTCACTTCCCTAAGTAAAATATTCAACAGAAAGTTAAATTAAGGAAGACTGATAGAAAAAGATTAAACTGAGGAAAATAAAATCCTATTCTACTTATTTTATTAACTTGTCTCTGCTGTCATTATTTAGAAAAAATATTATTACAAGTATTTGGCCATATAATCTTCAGAATCAAATGCCAAAGAAAATTCTGCTACAAGTTTGATCATAAAAAAGAAGCATAAGATTATAAGAACAGACATACTGGGCCAGTGCCATATGTTTCATAGGGAATATATACAAGAGGGTAATTTCAAGTGATCCATCTCCTGTCATCCTATCCAAGCTTCTGGCAGTTGGCGATTTAGGGACATCTGGAGCATGTAGTTGCATCCCTCACCATCGTGGCTGAAAGCCATTGATAGACCTATCCTCCATGAATGTATCTAATTCTTTTTTGAACCTTATTATACTTTTGGCCTTCACAACATCCCCTGGCAATGAGTTCCACAGGTTGACTGTGTCTGTGTGAAGAACTGCTTCCTTATGTTTGTTTTAAACTTGCTGCCTATTAATTTCATGGGGTCTCCCCTAGTTCTTGTGTTATCTGAATGGGTAAATAACATTTGCCTATTCAATTTCTCTATTCCATTTATGATTTTATAGACTTTTATCATATCCCCCCTTATTCATCTCTTTTGTAGGATGAACAGTCCCAATCTTTTTAATCTCTCCTCATATGGAATCTGTTCTATACCCCTAATTATTTTGGTTGCCCTTCGTTTTACCTTTTCCAATTCTAGTATATGTTTTTTGAGATGGGTGACCAGAACTGCTAGAGTTATTCAAGCTATGGACATACCCGACATTTATACAGTGGCATTATGATATTTTCTATGTTATTATCTAACCTTTTTCTAATGGTTCTTAACATTCTGTTCATTTTTTGACTGCCACTGCACATTGTACAGATGTTTTCAGAGAACTCTCCATGATGACTCCAAGATTTCTTTCCTGAGTGGTAACAGCTAATTCAGATCCCACCATTCTGTATGTATAGTTGGGATTATATTTTTCAATGTGCATTACTTTGCATTTATAAACACTCAATTTCATCTGTCATTTTGTTGCCCAGTCACCCAGTTCTGTGAGATCCCTTTGTGACTCTTCGCAATCTGCTTTGGACTTAACTATCTTGCGTAGTTTTGTATTATCTGCAAATTTTGCCACTTCACAAATTTACCCCTTTTTCCAGACCATTTATGAAAATGATGAACAGCACTGGTCTCAGTGCAGATCCATGGGTAACCCCACTATTTAACTCTCTTCATTGTGAAAAGTGACCATTTATTCTTACCTTTTGTTTTAACCAGTCTTTTAACCAGTTACTGATTCCTGAGAGGATCTTCCCTCTTATCTCATGACAGCTTAATTTGCTTAAGAATCTTTGGTGAGGGCCTTGTCAAAGGCTTTCTGAAAGTCCAAGTACACTATATCGATTGGATCTCCCTTGTCCACATGCTTGTTGACTCCCTCAAATAATTCTGTAGATTGATGAGGCATGATCTCTCTTTACATATTTCTTCCCCAACAAATCATATTCATCAATGTGTCTGATAATTAGGTTTTTACTGTAGTTTCAAACAATTTGCCTGATACTGAAGTTAGGTTTACTAGCCTATTATTGCCAGGATTGCCCTTGGGCCTTTTTTTAAAAAAAAGCAACTTTTACATTCACTACCCTCTAGTCATCTGGTACAGAGGCTGATCCAAGCAATAGGTTACATACCACAGTTAGTAGTTCTGCAATTTCATATTTGAGTTCCTTCAGAAATCTTGGGTGAATACCAGCTGGTTCTGGTAACCTATTATTGTGTAATTTATCAATTTGTTCCAAAACCTCCTTTATCGACACCTCAGTCTGGGACAGTTCCTCAGATTTGATATCTAAAAAGAATGGCTCAGGTGGGGGAATCTCCCTCACATCCTCTGAAGTGAAGATCGATATAAAGAATTAATTTAGCTTCTCCACAATGACCTTGTCTTCCTTGAATGCTCCTTTAACACCTTGATCCATCCAGTGACCCCACTGATTATCTGGCAGGCTTCCTGCTTCTGATGTATTTAAAAAAAAGGTTGCTGTTAGTTTTGTGTCTTTTGCTTCAAATTCTTTTTTAGCCTCCCTAATTATACTTTTACATTTGATTTGCCAGAGTTTATACTCCCTTCTATTTTCCTCACTAGGATCTGACTTCTAATTTTTAATGGGTGCTTTTTCACTTCTAGCTGCCTCTTTTACTCTGCTGTTTAGCCTTGGTGGCATTTTTTTGGACCTCTTACTGTTCTTTTTTATTTGATGTATACATTTAGTTTGAGCCTCTATTATGGTGTTTAAAAATAATCTCCATATAGTTTGCAGGCATTTAACGCTTGTGACTGTTCCTTTTAATTTCCATTTAACTAGCTTCCTCATTTTTGTGCCATTCCCATTTTTAAACCCACTCTTGTGGATTTCTTTGGCATGTTTTCCCCCACAGGTGTGTTAAATTTAATTACATTATGGTCACCATTAATAAGAAGTTCAGGTATATTCACTTCTTGAACCAGATCTTGTGCTCCACTTAGGACTAAATCAAGAATTGCCTCTCTTCTTGTGGGTTCCAGGCCGTGCTGTTCATCTATGTGTCTGATAATTCTGTTCTTTACCATAGTTTCAATCAGTTTTCCCGGTACTGAAGTCAGGCTCATCAGCCTGTAATTGCCGGGATCGCCTCTGGAGCCTTTTTTAAAAATTGGCATCACATTTGCTATCCTCCAGTCATCTAGTACAGAAGCTGATTTAAATGATAGGTTACATACCACAGTTAGTAGTTCTGCAATTTCACATTTGAGTTCCTTCCGAACTCTTGGGTAAAGACCATCTGGTCATGGTGACTTATTATTGTTTATCAATTTGTTCCAAAACCATCTCTACCGACACGTCAATCTGGGACAGTTCCTTAGATTTGTCATCTAAAAAGAATGGCTCAGGTTTGAAAAGCTTTTTTGATTGCTGTACATTGAAAAGCCAGGAGCAACATGTCCCCCACAACACAGACACTTCCAGAAAATCATTTGTCTGTAGCCATTGCATGCTGTAGTGAATGGGTTTAAGAAGGCAGCATGCTTTATCTCAAAACTGTGGATAAGCAATTAGCCAATACACTAAGGAGCAGCTTTACTTGTAGAAGTCCCAGAGGAGTTTCAGGATGCTCATAGAGTTCTCTGCCATTAGTGATGTTGCTATAATGATGCTAGGCTGCTATATTGCAATAAGTTTCTGTTTTGCTATATCTAGTGTAACCTTTAGACATGTCTACTGCAATCAGACTGAGGTATCTCTGGGATTATTGTGGGATATAGTGCATTTTTCTCAACGGTGAAATTCACTTTATGACAGGCTTTTGCAGCTAGTATGCCTCTTGGTGCCTCTTACTGCATAAACAGGATACATCACCACATCCTTGTATAATGTAAATTAGGATTTTTGCCATTGCATATAGCTGAGGTATATTGCTATATAACTGGTATGTTTGTGGTATAATTGGTATATTTTCCCTAACATGACATTGGCATGCAAATAGTTTATTAACTTAATAGTTAATTGAACTTCAACAAAATTCCAAAATTGTTTTATCCAGTTAATTGACTGAATAAAAGGAGTATGTTATTCCCATCTCTACTTCTTGCAAATGAAAAATACCCATGAAAACAGATTTCTTTCTTTTATCAGACTACTGTAGTTTACTCTACTCAGTTTACTCTACTCAGACCACTCTAGCCTCACCAAAGGCTCTTAAGCAAAGTAAGCTGTCATGGGATAAGAGGGAAGGTCCTGTCATGGATTGGTAACTGGTTAAAAGATAGGAAACAAAGTGTCTATACCAGCACCAATCCTATTCAACATATTCATAAATGATCTGGAAAAAGTCACAAAGGGATCTCACAAAACTGGGTGACTGGGCAACAAAATGGCAGATGAAATTCAGTGTTTATAAATGCAAAGTAATGCACATTGGAAAAGATAATGCCAACTATACAAACAAAATGTATATTACATACTAAATTAGCTGTTACTACTTAAGAAAATATCTTGGAGTCATTGTGGCTAGTTCTTTGAAAACATCCACTCAGTGTGCAGTGGCACTCAAAAAAGCTAACAGAATGTTGGGAATCATTAGGAAAGGAATGGGCGGCAGGTATTAAAGGCCAGGGCAGGCTAACCCTCCCCTGACCCAGGCTCTGGCCCCGCCCATGTTCCCCGAGAGGCCCCGCTCTACCTCCCTCTCTACCCTGAAGCCGGCCAGTGGCCTGGAGCTCAGGCCCACCAGTGCCAGGGGCAGTGCTCGGACTGGCCGGGGTTGAGCCAGCGACCTGGCACTTGGGGGGACCAGTGACTTGACGGGCGCTGGGGCCAACCATGTCCTCAGGGGGAGGGCAGCGGCTTGGCCGGGCACTGGGGCTGGCCAGGCATTTGATGTGGGGGGAACCAGGGGCAGGTGGGCGCAGCTGGGGCAGGCAGGCTGGGGCTTCTTTGGCCCCAGGGGTGCCTCAGGGCTCCTCTGGTCGCGGGGTGGGAGGGCCTTGGGACTCCAGCATGCTGGGGGGGGGGGCCTCAGGCAGAAGGGGTAGGTTGGTGGGCTAGCCTCCCCAAAGGGGGGATTCAGCTGCTGCCCATGAGGAAAAGTATAGATAGTAAGACCGAAAATAAAATATTGTCTCTATATAAATCCATGGTACACCCCCATCTTGAATACTGGAGGCAGATCTGGTCGCCCCATTCTAAAAAAGGTATATTGGAATTGGAAGAGGTACAGAAAAGGGCAACAAAAATGATTAGGCATATGGAACAGCTTCCATATGAGGAGAGATTAATAAGACTGGGAGTTTATAGCTTGGAAAAGAGAGGACTAAAGGGGGATATGATAGAGGTCTATAAAATCATGACTGGGTATGGAGAAAGTAAATAAGGAAGTGTTATTTACTCCTTCTCATACCACAAGAACTAGGGGGTCACCAAATAAAATTAATAGGCAGCAGGTTTAAAACAAACAAAAGGAAGTATTTCTTCACACAACACACAGTCAACTTGTGGAACTCTTTGCCAGAGGATGTTTTGAAGGCCAAGACTATAACAGGGTTCAGAAAAGAACTAGATAAGTTAATGGAGATTAGGTCCATCAATGGCTATTAGCCTGGATGGACAGGAAAACAAAACCATGCTCTGAAGTGTCCCTAGCCTCTGTTTGCCAGAAGCTGGTTATGGGTGACAGGGGATGGATCACTTGATGATTACCTGTTCTGTTCATTCCCTCTGAAACACCTGGCATTGGCCACTGTTAGAAGACAGGATACTGGGCTAGATAGAACATTGTTCTGACCCAGTATGGCTGTTCTTTTGTTCTTATGCAGATATATGACATGTCAAATGGACTGAGGGACCCACCGCCGAATTGCTGCCAAAGACCACGATGTGCCATCCCCCTTCCCATTGGCCGCCCCAAGCACTTGCTTCTTTCACTGGTGCCTGGAGCCAGCCCTGAGGGGAACACACGTCCCTTCCCCACGTCTGTTGGGAGCAGCTAGCAGGAGAGAGCAGATCACTGTGTGGGGGAGGAGGAACGCTGGGCGCCTGCCTACCTGTGAACAAGTGAGAGAGACTCACTCCGTCCCTCTTGCCAGGGCCGGCTCCAGGCACCAGCTTGTCAAGCAGGTGCTTGGGGTGGCCACTCTGGAGAGGGGCGGCACGTCCAGCTATTCGGCGGCAATTCAGTGGACGGTCCCTCACTCCCGCTTGGAGCGAAGGACCTCCCGCCGAATTGCCGCCGCAGATCACGATCGCGGCTTTTTTTTTTTTTTTTTTTGGCTGCTTGGGGCGGTAAAAACCCTGGAGCCGGCCCTGCCTCTTGCTCACTGTTGCTGCATCCTAGGTTGGGAGGCATAGGGCTGTGTGAAACAGGCTGTCCCTGACGCAGAGCAGAAATGTAAAAACAACTAAGCAGGCAGGCTGCTAATGTTCCCATTGTTAGTTAATTGTTTCCGTTCTAAGTCAATTATGGCTCCTTTACTTTGCCAGAATGGTGTAAAGGAGCCTTATTGTAAATGACAGTAACGGAAAACTCAGCTAGGAAGGTCTATGGGCTTTCTCGCTTTTTTCCTGCGCCAGCAAGGCACAGTGGGGTTAGATTACAGCTCATCCATTTAAAAAAATGCGGGACAATGATTAGCAAAACTGTATGACTTTCATGTGTGAAAGTCTGAGCAATTTAAAGTGACAGTCTACTTTACACAACACCAACACCAAAATAAAAGTAATGTAATTTAAATGAAAATCCAGGATTATAACTGGAATGCAGGGTATTGGTTACCAAGTATTTGTAATTTAACTTTCATGTGTTTAGGAAATGCTGAACAGTTATTGTGATTTTTTTTTTCTGTATGATAATTTAAATAAATTACTAAAATAAGTGAGACTGGTGTGATTATATTGAATTATTATGACAAATAAAATATGCATAATTTTGCTTTTTTGGCACAGAATTTGGGATTTTTTGGTGCAGAATCCCCCCAGGAGTCTCTCTCCACATCAAGCAGAGAGGGGAATTGAACCTAGGGTTCTCACATCCTGCATGAGTGCCCTAATGACTGGGCTAAAAGTTATAATGGGGGGAGGGGGAGACTCACCACTTCTTTCTACTCCAGCCATTTTGGGTAGGTTTAGGCATGCTCTGAGACCGCCTACCGGATTTCATCCTGTTGTCAAGACAGGGAGCGAATGCCTAGTTTGAGGAGAAGGAGGAGGATTATTTATTATTAATAGCCAAGATTATTACAGTAGTGCTTAAGGGTCAACCATGAATAGGGCCTAATTGTGCTATGCACTGTACAAACAAAGAGTAGAGGATGGTCTCTGCTCTGAAGAACTTAAAATCTAAATGGACACAGCAGACACAGGGTAGGGGAGGGGCCAGACGAACAAGCCGAGTGAGCAATGTGACAGTAGCAAATGGCATGTTTGTTCCACTTTGGGCTGGGGGAGTTTACTTAGTAGGGGATCAGCTAAATGGAAAGAAAAGGCAAGGAGGGGCAAAGGGGACAGGATCAGGGAGAACAGGCTGAGAAGCACAGGTGCGGAGTGATGCTAAGGCAAAGGGATTGTAAGAGCAGAGTAGGGTTAGAGTAGCCAAATCAGTACAGGGCAGAGAAAGTCAGAGAACTTTCTAAAGTTTTGACTAGAATGTCCTAAGGTGAAAAGGGGGGCTTAGGTTTGACATAGGTGCCTGTGCTGAGGCAGCTGTACCCATGCCCAACAACACAAACTTAGGTGCCCAGGGAACTTTAATGGTGGAAATTTTAGCATGTAGAGATTTTAGGTACCTATAGAGTTAGGCGGCAGCTGAGAAGGGTTTTTGAGGCTCTCAGTGGAGCTTATATGTTGGATTTAGGAACCTAAAGTGACATCTAGACATCTAAGTTCTTTTGTGCCTCCGTCCCCAGATACCCCTGTGGATGACATAAAGGTATCCAAGCATGGGACAACTCTTGAGACTTTATGGAATTGCTCTAGAACATGCTTATAAATATTTCAAATGGTGTGTTCTCTGTTCCCAAAGAGAGTGCTGGCTCTTCAGGACATCTCAAGACTGGGAAAATGCTTTAAGCAAAGACAGCAAACAAACTAAAAAATAACCCAGTTTCCTAGTTGGCTTTCTGATGCAGTCTGGGTTGCCTCAGGCAAGTAGTGCACCTCCAAGTGCAAGTAGTGCACCAGATAATTTAGAAGAAAGAGAGCCTTCCTGTCACCCCAACCTGAAGAGCCTGATGGCAGGAGTTAGACCAGCCAGCTGTTTCTCAAAGGAAAAGCAAGAGGGCCAGCTAGATGCTCCCCAAAGACACCACCAAGTAAATGGGAAGGAGACCTGGGGGATGTTGGGAAGAAAATGGTCTCTGGAAAAGAGAAAAAGGTGAGAAATCTCTGAGAAGGGAGGGAGCTAAATAGGTTGACATTTAAAATCACAGGATATTAGGACCAATATCTGAATGTGATTTTATTGGCCTATATGCCTGTGACACTGCTTCAGAGATGCCAAGTGACAGACCACAGTTAGGTAGAGCAGGTGGCTGCATAGCTCAAAATATTTGCAATTGTGTATGTCTGTCCAGTCATATTAGCAAGTCTTTTCAAGCACCTAAATTCAAATCTGGCACTAAAACTTTTCTTTGTTCTCCCAGCGTAAAGGCAGAAACGGGGTGTTGAGGATGGAGTGCACACTCTTATCTTCAAGGAGGCTAGGAGTCCATAGTGCAGCCTCTATGTAACTGTTATCCTAGCCTCTCTGCACCTTCTACTTGGAGATTCCCAGCCACTGGATCCTGATAAGTCAAGATTCAGTAGCCTTTTTCCAGTCCACCCCCGTGGTTCCTACTGGACAAGGCCCTTCAAAGTGAACGCAGAATCTCCCTTCAGTGCACAGGATGCCCAGATGCCCCATCTTTGCAGCCATTCTACCTGCATCCATCCCCATGCAGAGATGTGTTCTGTACTATAAATGATGTGGCCGGCCATTAATCCCTTGAAATCATGGTAAAATAAAATGGTAAAATAAAAAAAATTAAAAATGGTAAAAAAAAAAAAGTGAAGAAAGATGAGAGTAGGTTTTCATGACAAGTTATAACGAGTAGCTGGTTTTTGTTTTTAGAATTATAATGAATAAAGACAATCCTATTTATTATTTAAATCCTTCTTAATTTTAATGAGCAGTCCTAGTGATAATTACCATGTTGTGGTTTGGTCAGGTTTCTGTTTTCACCATTTTATAAAGTTTTTAGAAGTTTAAACGTTCAGTGAATTTTCTTCTGTAATAGGGTTTCTGGCCTAGTGGATGGTGGGGAGGGGGAAGCATCAGGTGTAATGTATCGATTTTAGTAAGCCTTTTGACACAGACCCACATGACATTCTCATAAGCAAACTAGGAAAATGTGGTCTAGATGAAATTTCTATAAGGTGGGTCCACAAGTGGTTGAAAGACTGTACTCAAAGACTGGTTATCAAGGGCTTCCTGTCAAACTTGGAGGGAGTAACTAATGGGGTACCTACGGTGACCAGATGTCCTGATTTTTATAGGGACAGTCCTGATATTTGGCGATTTTTCTTATATAGGTGCCTATTACCCCCCACACTCTGTCCCGATTTTTCACACTTGCTATCTGGTCATCTTAGGGGTACCACAAGGGTCAGTCCTGGGTCCAGTACTATTCAATATCTTCATTAATGACTTGGATAATGGAGTGGAGAGTGTGCTTATAAAATTTGCAGATGACACCAAGCTGGGAAGGGTTACAAGCACTTTGAAGGACAGGATTATGAATTCAAAATTACCTTGACAATTTCCAGAAAGGGTCTGAAATCAGCAAGATTAAATTCAATAAAGACAAGTGCAAAATACTTCACTTAGGAAGGTAAAATCAAATACACAACTACAAAATGGGGCATAATTGGCTAGGTGGTCATACTGCTGAAAAGGACCTTATAATTGTAGTGAATCACACATTGAATATGCGTCAACAATGTGATGCATTTGCAAAAAAGGCAAATATCATTCTGGGTGTGTTAACAGGAGTGTTGTATGTAAGACATGGGAGTAATTGCCCTGCTCTGCTCAGCACTGGTGAAGCCTCAGCTGGAGTACTTTGTCCAATTCTGGGCACCACACTTTAGGAAAGATGTGGCCAAATTGGAGGAAGTACAGAGGAGAGCAACAAAAATTATAAAAAGTGTAGAAAACCTGATTTATGAGGAAAGATTAAAAAAATTAGACATGTTTAGTCTTGAGAAACAATAACTGAAGGGGAGGGAGGGACCTGTTAATAGTTTTCAAATAGGTTAAGGGCTGTTATAAAGAGGATGATGATCAGTTCTCCATGTCCACTCAAAGTAGGATAAGAAGTAACAGGCTTAATCTACAGCAAGGGAAATTTAGGTTGGATATAAGCAAAACATTTGTAACTCTAAGGCCTGGTCTACACTGGGGTGGGGGGGAGGGATCGATCAAACATCTGCAACTTCAGCTACGAGAATAGCGTAGCTAAAGTCGATGTATCTTAGCTCGACTTAGAATTACTTACTTCGCGTCCTCGCGGCACGGGATCGATGGCCGCAGCTCCCCCATCAACTTTGCTTCCGCCTCTCGCTGAGCTGGAGTTCAGCAGTCAACAGGAAAGTGATTGGGGATTGATTTATCGTGTCTACACTACACGCAATAAATCGATCCCCGATAGATAGATCGCTACCCGCCGATCCAGCGGGTAGTATAGATGTACCCTAAGGGTAGTTAAGATCTGGAATAGGCTTCCAAGGGAGGCTGTGGAATTCCCATGACTTGAGGTTTTTAAGAACAGGTGGATGAACACCTGTCAGGGATGGCCTAGATTTACTTGGTCCTGCCTCAGTACATCAGCCTGGACTTGATGACCTCTTGACATCCCTTTAAAAATTATTTGAAAATAGGGCAATTTCTATGGTATGGAAAGGGACTCTGCTGTCATACTGTTTCAGCGGCTTTCCAGTAACTCCACTAAAAATGAGTCCACACACTTATGCAGAACTCATGGTCAGGAACAGTTTCCCGATTAATAAAACTTAAGGAGCTTAATGTGTTAAAATTGGGGATGATAGGATAATTTCCATCCCAGAATACTGAAAGAGCGGGCACATGAGACTGCTAGTTCAATAGCAAGGATTTTTAATAAATCTATCTATTTGGGGATAATACCATATGACTGGAGAATACCTAACGTCATACCTATATTTAAAAAGGGGAAAAAATGGTCCGGCAATTACAGACCTATTACTCTGACCTCAATAGTATGCAAGGCTTTAGAAGAAATTGGGAAGGAAAGAATAATTAAATGAATAGAGGAAAACAGGATATAATGCAATATGGGTTTACCGAAGGTAGATCATGCCAAACTAACCTATTTTCCTTCTTTGAGAAAATAACTGATATTTATTTAAGGGAGGTGCAGTAGATCTCATACACTTGAACTTTAGTAAAGCATTTGATGCAGTAACCCATGGAAAATTATTAGTTACATTAGAAAAGATGGAGATTAGTACAAGAATTGTGAAGTGGATAAGGAACAGGCTAAAGGGGAGAAGGCAACAGGTAGTACTGAAAGGTGAACTATAGGACTGGAGAGAGGATACAGGTGTAGTTCCTCAAGGATTGGCTTTGGGACCAATCTGAGTGAATATTTTTGTTAAGATATTGGAGTGTACTAATGCAATTTGCTGATACAAAGATGGGCAGTATTATCAATACAGAGGAGGATCATGATATTATACAAAAAGATCTGGATTATCATGAAGACTGGAGTAACAGAAATGCAATGAAATTCAATAGTACAAAGTGCACCATCATTCACTTAGGGTCTAATAATGAAAATTTCTGCTACAAGGTGGGGGCTCGTCAGTAGGAAGTGACAGAGGAAGAGAGAGACCTGGGTGTGTGGGTCAATCACAGGATGACTATGAAACACTAGTGTGATGCAGGTGTGAAAAAAGCAAATGCAATCCTAGGATGTATTAGGCAAGACATTTCCAGTAGAGAGAGAGAAGTATTAATGCTATTGTACAAGGCAATGGTAAGACCTTATTTGAAATACCGTGAACAATTCTGGTCACCCATGTTCAAGAAGGATATTAATTTAAGTTGGAACAGGTGCAGAGAAGAGCTACTAGGATGATCAGGGGTATAGAGGACCTATCTTATGAGAGGAGACTGGAAGAGCTTGGCTTGTTTAGCCTACCAAAACAAAGGTTGAGAAGGATATGATTGCTCTCTATAAATACAATAAAAACAACTAGCTATGGCTCTATATGATCACAGCTCTTTCAAACATTCCTATCCACAGCTTCAATGTAAGAAGAAATCCTTTTCCAACATCTGTACCTGTGCCATTTCTTCCATAGAAGGCTGAAGGGTGGATGATTTATTTTTAATGTAAATATAAGGATAATGGACTGGCTACCAGGAAAAATGTGTCTCTTAAATAATTACAGAGGAAAGATGCCACTTTCCCACTCCAGGCTACAGTGGCCTTGATGGACTTGAGTGAGATAATATATTCTTACAATAACCACCCTGTGTGGAGCACCAGGCAATACCATGCTCAGGGAGTATTGTATCATAAATAGAATGATTACAACAGGTCGAAGAGTCCAGACAGCTGTTACATTGCCACGCCACAGCAATTAGTCACCTGAAATCACAGAAAAGCGATGCAACGAAACCATGTAAAAAATCGCCTATGGCTACACGACTGGAAATGTGGTGCACACGGCTTGAAATACTTGATGAGGACATCAAATTGCACATTGACATTGCCGAACACTTTACAGCAGGCACAAAGGAGGATTGTTCAACCTGAAGATGTTTAAATTGCCTTCACACAAGAGTTGGCAGGTTAAAAGTCAATATGCAGAAGTGTTGCTATTCCAGTGACCAAGATACATGTGACTGCGGTGAAACGCAAACTATGGAATGTCTGTTGGTCTGCCAGTTCCTGAAGGAGCTGTGTACCATGGAAAATCTTGCCAGGGCACCAGACCAGGACATATCATGTACCCAACATGGGGAAAAAAACTATGATTCTGGTGCAAGGACATGAGAAGAAGGGTGACCCTGGTCAATCATGTATAGGATCAATATGAGTATTTAGTTTGAGTAACTCAGGGATCAAGTGCTCAAAACAGTGCAGAGTACAATTTTTGTGGTACAGCTAATTGTTTTCTTTTAGTTTCTAGTAGTTTTATTTGTTTTCTTAGTAGTGTTGCCAAAGTAATTTTTTTTTACCATGGATAATTTTTGTTTGTGTTCTTACAGACTGTAGGAAAATGTAGAAACAACCCATCAAATTCTCCTAGTTTCTGTGCCACCTTTGGCACCTTTGATGTTAATAGATCAATCTTGCTATTCTATGCTGTGCAGCTTAGAATCATAGAATCTTAGAATATTAGGGTTGGAAGAGACCTCAGGAGGTCATCTAGTCCAATCCCCTGCTCAAAGCAGGACCAACACCAACTAAATCATCCCAGCCAGGGCTTTGTCAAGCTGGGCCTTAAAAATCTCTAAGGATGGAGATTCCACCACCTCCCTAGGGAACGCATTCCAGTGCTTCACCACCCTACTAGTGAAACTAGCTTGCATTGATGCTGTTAATTTTCAGAGTAGCAGCCGTGTTAGTCTGTATCCGCAAAAAGAAGAACAGGAGTACTTGTGGCACCTTAGAGACTAATAAATTTGTTAGTCTCTAAGGTGCCACAAGTACTCCTGTTCTTTTTGCTGTTAATTTTGTCATTCATTTCCTGCTATAAAGAGAAAAACTTTGAATCCTGTTAGTTTTTGATTGAGTCTTAAGTCAGATGCAGGAGTTAATAAAGACAGTAAGCCTAGAATCTCAACTAAGTGATGCTGACCACTATACGATAAGGTCTAACATTAAAAAAATAGGAAAATGGATAACCGCAAGTTGTAGGGAAAAGTAAGAAATTTTAAAACCATAGACTCTGCCTCAAGGCTATTTGAGAATGCTGTATTTCAGATACTGATGGTTTGAATGCCTATGATCAAAAAGTAAAAAGAAGAGAGTAAAATGGTAAGTTTAAGTGGAGAGGTGCACAAGTTTATTAATACCAAGAAAGCTTATATCAAATAGAAAATTCCTGTCAAACATGAACAGTAGACTGAAACAAACACACACCATATAAGGTACAAGTTCAAAATACTGTGGCAATAGGGATGATATGAAGAATAGATAGCCAGAAATATTAAGGTACTGCATCAAATTATTTATGTGAGAAACAATAGGGCTGTGTATGTAACTGTAAACCCAGGGTACACATCGAAAGGTGGGATCCAAGTATTCTAGCTCCTATAGAATTTGGCAATAAATACATGGATTATGTTTTCCAATCAGAGTATTGATGAGTTGTTAATTCACAATAAGATTCAGATGTCAGATTCCCAGTTGCTCTTTTAACTAAGCTGCTCATCAAAGGTCTGAATCTGCCATCCTTACTCCCTCTGAGAAATACTTCATTCAGCAAGCAATCCTATTTGTTTAAATGGACTACTTGAGCAGAAGAGTACTATTCAGCATGAGTAAAGGTGGTAATTTGACCCCAAACCAGTATTTAATGTTACCAATTTGGGATTAGAAAAGATGTTCATTCTAAAGTAGAATAGTTTGCTATTTATGCAAATTAGTATTGAATGATGACTTAATAGATACATTGTCCAATATAACTTTGTATTTCTCTAAAAGTTCAAAAATGCTTCTTTTTATACTAATAGATATCAAATCTGCCACTCTGCGTTAATAATTCATACTCCTTATGTGTATTTCTTGTCTTTGAGCCATTTCCTGTGGTATCTTGAATATAAATATAGCAACAACAAGAAAGGGAAACAGTTACATTATTGAGAAGATGTGAACTGACATAAACAATCCTACTTGTTTGTTTCTCTGCAGATAGAAAGGAAGTGAAGGTGGGAGAGTATAATGCTGTAGCTGATACACTGGAAATAATCAACAACACCATCAGGTTCCAAGGTAGGACAGGAAATGGAAAAGATGCACAGCAGTTATATGTATTGCTATATAGTTCAGACTTCATGCTTTATACAGACACGTTTTATTACTCTGTTACTGAAAAAGAAGGTTATAAAATCATATGCTGAGGGGATTAGGGCCAGTGTCTCATGCTTGATATTTTATTGTGTCATGCAGGCTTTTAGAAGCTACAAAAGGAGAGTTCTGAAAAGAAAGTAGCAACATTTTGAATGATTAGATTGTGTTAGTATTTCTCATTTCGACATCTTGTGCTAATCATAAATGATCTGTGAAAATGGATATTCTTCATTATTTCAGTGGGTTTCAGAATATGTTTTCTCTTCCATGTTCACAAATCCAAAATGCTTTAATTTCATTCCTATGTCATCTCCACCAATCAGTGTCACTAACATGATGTGTGAATATATAAAGAGGAGGTTACATTTCTCTTAGTCTTTGTAACTACATGAAGATGCCAGTTGTCATTTTATTGTCTTCAGTAAACTTACAGAAATGAATAAGGGGTCTCTTTTTTTCACAGATAATAGTTGTGTGCATGTATAACTAGGCACAGATAAAGGGCCAGATCTTGGGCCCTGCTAAGATTTCTTTATACTGGTCTGGCAGCACAAAGCAGCATTAAACTTGTTTTAAAGGATCCATTAAAGATTCCCCCAGCATGAGGGATTGCTCGGGTGATACAGAACTGCCACACCCTTCTTCTCCCAGCACCACAGCAGAAGCTGTGTGGCCAAGGTGTCCCTATACCCATGCAATCCCTGGCTACTGGAATGGCCCTTTATGGCTTTTGGGAAGCTGGTGTTACTTCCTGTCTCAGAAAATCAGGAGCACAGGATCTGGCTCAAAGCCTTTTGTATAGAATACATACAGTATAACAGTATAATCAGTCATAAAGTTAACAGCTATTAAATTGCACTTCCATTCTGCAAATGTGAAAAATAAATCTTATAAGACCATTCGTTGTTTCAGTTTAATACTGATACAAATAACCAATATGTTCTGTGCAGTCATTTAGTTACTGTAGATTTTGAGAATGGTGTCCTTTAATGTAAGCATCTCTCATTCAGATATGTTCTTTGTCTTATTGCCTGCTTAGTTTTGTGAAGAACATCGCCCTTCGAGTAAATATATAACTCCTGAATTAAAGTTCTGCAAAAGATTTGCAGTCTGAGGGGGGAATTCTCAGGTGTGTTGCTCCAGCACAGCTAGCATAAAATGGCTGCAAAGTAGTCAGAAGGCCCCTCCAGGGCATATCCTCAGTAGGCTCGGGAGGTAGTGCAGAACAGGCATAGACCTTTGTAGCAGCTGCCCGCACAGATGTGTTCCGGGGTGAGTTGCCAAGAGATAGAGCATGGACTGATTATTATTGTGCCCCAGGTATTCTACCATGGTGCACCAGCCTACTGGAGCCATTTCACATAGGTCACAAGTTAGGGTAGCCTTCAGGGCTGTTCTCACCTGAGTTGAGGTGGGATCCTGGAAGCCCTGGGAAAGGGGAGACACAGGCTGCCCCCCTTCAGCTCCTGAGCCAGGCTCATCACTGGTGCAAGGATGACCCTTCTGATGGAGTGCTCCCAGGATCCACTCCCTGATGGGTTAGGCATATCATCATAGGATACAAGACCAACCAACTGCTTCTATAAAAGCTCTTGTATAATATCTACACCACTTGATCAGCTCAATACTGATGACCCATTGGGAAATGTATTCAAGCCAGATTCCGGGAGGAAAAACATAGGAAGTGTTTTAAAATATTTTTCCAAGTTAATTTTCTTATGAAATCATAGAAATATATCTGTATGCTTCTTGCTTGTTTTTTAACTGTCTTGGAATGGTTTGGAGAGTAATGATGGTTTATCCTGTAAGAAACGATGGGATGTGCCAACTTTGTTTTTTCCGTCGTTTTTTTTCAAACCTCTCCCCCCTTATGCCCTTCTTTTTTTAGTCAGCAGTTAGAAGTGTGGTTATGGTAGAATAGTGTGTTAATCCATCTCTAACCCTATTTACTAAATGAAGACAACCACATTTCACAAAAGTTGACAAACTCAGTTGTGGCTAAACCAGATTAAGAGTTTTCTGCACGTTGCATGGACAGGTTTCAACCACTGAGACTATTTTAAAAGATGAAGGCCTATGGGAGGACTTCATAATACACAAAGTAAGAAAGAAAAGACTAGGACAAAGGGAAGGAAGTGAAGCAACATATCTATCTCCAGGGGCTGCATTAATCACTGAGCTTTAAAAATTCAGCCCAAATTGCTTTGAATTTTTTGGGCATTCCCCTTCTGTGGAATGCCAGTCATCCATTAGCTGCAAGGTCAGCCACATCACTGAGCCAGGCATCAATATTTGGTAGGGATCGACCTTTTTCATTTTTGCAGGAAGAATTTTTTAGTGACCAAAGATGCATTTTGGAACCAGGCCACCCTGTTACCAGTTCACCTCCAGGTATCAGGAACATATCCAAGAATGAAACTTACTATCACGATCCCCACAAGGACAGAGCAAGGGCAAACCTGAGGCTAGGAGTAGCTGAGGAATTAAGTCATGTCCAGGCCAGGGTTGATACCAAGGGTCAGAGTCCAAATTAGGTTTCAAGGTTTGAGTCAGGAGGCAAAGTCAAGTCAGCCTTTCACACTGCCCTATATGGAATTGACATGGATACCTTTTCCATTGTGAAGAGACAATCAGGCATTGAACCCCTTCTGTGTGGCTTAAGTAATATGGAGGGCCTTTCACAATCCCTCTGCACACAGGTGAATATCAGATGAAGAGGAAATATAGAGAACTGTTACACTGTCTCAAAATTACTCTTTTTGTTAAGCCAGGTAGTCCCCAAATGGCATGGGTACTGGTTGGGGTTGGGTGTAATGACTTTGACTGACAACCCAATCATATGTTCTAAAACATGGATTTGAATGTGTTTGAGGTAGAGTTAACACACACAAGGCCATATTCTTTCCCATATATATGGTAGCACAAGCGAGCTGTAATGGCTTGCTGCTGTTTTTGCTTTTTGGTCAATCCTTGCTTGATGACAAAATATTGGGCTAAATTTTGAAGTACTCACTCGGTTTTAACTTGGGCAAATTGCTAGTGATTTCAGTGAATAAGGAATTACTGGAACCCTAATAAGGATTTTAGGGTTTGACTAGCTGTAAATAAAAGTAGACTAGGAAAGAATATTCTTAGTCTGTGACTACTTGTGTCATCTCCAATTCAGAAAAGCATTTAAGCATGTGTGTTGCAGTGCTTATTGTTTTCCTGAATAAGGATGGAATTAAGCACATGCTTAAAGCTTTCCTGAATTGGGACTTTCTCCTTCCAACAGGGTATTATATCATCAGAAGTCCAAACCTTTCTTGACTATTTGGTATATCTCCGTTGAAGTAAATGGCTTTACCTCAGGGATGAATATGGCCCACTGTCTTTAGATCTTTTGGGGGTAATGGAAGGGATATATTTTTTGACAAGAATTCAATCTCTATGTGGGCTTTAGCTTTTTTCTTCTTGAAATTTTAGGATTGGAGCCTCCAAAGGACAAAACAATTATACAAGAACAGCTGCGTAAGATCTCCTTGCCTCTCTATAGTATTCTTTCAGCACTCACTATCCTAGGAATGATCATGGCCAGTGCTTTTTTGTTCTTTAACATCAAAAACAGAAATCAGAAGTAAGAAATGTACATTATCTTTTTCATTTTTCATATTTAAGTACTACATTTGTGGACACTAAAATTATATGAAGAGAACATCACATTGGGAAGACAATATTTTAAAAATGTTATTTGCTTTAATTGAAGTTACTATATAACAGCTTTGTGTTGAAAGATATTAACTATCCATTAGATCAATCCTTTTATTCTGTTTGAAAAATTAATCTTTTCCACTGTGTGTTATTAGCATAAACCCTAGCTAATTAACCAATGTGTAAAGTAGGGAGTAGCTTTAGCAGAGAAGATCAAAACCCTTAACAATTAATATGCTTATCCAACCTTTTTTGGAAAGCACAAATTGATTTGCATATTTCTAGATTTCTAGTAGAATTCCACAAGTAGGGTCGGCCATCTGTTTAATTAATTTGATAGGAAACTGTTCATTATGGTTTGAGTCATCTAACTGTTGTCTTTTTCTATTTAATGCACCGTCTGCGTCTGTCTGTAGGCTAATAAAGATGTCCAGTCCCTACATGAACAACCTTATTATCCTTGGGGGGATGCTTTCCTATGCATCTATTTTTCTTTTTGGCCTTGATGGATCCTTTGTCTCTGAAAAGACATTTGAGACACTTTGCACAGTAAGTAACTTCAAATTCTCTAGCTTAAGAAGCTCTTGCAAACAGCTTTATGTTTTGTGCAAAAGGGATAATTTTTAGCACGTTATATGTATGTTCTCTGTGAAATATTCTGTACATTTTAACATTGATGCTTTTACTTCTTTTGCCAGGATTTTCAGAAATCTGGATCCAAATTCTGAGCAGTCCAGAGCACCTGCATCTGCCATTGAAGCCAGTGGAACTTGTGGGTGCTCAGAACTTCTCAGGGTTTGGTCCATGGTTCTGGTCTTAAGTGTAACTGCACTTCTAAATTTTGAAATTATGTATTTGTTAATTATTGAAAGCTGCCTGTGTAGAGCAGCACCTAATCAGAACTGTGGTCTATTATGATTTTCTGAGCATACATGTTTTCTTTGTCAATTAAACGTTACTATACATTTCCTGATGGTAGCTTACTACAAAACTTTCTTCCAGTCCTCTCTAGACCTAAAAGAAGTTCATTTTACGCAAGTATTCTAGAACTGTTTTCAACCTAGGCTGTAAACTATCGTAGGCACCAATCCTGCAAATACTGTCACACATGTTTAACTTTACAGAAGTGATAGTCCATTGATTTCAGTGGAAAGATGATCTCTAAGATATCTAGTCTACTGTGGAGTAGGACCAGGATTCTAAACTGAGGACTTGTCTTTATGCAGAGTTTCACAAGTTAATTAAGGAGTGATTTTAAATTGATCTAGTTAAACCAGTGCAAAAGGCCATGTGGACACTCATTTTAGTTTACTTATAGTCAGGTAGGAACTGGTTTTAGTTAAGCCAAAGTTAGCCACTCTGAAATCAAAATAAAATCATCCACACAGGGGTTTGTATCCAATTAACTAATCTAATTTAATTAAACTGATGCAAGTTCATGTATAGACAAGGCTTGAGTCTACAATTAAACAGGGAACCAATGAAGGTTATTGGTCAATATTGCCAAGAAGGAGGTCTACCCCATACTGCAAACGATGGAGTTTCCAAGTAAGTTACCTTGTCAGCCCCAGGTAGAATGAGTTCCATAATGTAAGAACATATGTACACTTATGGCAACTACGATTACAGTGCGACATTTTGATTATATCTTGTCATGACCTATACAGTAGAGATATTATTTTAAAAACTGACTATAAACCGTTATTTAAAATACAAGGAACAAAACGGATGTACTTTCTTTTGCAGCTGATATATTGCTTTGATGGTATTTTATATTGGTCAGATATCTTTATGACAGTCAATATTAGTCTTCTTTAGAGCATGGGAGGGCAGATGCTCTTTCCAGTTTTCCTGTAGAAACAGAGGCACCCAAGCAAACTTCAGAAAACGTCTTTTCTTCGGGAATAAGCTGTACTCCCCAAATAAGATAGGGCGGGCGATAAGAGGAACATACTTACAAGAAAAGATAAAGGAAATTCTTTCCAAAAATAACACAAATGATACTTAAATTACACAAAATCATTGTCACTGAACAAAACCATAAGATTGTACTCAGCCCGGTGCCTGAGAATATTACATTTAATGTTTGAATTAAAATGCTTCCAGATAAATCTATAGAAGAAATGAAATATTATGTGATTTTATTTTCATTGTTCTTTGATTAGTGAACATTTGCAGAGTATTAGGAAGGTAATATTCACAGAAGGGCTTATCAGCTCTTAGAAGTTTCTGGATAACAAGTCCTGCCCTAAAGTGCACTGATCATCTATTGAGTTTGTTCTGATGATGTAATGCTGGCAACTTAATATCCTTAAACCAGGAGCTCTGTTAAGTGAGGTGGAATCAGTCTCTTTAGTTTAAAATTTCAAGACAAAAAACTATGTTAAAATGGAGTTATGGATAAGAGTATGTAACCTTAATGTATGTAACTTAAAGAGTATGTAACCTTAAAAAATATGATGGCGGTGGTGTAATTATCCCAAAACCAAGCATTATAAACCCAGAAAATTCAGAATTAAGGTTACATTAAAAATAAATGCGAACATGTTAAGTTAAAAAATGCACAGTTAAGGCATCCAGACAACTATTGCTAGCTGGAAATACATGGAGACTGAAATTGAAATACTTCACTAATCAAGTTGATTTCACTGAAATTTTGTTTCAAAGGGAAAAAAAGTTCCAGTAATGTCAAAACATCCTATTTTGACCTTTCTGGAATAAAATAGTTTGATTTTTTTGGCTTTGAAACAACTTTTCAATTTGATTTTTTTTATTTTATATTGTATATTCCAAAGCAAAATAAAAAATAAAAATCAATAGTGAAACATTTCAAGTCGAAACACAGTGTTTCAGTAGATCGCAAAACAATTTTTTTCAGCATTTTCCATTGCAGAGAACTTCAAAGTATTCAGGGTTTTTTTCCAATTCAAAATGAACCCAAAATCTTTTGTGAAATGGAATTTCCATCCTTTGTCCAGCCTTACAGACAATCTTTATTCTGGCCAATAGTGACAGAGACACCATGTAATAATCATCTGATTATAATTAAGGCATTTTAGTGTCCATGGTCCCAGATTAGATTAAACTGTTTTAAGACACTTTCAGTTTTTTTCATATTTTTCCCCTTGTGGTATCACTGACCTGTAAAGTTAAAACCATGGGCTTAATTTATAGGCTTGATGCAGGAATCATTGAGTAAATATTCTGTGCCCTGTGTTGTGCAGGAGGTCAGACTAGATCATCATAATCTAGCCTTAAAATCAGTGAAGATGAATTAATGAATACTACATTTGTTGAAGAGCATAGTTTTTAATTAATTTAACTGTAAACTAATGAATGGATTTATTTGTAAAATCTCAGAAAATAGATTCTGTACTCACGAAGTGCTGTAAATTTTTTTCACAGAAAACAAAGAGGTTGAATCCTTGTGTTCTGTGCAAACCAGAACTGAGTTTTAATGATGGAGTCACAACTATCATGTGCACAATGGAATTGCCACCAGAGCCTCAATGCTAAAATATTTCAGTTGTTTAATATCCTTGTGTAATTGCTCTAATTTCTGTTTTTCAAATTCACTGCCAGAGTTGACACTATTTAAACACAGCAAGAAATTATTTGCAATTTACTGCACTAGTGACTCATTAGCAGCTTTAATTTTTTTAATTTTCAGAGATATTACTGTATCTGTTATATACTATCTTAACTAAAGACATTTTTCATTTATAAGAAAAAATGACAAACAAAACTGAGGTATTACATATGGGAAAAAGATCTGTAGAGACTACTGAAGAAAATATTTAAATAGTTTAAATATCTTATTTCAATAAATAATAAAAGGAGAAGAAAAAAAATCTTAAAACCAGGCCATAAATAAAAGGAAGTGTTCCTCTCCACCCCTCAACTGAAGTTATGCACATTAGATATAGTCCACATTTACCCCTTCTTGGGGTTTGGCTTTATTGTTTTCTTACATATTCACAATATATAAAGATCAGTTTACCATTTCTCCTAAAGCATGACTGTTTCTAAGGGGTTTCCAAAACCACACAGAAGCATTGGAATTGCCCTACTGGATCAGCCAGGTGGTCCATTGTCACAGACTGGCTGGCCCTTTAAGGGGAGTCAGGCTCAACTTGGCCTGTGATCTAGCATTCAACCCCCAGGTAATTCTGATTTGGTGATTCAGTTACAATTAGTGATCACAGCTGGGAAAGAGTCCAGGAGAACTACACAGAGAGGGAAGAGAACTCAGTGAGAGAGGAGACCCAAAAGAGCGGAGCAAGGCAAGTTCCCACTCTCTGAGAAGGGGCAGGTGAAGGCAGGCTGGAGAAAACCACAGGGATTAGGTTAGGCTCCTGTGGGATACCCTGAGACCCACCCTCCTCCTCAGGTTTGAGACCTGGAGCTCCAGCCCAAGCAGGAACATCCACGTGGCTATTTTTAGCACCAGAGCGTAAGCCTTGCAAACCCAACTGTGTGTGTTGCCAAAGCCACCAGAACCCTGCCAGAGCAGCAGTGTCTATCTGTAGCTAGGACTCATATGTTATATGCCAGGAGTGGCCAACCTGAGCCTGAGAAGGAGCCAGAATTTACCAATGTACATTGCCAAAGAACCACAGTAATAAGCCAGCAGCCCCCCATCTGCTCCCCACCCCCACTCCCAGTGCCTCCCACCCACCGGCAGCCCCGCCGATCAGCGCCTCCCCTCCCTCCCTGTACCTCCCAATCAGCTGTTTCGTGGCGTGCGGGAGGCTCTGGGGGAGAAAGGGAAGGAGTGAGGGCACGACAGGCTCAGGGGAGGGGGCGGGAAGGGGTGAAGTGGGGGCAGGGCCTGTGGCAGAGCCAGGGGTTGAGCAGTGAGCACTCCCCAGCATATTGGAAAGTTGGCGCCTGTAGCTCCAGCCCCAGAGTCAGTGCCTATACAAGGAGGCGCATATTAACTTCTGAAGAGACGCATGTGGCTCCAGAGCCACAGTTTGGCCACTCCTCTTATATGCAGTCAGTAAACATTTTTTGCACCCCACTGTGTCCATGTGGTTCCTTCATATTATGTTTGTGTAAAGAACAGAAGATACAACATAATCATAGTGTGTAAATATTTACACTCTCTATGGAAATGCCACAATACCATGAAAGAAAAGTGGGATATCATATAAGAATAAATTATTTGAGAAAGAAACAAAAGAACATAGACATTTAAAGCTTTTCAAGCTTTCGTGGAGCCATAAGATGTGACTTGGGGATAATGTAATGGAAGGTGCTGAAATTTATGAAAAACTACATAAAAACTAGTATACAAATTAATTCTGTAGCATTCTCCTAAAAAAGCAATATCATTGCATTATAATGCAGAGATGTGGCTAAAAATTAACTTGTACAGAGCCTAACCACTAGTTCTTTTCTTGGGGCAGATGGGAAAGCGGTGTACTCTGGCATATACAAGCACACAGCAGAAGTTTCTTGCCAGTTAGGGATTGTCCATGTGTGCTCCTAAAGCTGCTCACAAAGTTCAGGTGATTTGGCTGTCTAGTGCAAATTATTCCTGGTTAGGGCAATCCTAATGTGCAGTGTTTCTCTGTAGTACAGATTTTATTGCTTTCAGAGCAATCCTGTGCTTGATGGATTTGCTGAATTCTTCTACCTGCCCATAACCTACATCTTCATTTATTCTGTTTACAGATATGTGGCAAATGTAGACTCCTGTAATTGTTTTTGAAGGGGGCTGGTTGTGACGTGGTATGGCATCATACCAAATAAAGTTTTGTTAGCACTGAATGTTTTCAGGCAATTTTTGGATACATTACAATACCATTTTTATTCTGCGATGTGCTTGTCCCAGGAGGATATGGTATATTGCATTTGCTCTGTTGAAACTGAAAACTGAACATTAACAATAGCCCCACTTCAGCACTTAAAGTGTGTGATCAACTACTTTGCTGAATAGGGATGCAATTATATATGAGTTTACAGTGAGTATATGATCGAGTGCTTTCATGAATTAGGGCCAGTGTTCCTAAACTCAGTTACTGCTTCCAGCTTGCTATTTCCTCTTTTCTATGCAAAGTTAATTAAGTACATTCAATATATACTGTACTGTACTCAATTTCTGTATACTTACAATAGGTGGCAAACTGCATTCCATAATATCAACTACAGCATGATTTAATGTCCTATCTAGAACAGAACAGGTCAAATGTTCTGCAATAAAATTCCAATATGCATTGGCTGAAAATTGGCTGAAGGCAAGTAAACAAAGGGAAATAATAAATAGCACTGAGTACTGAATTGTGAGGAAGTGTTCTGGGCAGTACTGTATAGATTAGTGTTAGGCTTTGTTTTATTCATAACCCCTTTATTAGTGATGATCTGGAAAATAACAAAACACTACTTCAATTAAATGTGCAGATACAATCAACTAGGAAGTGTTCCAGAGGATAAGGAGAAATACTGCAAAGAGGCTACCTTTTTATTTTTAATCTTACAGTCACCATGGTATCTGAGCACAAGAGAAGCTGGAAATACGGATTGAAATAAAATGTGATGCAAACTGAAAAAATGCAAGCCAGTGGAAAAATAATAATAAAAAAGCTATTAAATGGTCAAGAGAGTTTTGGAAAGCAGAAATGCCACGAAAGTGTGTGGCGCCTAAATACTAAACTGGTGTGTGCACATTGGAAATAATTAAGATAGAATACTAAATCTAATAATAATATATGGACTTTTGTAACACCTTCCATTGGAGGATATTTCAAAGTGCTTTACAAACAATTAATTAAGCTTAGCAATGCCTTGTGAGCTCGGTACTGGGCTCACTGTGGGCTGAGAAGGCTAATGTGTTCCTAAGGGTGGGTTTGATTCCAGCTTCCCTCAAAATGAGCAGCTATTTGTCCCTCAACCTGTGCAATAGATACACAACCGCCATTAATATCATCTGGGAACATATGAAAGGGGAAGGAGCTGTAATGGAGCCGGTTGTGACTGTCTGATCTAGCCCTTCTATACCAGCCCTGGCATAGTTTGCAGCAGCTTTGGGGCTGCTCTAAAGTAGGCCTGCTCTCTTTTCAAACTGATGGGATGAGACCTTCTGCACGTACCCTGTATAGGAGCAATTAGCAAAGACTTTATCATGATGCTTCACAATGGCCCACTTAGGCTTGATAGTCCTCCTTGATTAGGCAGGGAGAACAAGTTTAGAGCAGGCCTTTTTTACAATTATAAGCAAAACTTACATATTACCTTTGTAGAAACATTACAAGTAGGATTAATGCATGCAGCAACTTACAAGTATTTTATAGAGTCTAAACACTAAACACATCCTTATAACTTTAATACCTCTCTTGAATAATACTAACATACAGGTGAGCTGGTCTGGTTTCCAGATATGAATTTGTCAGTACTCAGCTAACTCCTACAATCTTGGCAAGAGCTGGCACCAGGTCTGCCAGTGACACATTGGCACTTCTGAAAATCAGGCCCTTTATTCCCTGGATTCAGCTCAGTTATTACAGGGGACAATAAAAGTCAGCTAGCCTCCATATGAGCAAGTTTTTTTACTTAAATACAGTACTCCAGTCAGAGAGAAACTAATGTGCTATACTTTACATGATAGCTATGTCTAAGATATCATTTACATTTTTCTATACAAAATCTAATGTGTCATCATGTAGTCTGGCACAAAGAAACCTAGATATATGCTATTAAGATTTGGAAAATGTGCCTAGTAAAAAATAAAACATAACGTTCTGCAGCCTCTGAACCAATTTTACATTGTATTGGCTGTTGACTTTACCTGCTGAACAATCCGTCCCACATTCAAAACCATTGGGATGTAAGAGCACACATGCCTCTGTCTGGTTTCTGTATTTGTTGTGTTCTCTCCTCTTACGCTTTCCAGTTATTTCTTTATTCTTTCAACTTTCTTCAGGTTTTTATATGTGCTTCATTTTCTTTCCCTCGAGTTTAGTTATTTTGATGGGGATTTTCAGTAGAGCCAAAGACTGTATGGCACTGTCACAGAGTGACTGGCCCTTGTGAATGAAGTAGGTCCAGTACCCCTTGTGCCAGGACAGATGTGCACATTTGACCAGTTAAGAGAGTGGGGCTCCAGTTGGGGGCTATCAGGAGCTGGGAGAAACTCAGTGAGTTGGGAGAGACTTGGTGAATCAGAGCTGCCTGAGTAGGAGTCATGGATAGGTGAGAGCTTCTAGAGACTATATGTTTGGAACTTGGGAGAAGGCTGAAGGCAAGAGAGCAGTAAGAGGGGTTTTCTGGCTGGTGTCCCCAGGGCAAAGAGCCAAGGCTGAAGTCAGGAGGAGCAGTGCAGGGAGTTGCTTGCTAGCTGTAAGCTACAGAGCTGAGGGCTGGGGAGCAGTGGATGAGCTTACCTGATGACATCTCCAGGGCTGAAGAACTGGAACTAGAAGAACCATTAGATGGCCAGGAGGAGTAAGGGATGCTCCCTTGATAAAAGAGGATTTCCCAGCAGAGAGTCTGGTGGGGTTCCTGCTGGCAAGACTAGGCTTACACTCCAGTAGGAAGAATTGGGATGGTTGTACGGTACAAGGACAAGGGAGGACTGCCAGAGACTCTGGGTGTGGTCAAAGGTGCTGGTGTATGATATGTGGGCTGTTGTGGGCTGAGATGTTGGATGATCTTAACACTGTTTCCAGTGGGGTGACAAATTATATGTGCTTGGGACTCACTTGTGGACAACTTGCACAATATTTTATAAGGAGGGTAGTATTATGTCAAGAGGGCTTGATGGAGTTACTAGGAACTCTGAAAAAGGAAACGGGCAGGTGTGCCTGTCATGCTATGGGAGTCCATTCCAATAGGGGCGGTCCTGTAACATGTACCAAGTTCCCACTGAATTTCAGTGGCATTTGGGCCTCTGATTTTCTTAGGCTCCTTTTTAAAAATGACAGCTGGGATTTTCAGACAGTCTTCTTATGTTTTGCTTGCTCTCTTGTTTTTCTTTCCTACATTTTAATTTTAATCTATGTGTTTTGTGTAACCATTTCCATGACCACCACAATCTGTGCTGCTCACTCAGGGCCTCATCTTGCTCCTGTTAAAATCAGAGAGAGTTCTCCAATTGACTGGAATGAGAGTAGGTTCAGCTTTTATCTTGATAAGTCAAATTTTCTTCAAACAAATTATAGGGACAAAAGTTTTAAAGCTAAATGGATGTTCCACATGCTGAAGCAAGTACACACTGGGCTCACCACAGAATGTAAGGCAGTAATTTGTGATTCAAATTTATTAATGAAATATTTAGTACATTTTGCCTCTCCTTCAATAGGACAATGTCTAGATGTTAAAGCCACCTTGTAGAATCATGAACAATTAGTGTATAATCTCACATTACTGGGGTAATTGAAAATGGTCTAAAGTTTATTACAAATTCAAGAGGGAAGCCCACAGTATGTGAGAGAGAGAGTGAGAAAGCACAATAGTTGATTTGTGTGGAAACAGCAGTTTTGAATTTTCTATTATTGCTGCACATGTTTTGACAGTACTGTGCAGATACCACAAACTCTAAGGAATGCATTGAAAGACTTAAGTATTTATCATAAAAGAGATAAATTGCAACATACTTTTTTTAAAAAAATCAAAGTAGACATGCTCAATCATTTGTAGCCTGCGTTTTCTTCTCCTCCCACTGGAATCTATTGGAGTTTTGCTATTGACTTCAGTGGCAGCAGGATCAAACCCAAGGTGAACAGATGTTTCTATAAATGTGTACATTTCTATTTATTCTAATGTTTCTTGTTATGATCCCACAAAGCACGTATACAGGTGCTTAACTTTAAGCATATGAGTAACCGTACTGAAATCAATGGGATTGTTCACCTGTTTAAATACCTGCATTAGTGCTTTGCTGGATCCAGCTTTAGTGGGGGATTGCAACAGTAATAACACTTACACTGCTGTATTTTTCCTGAGAATTGCTCAAATCATGGAAATATTATTGTCAGTGAGAAAAAAATCCTTATTTTCAAAGAATTCTATATTGTGATTTTTCTCCAGGTCTGGAGAAACAAAAGTACTGGCTTTGATGGGAGCCCTGTATGCTAGTAGAGGGCAGAATCTGACACATTGTTGTCTTTGTTTCACTACTCACGTTATGGCACCTTTCTACCCTCTCCACTGCAAATCAAAGCAATATCTTAACTATATTAAGTGAAAATAATCGAGAAACAGGATCATGAGTCATTATTAATTTTGTCAGGTTCTTTTGACTTTGTGTCTAGATCCAATACAAATGATGAACATAATTTCTCTAAAAATCAGATAGAATAGAAACTGATCATGATGTTACTGTACTCAATGTACAGTAAATACCTTGTTTTACTGTGTGCTTTATAAATGATGGCAGAAAAATGGAAGGTTATTTCTTTTAAATTAAAACCTATTTTCATTTTAAAATCATCCTCACATCCTTGGCTGCAGAGATCTCATTCTGAACAAATTATTTTTAATTAGTAGGGTTTCCACTACAGCCGATAGGCTATATTATTATAATATAAATTAATCCAAATCATAACCTTTTTGTATTGAGCATGGTAAAAATAACATTTTTTCTGAATTATGAACATAATTGAATTTATTAGTATCCCCAAGGATAATTGCTGCTTGAGCAAGGACAAAAAAGAGCTTTACTAGAGATATTAAAATACCATGTATCTGTCTGCCAAAATATCATATTGGATACACAAAAGTACTGAATATTTATTAATAACACATTTGAACATTACATACAATTATCACACATTTTGGGAAAAGAACTCATTGTATGCTGACTGGAAGAGAAATCACAAACCAGTAGCCTGAAAACTGTGGTGTAACGTGGATTGTCAAAACCAATTGGAGTTGGCTTAACTCTGCTATATTGAGGTGAATAGCAAAGCTGTCATCTATAAGATATAAGATACCTAAAGATTTCACATTCTTTGTAAACTTTGATTTTTTATTTATTTATTTATTTATTTTTGCCATCCTGGATACCTTTCTCCAGTGATTTCTACTCTCAATGTTGCATTCACCTTATACATTTTGGTCTCTGCCTGGTCATATGTGTACAGTAGTTCTTTCTGCATGGAAATCTGTAGGGAGCCATTATCTACAATAACATTAAGTACATTTGTTTGTTAGCTGCTTTCAGGGGTCTGTACTCCATCCACCTCCTTCTTGACTTCTCAGTGGTCTTTGATGTCATTGATGACTTCCTACTTAAAATCCTGGCCTCCACTGCTTTTGAGGCATTGTTCTATCCTGGTTCTCCTTCTAACCTTCCTCTTTTCTCTATTTTCCCATTACTGTTTATAAGACCACTATCTTCTCAATCACTCAAGGCCACAATCTAGGTATTATCTGTGATTTGGTCCTCTCTCTCTAAGACAGGGGTCTCAAACTCAATTTACCTTAGGGCCAATGCCAGTCCTCAAATCCTCCTAGCAGGCCAATAATGTCACTGAAAATGGTGTTCAGAAAAGAAAACGTTTATATTGTATTTTTTATTTCGAATTTCTTAGAAATAATAAAACTGACATACAACTTTATACAATTCTTCGCTAGCCAGAGTTTGTAGTGTTTGCCACCTGGCAACACTTCAGTTCTGTCAGTTTGTTGATGTTTGGCCTCAGTGACTGAGCAGTTGAAACCTTCAGGATTGCAGCAAGGTGTGCTTCAGATAGTTGTGTTCGGTATTTTGACTTGTGGAAAAAAGTGATGCTGCCTCCATGGCTGATTCTGCCCGGTAACTAATGATGCTGCCTCCATAGCTGAATCTGCCCAGCAACTAGTAATGGTATCTCTATCCTTCTATCCCTCACTCTGCGGGGTGCGGCACCCGCAGCAGACTTTATCAACAGTGTGGCTGCATGCATCTCTCCTCCGCAGGTCGCAGTGGGGAGGTTCTCGGGCCGCAGATGGCCCACGGGCCAGGACTTTGAGATCTCTGCTCTAAAACCTATACATTCAGGCCATGTCCATGTCTCCCAACTTCTATCTACATGATATTTTTAAAGATCCATTTTTTTCTGTTTTTCCAGATTACCTAGGCTCTTATTCAGGCCCTCATTATCTCATATCTTGACTACTGTAATCTCGTACTATCTAACTTTGATGCTATCCACATTGGTCCCTTAAGTCCATTCAAAATGTTGCTGTTAGGATCATCTTTCTGGTTGTTGCTCCAACCATATCTCCTCCTCCTTTGTGTCCCTTCTTCACCGTACCAAACACACTTTCCTTGGCATTAAGGTCCTTCACCATTTAGTTCCACACTATCTATCAAATTTACGAACTTGTTTAGCTATTGACTGCTGCTATAGCTCTCCCAAAGATGCAGGCCTTGATAGGCCTCTTGTTTGTTTCTCCCTCAAGCAAAGTTACAGACCAGCAGAGTCACACTTTCATTTCTCCTTTTGCTATTCTGTAGTTTTTCCAAAGCTGAAGACGTTATGAAAAGTTGGAAAAGGGGGGAAACTGCAAAGGAAAAAGTGGAGGGGGGAAAGAATTCAGTCTTCATTTTATTGCATTCAATGGAAAACAGAAAAATAGGGAAGAAAGAGGGGAACAAATTAGAAATTTTGAAAATTAAAAAAAATTAAATAAAATATTCTGTAAAAAATTGAAGAAAACTGTGCCATTACCTTGTGAACAGAATTTAAAAATTTTTTAAAAAAAAAAGCTAAACTGTTTTACTATCTCTAGATACAATCGATATTTTAGACTATTTTGAGAAGTTTAAGTCATTAAAACTGTGAAAAACTAAAAGACTGTGTCTTTGATTATATCTTAGGTCCGGACATGGATTCTTACAGTGGGCTACACAACTGCATTTGGAGCAATGTTTGCAAAAACCTGGAGAGTTCATGCAATTTTCAAAAATGTAAAAATGAAGAAGAAGGTGAGGAAACAACTGTTCTTATCACAGATATGATGAAGCTGTTATCTGCACTATTGTTGTACCCCCTGGATACCCATACTTCCGCTGATGCTGTGGAACACTGTCCTCCCTTTCAGAAAAATATCATATTGAAATACACTGAATAGCCAACATTTTTTCCCTTTTTTCTTTATATCCCCTTCGTAGCCTCTATATCAGAGGTTCTCAAATAGTGATCTACAGAGCCCTCAGTGGTGTTCTATGGAATAAACTGTTTTGACAATCAAGCAATAGACTTTGAAAGGATCCACGAGTCCAGGAGAGGGATATATATCTACAAAGTGGTTCACAAAATGCAAAGGTTGGGGAAACCCTGCTCCTCACTGGTTTATATCCTATAGTTTGTGAAGTTCTTCCAGTATCCATAAATCGCCAGGGAGCAGATCCTCAACTGTAACATGTCTTGGCTCCATTGAATCCCATGCTCTGGGTATCCCTAAGTCTCTGACTGCCACATGTTGGGAATGGATGACAGGATGGATCCTTTGATGATTACTTGTTTTGTTCATTCCCTTGGAAACATCTGGCATTGGCCACTGTCAGAAGATGTGATATTAGGCTAGATGGACCTTTGGTCTGACACAATATGGCCATTCTTATGGTCATATTAAGTCAGTTTGCACCACCTGGAATATAAGTGTTGCCAACAAAAGTTTTTCATAGCTTGCTAGGAGGGGATGAGATAGAGTACTTGTAGGATTTTGTTGTTCTAGTTTTGATTGGAAAGGCATAGGCAGTGACCAAGATCAGTCAGAATTGAACCACAATAATGCTTTTCTTTACCGCGTAATATATGAATTCGTGTTATATCGGATCACGTTATATCGGGATAGAGGTATATAGAAAAGCCAAGCTAGAAATACAGTAGTTCAGACCTTTATCTAGTACAGGGATTGGCAACCTTTGGCACGTGGCCGGCCCGGGAAAGCAGGTTCGGCCGATCGCAGCTCCCACTGGCTGCGGTTCACCGCTCCAGGCCAATGGGGGTTGCGGGAAGTGGCGCAGGCCGAGGGATGTGCTGAAGCGGCGAACCGCGACCAGTGGGAGCCGCAATCGGCCGAACCTGCGGACGTGGCAGGTAAACAAACCTGCCTGGCTCGCCAGGGTGCTTACCCTGGTGGGCCGCGTGCCAAAGGTTGCTGATCCCTGATCTAGTATGTGGCATCTCATGTTTGGATTTCTATATTGTTGTTTCTTCTAATATGGTTTCTTTACACATATGAAATGTTAGATGGTTTTCTTTAAAAACAGAAGACTAGGGACACTAGCTAGGGAGGTCTCTGAGGTTCTACAGATAATTCTTTTCCATGTGTCCGGCTAATGGTTGTTGCCCACATGCTCAGGGTCCAACTGACCGACATATTTGGGGTTGGGAAGGAATTTTCTCCCAGGTCAGACTGTCAGAGACCTGGGATGTTTTTCGACTTCCTCTGTAGCATGGGTTACTTGCAGATTTAAACTAGTGTAAACGGTGGATTCTCTGTAACTTGAAGTCTTTAAACAACGATTTGAGGATTTCAGTAACTCAGCCAGAGGTTAGGGATCTATTACTGGAGTGGGTGGGTGAGGTTCTGTGGCCTGCAATATGCAGGAGATCAGACTAGATGATCGTGATGGTCCCTTCTGGCCTTATAGTCTATGAGACTCTATTAAGTATCAGAGGGGTAGCCATGTTAGTCTGGATCTGTAAAAGCAGCAAAGAGTCCTGTGGCACCTTATAGACTAACAGACGTATTGGAGCATGAGCTTTCGTGGGTGAATACTCACTTTGTTGGATGCAGACTCTATTAAGTTACTCATTTTGTTGGGAAAATATGAATGGAAATTAGAATGAAAAAACAAAGCTGACAAACTATTGGCCATTGTAGAGCTAAAATCAGCCACCATACACAATTCTATACATGCAATTGTAATATTTATGCTAAAGAAGGAAAAAATAGAGCACATAAACCTGAGAAAGGGGAAAGTTATCTGGAAAATGCACAGGTTCACCTTAAAGATTTTCCTATGCATGCCCTTTTCAAGGACCCTGCATTTTAAGAGTTAATAAAATACCTTATTGTTTGTACTACAAGAGAACCTGGAGGTTCAATTGTGCTACTTATTGTATACATAGCTAGTAAGAGACAGACCATACTCCAAAGAGCTTGCAATCTAGATAGGCAGAGGGACAGTTATGTTCATTTTACAGATGGGGAAACCAAGGCACAGAGTGTTGAAGTGACTTCTCCTAGTACACAGGAAGTCTGTTGACTTAGCCAGGAATTGAATCCAGATCTCGTGAGATCCAGTCTGGTGCCTTGACCACAAAAACACTTCATTACTTCTTATATTTTGGTTCTGAACCAGAGTTTTCGATAGGTATTTTTATTCAGTGCAGAATATTTTGAATGACGAAAACAATTAAGAGCCAAATTATGGGTGCACTGGCTGGGATGAGAGCCCCTTCCCTCCTTAACACTTCCATACAGAGGGCCACCATAATGTGCATACTTATTCTAGCTGAGTCCAAGGATCCATTTTCCCAAAATTGAATTCTTACTGCACAAAACAATGTTTCTCCAACATCTGAACAACTATTCTGTCCACTGAAGTCCACTGCTCAAGGTTCTGCTGGTATAACTGAAAACAGAATTTGGCTTCTCATCCTTATTTCTAATATTGTGTTTATATTGTAGATTTTATCGTTTGCTCCAAAATATATCATTTCAAAAGGTCTCTAACAGGAATGAATCATTCAATCTATTGGGCTTTCATTAAGAAGTCACTTTGTACTCTGACAAGCCATTTGCCTTTAGACAGTCAAATGGTCCCTCACCTCTGACATTGAGTGACTCTTGTCTGTTAATTATTAAATGCTGCATTCTGCGGCCCTTACTCACCCACTGACTTGTCTCTTTTTCCTCAGCTAGTCCCATCAGCTTCAGTGGGAGTATTTACACAGCAAGGTACTACTCGGACAGAGTAAGGGTGGCGGGATCTGACATGTAGTGAATAACTTGATTAGTCCAGTCATTGATTGACCATTGTGCATTAAACATTTACATTTTTTTAATAAAAGCACAGTAGTGGGGGTTGGATAATGTCTTCAAATATCTAAATGCTGCCCAAATATCTAAATAAACTGCTTTATCTTGAGAGATGCTGGAAATATTAAGGGCAGCTCAGTCAAAACATTGGATTGCAACATAATTTACCTCCCCTATGAATCAAAACGACATTTGTTTCACAATATTAATCACTTCCGTTCCCTTCCCTTGTCCTTTCTTATTTTGGTTTCCCATTTCAGAGTTTGAGACATAGAATCCTTAAAAAGAGGACTATTTATTGACAAGAAAATGCAAATTAGTTAATAAGTTGTCCACACAAAATGTTTAATTGTACTATGTTTTCCATTTTGGTTAACCAAGATAGATAAGCTCTATTTAAGACAGGAGAGATGACTCAGAAACATGAAGTTCTTTTCTTGTACCATATGGTTTCCAGCAGGGACAGTACAATGACCGGCATTGTAATTCTACTTCAGATTTGAGAGTGGGAATTTATTGTTGTCCCCAAAATAGAGTAACGGTAGCAATAACCACTGAACTGACAGAAAATACTCTATTGCCATTTTCAATCAGATTTAGCTTACAGACAGTAGATTTAAAAAAAAATGATCCAAGCCTAAGTCATATGCATTATAGCAAACCAAACAAATTGAAACTCTAATATTTTTAACTTGACAAATAACGGGTATATCTTAAATGATTTAAATACCCTTTTGTTTAATACTTTATGGATAGTTCAGGGTCTATCTATTCATAAATGTCCAGCTTCAATAAAATGTTGCTTTTAGGTACATTACCTTGTCGGTCATCATGGATAATTTAGGCTGAATATCAGGACAATATTCTTAACAGTGAAATCTATTAGATTGTGAAATAGGCTCTGCATAGTTCTAGAACCCGTCACTTGATTCATTTAAAGGTAGACTGAATAAAACAGCAGCAAAGAGAATATAATGAAAGGAACCATTCTGCATTAGTAAGGAGGACAAGTTTACCTACTAATTTTATTTCTACCTTTAATATATATGGTGCAGTCTATAAATAACTTTTTGATTTGTTTATATATTGACAGATTACTTTCTCCTTCTAAAAAACTGTATAGAATATGAACTCATATACTCAAATATACCTCTTATAGTAATGACATTTTTGTCCTGCTGGTTTGGAGGTTATATGGGGTACCACCATAACATATTGTATGACACAACCAGCTTGCACACAATGATTCCTTCTGGCCACTGAATCTAACAACCAATAACTAGACCGTAGGGCAGCATTCAGCAGCAGAACATATTTTAACTTATATTTTTAAAATTCTTTCATTTTTATGAAATTCTAAGGCACTTTCTGATTTGCTAAAAACATTCCTTTGATCTGAGAAGCAGATGGGAACCAGATGTTCCCTGCTTACTCTGCAGCTCCATGCCTGCTTTCTGACACCTCCTGCCCCACCTCAGGCCAGGGAAGGGTAAAGATGCTGGCCCTGGCCCCTTCTTCAGAGCCCTGAGATAGATGGTGAGGCCCTTGGAATATCCCATCCCTTGATGTGGCTGCTGTCTGGGACCCACCCAATTCCTAATCTAACTCTATGGGTACAGATAACCATCTTGCAGCAGGATTGGTGTGGTTCCACTTCCTGATGATTTTTTACTCTGTGGGGGCTCTATGTATGGCTGTGAGAAGAGGGGACAGAGATGGGAGTGGGGTGCTTTGCCAAAGGACCGTCTGGTTTTTCCCCACCACTTTCATATAGTGCTAGAGCAATACAATAGCTTCCACACTGTGGCTGCACTCTTTGTAGCTGGTGAGGCTAGTGGAATTTGTCCCTGCCTACAACATTCAGCTATCCTCTGTACCCAATCAAAATAATCATAGTAATCCAGTAATTGTCTCTATTAAAGAACTGATATGTTTTAGTTTTCATTAAGAGAAGTATTTGGGAAGGGGGAAATACCTTTTTTTTGTTGGTTGGGTGGGTGAAGAAGTTTAAAAAACTGGAGTGAAGATTCTATTCAAACAGAAGTTGTTCATTGGGAATTGAAATGTACAACTCAAGTCCAGTCCAGTGGAAATCGAAATAAATATCTGAAGACACTATAAACTTGGCTGAGAATATGATTTGTAATATTATAATTAGTTTAAACAATGCTCCACATTCAATTTTGTTTTGTATTTTGCTTTAAATCCACTACTTTGTTGCTGCAATTGTTCTTGTTTTTAAAATAACCAACAAAAGCCAGAATGAGCTTCTCCTGCTGCCAAGCCGTTAACTGTCAAATGATACGGTATTCCCAGAGCACTGCTAACCTCTTTGATCAATCTAGTGCTAAAAAGAAGTAATTTAAAAGAATCACATTAATTTCAGCTACATTAGAAACACAGGAGTACTGGGGAATCAGTTTTTGTCAAATGAAAAAGGGCAAAGTCAGTAGGGAAAAGTTTTAAAGAGCTCATTAGAGATAATGGAAAGTAGACTAGAATTAATATTTACCAAAAACAAACCCACTTTTAATTGGGGCTTAATCCTGCCTTGGTAAATCCCCTCTGTGCTGCTCCAGGCAGCTGAGGATTTTGCCCAGTGGGAGGAGGGGGAAGTTGCCCACTTCCTGCACTGACACAGAGAATGTGCTGGCAGTGAAGAATGGGAGGAGGAGGAATGCCAATGGCAGGAACAATGTGTGTTCTGGTGTATCCTCAGCAGGCAGAACTGCTAAAGGAAGCCAGTTCTGCCAGCATAAATTAGAACAGTTGTGAAGCTGCTCTGTTATACACTGGGTTCTGAACATCACCTCTGCTCCCTCCCCTGTCAGGTGCATTAAACACAGCACGGGCACGCCGAGGATGAGCCCGGAAGGCTAACACATTTTAAACAACAATTTCTTAGTTAGAGTTTCCATAATCAGTATTTGCCCAGTTCCAGTAAAATTTTGTCCATTGGCAGACAAATAAAATGGCGCATTGGTAATCACCATCTCTGAACCAGAATACTGTTTGTTGCAGTCCACACTTGAAGCACAATGTTGCTGGTGCTATGATAGCCTTGACACAACTTCATTCAAAACTTCCTAGCTCTGTACTTACATCTGACATGTGGGTAGGGATTTTTTGTGTGTAAATGATAGTACATCTTCTATTGATATTGTTGAGTATTTAATAGCTCACCACCACCATCCTAGACTTCTGCTGGCCTTGTTTTATCTTGATGCCAAAATGTTGTTCTAAGGTAAAGGCAACGTGAATGAAGGGAGTGGAAATGAAAAGCATTATCTTCTTCAAAGACTGGCATTTATGCTGTTTTGCCATCGTTATTCCACTCTGTAATGCCACTACATCAGAGTCTCTGGATATTTGCAATCAGTCTGCAATCATACTGCCAACCTGAAGCCCTCACTCATATATGGGGAAAGAGTAAAAGACTAAATCTGTATTGTGTAACCAAATGATGACTAGAGAAGGGATATGAAAATCACCTCTAAGTAGATGAAAGCTGTAAACATCAAGGAGAAAGAAGAATTATTTACAGAGGTCCAAGTTGGTATAGCTATGTGTAGCACTATGAAATGTAGCAAAGTAGTACTCTATTCAGGTTGACTGTAAGGACATATTACATTAAAAAAGATGTAAAAGTAAAGTTAATCAAATATTCAAATGCTAGATAATGCTAGAGTCAAGTTTGTCTTAATTTGGCCCCAATGAGCATTTTGGCCTGTAGAAAATCTGTGGCAGAGCCAAGGATAGAAACCAGCTCTCCTGAGTCCCAGTCCAGTGCTTTAAACACATGAGAACCTCCTTTTAGCTCTTTGAACCCTTTGCCTCATTAATTTGCCATACTGTGTACTAAATGAGGCAGGGGTCCTTTGTAACAAATAACCTGTAATCATTATAGGTGGGGCAGGCAGCACTACTTACTAAGGTTACCTAACACTTTTCATTATAAGGCCTGTTTTCAGTTGCTTATAACTTTGCCAAACTTTCACTGCTTGAACTTATACAGGCCAGGTCTCTACCTCAGGCTGAATGTATCTGGAAAATTTCAGCCAAAACAGTTCAGCTGTTTCTGATAACAAAGCTGTGCAAAAATACATTGTTTTGCCCATGTTAAAATAGTCTGGTGACCTTTTCTTGCAATGACTCTATGGCAGCAGCATCTTTCCCCTAACCAGAGCTGTAGCTCTGATTCTGTCATATTTCAGTTTCCTGCTACAAAACCTGGAGCTGCTAGAGCTCTTCAAAAAGCTGGTTGGGGTAAAAAACACCCATTATTAAAAATACCTGTTTTTGCTTGACCTCATTCTCAGTAACAGCTGAGCCATGTCTCCTTGTCCTGCACCACATTTGGAGTAGCAGTGGTGGAGGGCCCACTCTTCTCTCAAAGAGGCAGGAGCAGAAAATGGCAGGAAACCTGTTCCCTTCCACCTCCCATGGAGCAGGAGCAGGAACTCTCCGTCCCTCCCCTCAGAAAAAGTATGGGACTTTTCTCCCTCCAAAGAGGCAGGGTGACAGCACAGGTCCATGCAGTACTTACCCCATCAGTTAGGATGTGCATCTGTTTGGATAGGTGAGCCTCATCCACTGCATTCATTACTTACCATATACCACAGCAGAGGACTCTATGATGTTGGTGGATGCCCCAGAATAATGGGTTTTGGAATTGGCACCGTTCAGAGCTATTATTCCAGAGTATGTGCAGGCATGTGCTGTTTTGGGTACTCTCTGGTCACATTTTCAAACTTCTTTTCACAACTATGAGATCCAGAAATTTACTGTTTTGTTCAATGAAAGCTCAAAGTAGGCACAAATCTATCATACCTATGCCATAATTTGACCCTGCCACCCTCACAACAGTCACCAGCTCAGTGGGCATATCGGCACAGAGCAGGGGAGGGAAAAGGCCTGGGCAGAACACACAGCATTCAAGCTATCGTCAGATGGCAAACTGTCCTTTGGGGACCATTGTCAGCTGACACATGTTAAAGCAGCCCACAGACTGCTCTGACCTGTGCCTATGACTGAGCAAAGAACCAGGAAGCCATAGCTGGCTTCTTGATGAGCCCCGCACTGCTGTACCAGCACAAAGAGTATGACCCTTAATAATATTATAAATAAATCTCTCTATACATTGGTAGAATTTATTAGATAAATATATCCTTTCTATCAATTTTTTTAACCATCCAATAGAGTTTATAGCTAGGATATAATTTCTATTAAATACTGTGGTTGGTTTAAAAAAACCCATAGAAAGGTTATAATTTTCTATTAAATGCCACACATTTTTCCAACACAAGTCTTAAAGGGATGCAATGGATGTCTCATTATTTCAGTTATTTAAAACTAGACTGAACAATGCACTAGATAATGTATTAACAGAAGGTTCAGTAAATTCCACTAAGCACCTATCTTAAGTGCTTAAATACCTTTGTAAATCCGGTCCTTTCTGCATTAGCATAATATTAGACTAGATGACCTAATTAGTTCTCTCCATCTCTAATTTCTATTATTAAGATAATTGTTCAGTAGGTAATTTTTAAATATTTACACCTTTCAAAACATTTTTGTAATACAAATTTTGCTAGAGCTTTTTGTACTTACAGCAAAAAACTGTAATAGATTTCCCAGGTGGTGTCTCTGTGTTTGACTAAGTAAATCTGAAAGTTCATAAGTCTTGGGGGGAAAAAGCAAAACACCCAGATTATTATTTTAGCTAATCAGATTCGCACCACCAATGCAATATTAGAGACCATCTGTTCTAAAGAACCAACATATGGAGACTTAACATTTTAATTTTTTCGGCCTTATTGTTAAATTCTTTAAAATAGGAAATAAAACAAACATTATGTTTGAAATTGTTTTTTCACTATGAATGTTTAGCATCTTGACCAAATGGCCCATAGCATATCCAATACATGGTGAATTTTTCAGGTGTAATTTCATAGCATGTTTTTATAGACTATTATTATTCAAATGTGAATAGAGCATATTTCAAGACGATCTGAGCAGACACAGAGGTACTTTATTGATTTTTTCCATGATAGCACATAAAGAGTCAGTCCAAAGCCTCCAAAATAGCAGCCTAAAGTGAGGCTCCTAAATCCATATTTCGGACCTTAAGTAAGTGGTGTGATTTTCCAAAGTGCTGAGCTCCCAAGAGCTCAAACAATGGTTACTGGGAGCTGCTAGAGACTCAGCACTTCTGAAAAACCAGTTCACTTATTTAATTGCCTAAATATGGATTTAGACTCCTATTTTTGAAAATCTTGACATAAAAGTTACATATATCAATAGGTGAAAACCTTGCTGTAATCCCTTTGGTGACACTTGAAATGTAGTAAGTATTGTCATAGTTAGACAGACTCTCTTGTATTTTATGTTTGGTAATGCCAAACCTAGAAAGGTCCCTTTATTTCAAAGCTAATAACAACCCACATTGCATTTTGAGCAAAATTATTCTATATATGGCACTTTTTCAAACATTATGAGGGCCTAACCTGATTTAAAGTAGAATATCTCACTCCCTAGAAGTATACGATTTTAGGAGAAAAATACCCAATTTTAGTTGAACTGATAATTGGTATAAGCAAGTTTCAGTCTGATGTGATTTGATAAGACTAACCCTCTATAGCTGTGGAAAACAATGAGGACACTAAAAGAAATGTAACTGCCCACAAATGGTGCCACAACCATAATCTCTAAGCATTATGAGAATAATGGGTGACAGAACAAAGAACACGTTGCCATACAGTATGAGACAATGCATTCCTGAATAGCTTGGAACAGGATCATAAATGTAATCAAGTGCATTGATGTCCCCAGCTATTTAGTAATGATGCATCATACTTTGCTACAGAATTGTTCATTAATGAAAATATAGACTAGATATTTGAATGCTATCTCAAACAAAATCAGAACATTTCTTCCAACCTATTCAAGCCCTTTGTAGTGTTCTTTCCAAAGATTGGGATCCCTTTTAGCACAGGCAATGACAATTACACATTATTTGTAGAAAATCCTCCACACATAGGATCCAGTTCAGTCCTAGGCTAAGTATTCTGCTTGGAAAAGTTGCTAAGCAACAATTTTCTACCTAGGGTCACTGATCAAACAATGAGTGGGTTATTTTAATGATGTAACTCTAATATACTTGCAAGAGAGTTATGTGAGTGTAATTATGTTATAGCTGAACTAGCTGCTTCTCCATTCTGTCTGGTCATAACTGATAACTGTTAATAAAGCAGTCATCTTTCTAGTTTCCCTCTGAACTTTTAACTAGTACTGAGCTCTAGCCCTGGATATACAGGTGCCCTAAGTGAAGTTTTATTCTGCCATGTCCAACAAAATCAATGGAGTGAGTCCATACCTATTTCCCTTTCCTAGCTGCCACCAACATTTTTTTCCTCTCCAGCCTCCCTGAGCAGTTCCGCTGGGAGCAGCCTACCTTTATGGCTGAATGAAGTCAGCAGTTGGCTCTTAGACTAGTGTTAGCGTACCAGACCTGAGGTCATTGGTGACCGAAGTTCTCTGTCCAAAGACCAAGTACCAGTGGGGCCTGCATGGTGGACCATAATTCCCCAAGCTTTGAGTGCCCTTCATCTGAGGCTATAAGGCCTCTCAACAAGAGCCACACAAGCTGCTTATTCTGCCTCTGTAAGGGGTGTGTTCTGCACTGGTGTGAGCAAAGCAGGTCATTCTCTAAGTGGAGCCAGCACTCAAGGAAGTCCCACCTGAGGGCTTTCCTGTTAGAGCAGTCCATTTGTCTGGAATCAGATCCATGGCTCCAGACTTCCAGATCTTTGAGGGACCAAAGGTTATCAAAGTCGAAGCTGGTGGGATTTTCAAAACCTTTTGAGGTGCACCGTAGCAGCAGGATCAGTCAGACACTGAGCGCAAGTCCTTGTGTTAGGAGAGGCATAGAATACTGTCTCGAGGCTCAGACTTTAAGCTGCATAAGACTACAAGACTTCCTGACATCAAGGATGCATCAAAACTTAGAACAAGTTCCCTTAGCACCACAGCTGGCATTAGCTGTGTGGAGCTGGACCTGCCACAGGGTTTGAGGTTTTTGCTGGCACCTGCTCAGCCATACTCACTTTGTCGGTAGCAAGAGAGACAGAATACCTGCTGGTACCAGTCCCAACCCCAGTATTGCCTCCTTGTGCAGCACCAGCATCAACATGGCACAGGCAGCTTTAATGGCTCATTTTCTGCCTAGGGTCACTGATCAACCAATGAGTTGGGACCAGTATCCTGCACCTCAGGAGCTCAAACATGAAATCTTTTGACCAAAGACTTACCTGAACGTCTTATACTGCTGATGCTGCTGTCCGGGTTCCTGGACCTGATGTTGCCTGCAGGGCTGCCACGGTATCCCTGATGGCCAATGACATCTGTCCTGCTGATAGCAGGGAGGGTATCCCTGATCCTGGAAGAGACTTGGAGTAGAGCTTACACCAATCCCCAGTCAGATCCCATGACTTGGTGATCTCATCCTCCGCTGCATGGGGAAGAGAAACCTGGTCTCAGCTGAGGCACAAGCTTGATACCAACCCTTAGCAGGACTGCTGGTACCAACCTGGGTGGCCATGTGGGCCCTATGGACAATGCAGAACATCATAGATCTGACGTCCCCCATACACTCCAAACACAGGTTGGCTTCTCTGTGCCTGGGGGGAGGAGAGGGACGGACAACTGTCCTCAGGACAGTGAGCTGCAGGAGCAGCCTCCAGAACTGGACCATCCACAGCCAGTACTGGAAAACACCTTCTCCTCATTACCAGACAAGGCTCTGGCCTTTGATCAGGCATCAGCCACTCTCTCTATATATAATCATAAAATCTTCTAGGATCTCATGAGATGGGTAGTAGCAATCCCATAGATCCCGACCGAAGAGGTATGAAGATACGCTGCACAAGGTACTCAATATATTACACTTATCGGTTCTGGTCTGTGTAGCCATTCCTATAAATGAGTGACTGCTGGAGCCAGTGAAGGTCCTGTAGCAGATGCCTGCTTCCATAGCACTGACTTCAACGTGGGCCAATTGGTGGTACTGGGTATTGGCCATGGGCGACAAGCAGTTCTCCTCACACCTGGTTCTAGGGTCACTGGTGGCAGTGACTGAAAGAATGCACCAGCACCTTCAGAAATTAACACAGAAAGATAAGGGGAAGGAGTGCATAAATTTGCTTGGCAGGAAGTCATCGTCTATCCGAAGCCTCCAAATGAGGATATCAAGCAATCCTGGTGAAGTATAACCATGTTAAGTGGTGTGTCATCCTGTGCGTCAATTGAAAGTTCCCACCAGAATTCAGGAGTGAATTCTAGACTTTTGAGTCAGAAGAATAGCTGGTTGCTAAGCAATACCTCCAGGAGGCATTGGATGCTGTGGACCCAGCTTCCAGAACAATGGCAACAGCAGCAACAATGCACTGCTCTTCATGGCTGTCCTTGTCAGGAATTCTTAAGGAGCTACAAACCACAATTGTAGGTCTTTCTTTTGAAGGATACTCCTTGTTCCACAACAAGACCTAAGCAGCCATGGGGTCACTTTAGGGCCATGCTCAGGTCCTTGCAGGTCTACACTCCAACCTTCAAGTGATGGCATTTCAGGCCTCAGATATACCACAGGCAGCTCCTTTACTATCAATACAGAGCACCCGTGCCTTCTCGGAAGGGGCAGGTTTCAAAGAGGAAGGCCTCAGGAGGAGTCACCACTTCCTCACACCAACCTTCCTCCTCTGCAACAGGGCAGCAGATTTGACTCCATGCCCAAGGACAGCATATCACTTATTTTTCAGCCCTAGACATCTCTCCCCTTTTGGCAACCATCTGGCTTCTTTGCACCACATCTAGTCCAAAGTCACATGAGACCCATTGGACATCTAATGTAATGGAGATGGGCAATACAATTGCTCTCCTGCTCCCTACCCACCCATATTCCCCATGCCTGTTCAGCGACCCATCTTAAGAGAATGCATTAAAGCAAGGTGCAGTTCCTCCCAGCTTTCAATGCCATAGAAAAAGTCCCCCACAGCAGAAAGGGGAAAGGGTTCTACTTGAGCTATTTTCTCATCCCCAAGAAAAATCGGGGAGCAGCTTCAGGAAATATTTGACCTATGAGATTTAAATATGTACATCCTGAAATTCTGTTTCAGGATGGTGTCTCTTGCCTCAAACATCTTATCCCTAGATTAGAAAGACTATTATGCCACCCTCAGCCTCCAGGATGTATATTATATATTGCAATACATCCAGCCCACAAATGTTTTCTGAGGTTCACGACAGGCTACAGTCACTGCTAGGTACTTTGTAAACACCCTTTGTGCTATACAAAATCCAAACAGCCAGACACAATACTGTCAGTGACTTGACAGTATTGTGTCTGGCTGTTTGGATTTTGTATAGCACAAAGGGTGTTTACAAAGTACCTAGCAGTGGTTGTGGCCTACCTCAGGAGGCTAAACATTCAAGTCTTCCCCTACCTTGATGACTGGCCAGTCTGAGGCCACTTGGAGACCCAAATACAGCCATGGGCTGTTTGTATGTTTAGGCCTGCTAGTGAACAAAAATAAGTCAACCCTGATGCCCACACAACAGTTTATAGGGTCCATATTGGATACCACCACAGCCATGGCCTACTTTGCACTTCACAGGTTCCAGACTTTGAGGGACCTGTTCTCTTACCTTCAGCCTTACCGTTGAATGCAGATAAGTTCCTCCCTCAGGCAACTGGTGGCCTGCATGTTTGTTACAGCTCAGATGAGGCTCCATTTCCAGCAGCCGCAAGCATGGATATTATTGGCCTGCCACCCCAGTCTGGCTGATTTACCTAAGTCCTCAAATCTTGATTTAAAGACTCCAAATTACAGAGAATCCACTATTTACTCTTGTTCAAACTAGCAAGTGACCCATGTCCCATTCTGCAGAGGAATACAAAAAATTACAAAAAAAACCAAAACCAGGGTTTCTGCCAGTCTGACCTGGGGGGAAAATTCTCTTCCAACCCCAAATATGGCAATCAGTTAGTTAGAGATCACCAGTCTCACTCCTTGAAAACAATTCTCTATGCTAATGTGGAGTCTTCTCCATCTAGTGTCCCATCTCTGGCCATTGAAGGTATTTGCTAATAGCAGATGCAGATGGGCCACATGCTATTGTCAGCAATCTCATCATACCATCCCCTCCATAAATGTATCAAGCTCAGTCTTGAAAGAAGTTAGGTTTTTTTGCCCCACTATTCCTCTTGGAAGGTTGTTCCAGAACTTCTGTGCTCTGATGGTTAGAAAGCTTCATCTAATTTCAAGCCTAAATTTGTTCATGTCTAGTTTATATCCATTTGTACCTGTGCCAGCCTTGGTCCTTAAATAACTCCTCTCCCTCCCTGGTGTTTATCCCTCTGCTGTATTTATAGAGAGCAATCATATTTCCTCGCAGCCTTCATTTTGTTAGGCTAAACAAGCTAATCTTCTTAAGTCTCCTCTCATATGGCAGGTTCTCCATTCCTCTGATTATCCTAGTAGCTCTTCTTTATATCTGCTCCAGTTTGAATTCATCTTTCTTAAACATGGGCATCCAGAACTGCACACAGTATTCCAGATGAGGTCTCACCAGTGCCTTGTGAAATGGTACTAACACTTCCCTGTCTCTACTGGAAATACCTCGCCTCATGCATTAGCTTTTTTCATGGCCGTATCACATTGGCAGCTCACAGTCAGCCTGTGATTGACCAGTACACCAATGTATTTCTCCTCCTCTGTCACTTTGAAATGGTACATCCCCAGCATATAGCAAAAAATGTTGTTGTTAGTCTCTAAGTCCATGATGTTTCACTTTGCACTATTAAATTTCATCCCATTTTATTACTCTAGTTTTTAAGGTCATCCAAATCATGTATGATATTCCTGTCCTCCTCTGTATTGGGAATACCTTCAAACTTTGTGTCATTTGCAGTTTTTGCTTATCTATGCAGTAATTGATGTTCTTTGAGATGTGAGTCCATATACATATTCCACCCTTCTTCCCCACTACTTTGGAGTCCCACAAACCATGGCAAAGGAGCTGGGTGTAGTGGGGCAGTGCTGCTCTTTCTACCCTTTCTGAAACACAAGAAGACTGAAGGGTGCATGTGGCACCCTTGCAGATGTTGCTGACTAGGAAGTTCTCTGACACATATGCACTGGACATGAAGTCGCCAGCTGTGGAATGTATATAAGTTCTCTTAAAGAACATCAGTTATTGTACAGGTAAGTAACCCCCTTTTATTTTGAGTTGCAAACTTGATAAAGGAGTTAGAAACATATGTCATCCTTTATATGGACCAGCCCCTAGGGCAAGAGCATTACCCATGTTGCCAGTGGCTTTAACAACTACTTACTAGATAGAGAAATGTTGGGAATCTGTCTTTCTGGGTTCAATTCCTGGCTGTAGGGGAAGTATGGTTGAGTGATTACAGACAGCACAACCTGTCACATAGACATGGCACATTCATTTTGAAAGGAGATGTAGAAAAGACTTGACTCTGCGATATTAGAGATCTAGGTTCTGTTTCCAGTTTTGTCTGAAGTAACTTTGTACACCTCTTTAATTACTTCATCCATAAAATGGAGTGAATGATACTTATCCAGTTCTTAGTTTAGTGGTTTATTTGGTAAGGTTTTTTGTTGGTGTTGGGGTTTGTTTGTTTGTTTGTTTACACACTGCTATGTGTTTATATGAGAGAATACAAGAGTGAAGTCATGTGTCTTGCACTTTGTGTGGAATGGTGAGGTTTGTGATAGTCCTATATTTTTGGGGAGTTTAGTCTCGGATTGGCCCCTGAGAAAGTTCTGTGTCCTGCACGGGTGAGCTTTACCGTTGTTGTACAAAGTGTTATTGTGCCTGAGGAAAGGTGTAATTACCAGTCTTCAGACCATAGTTTTTAGGTGATCTTTTAGCTTTAGGTGATCTCTGAGCTGAGACCATTGAGTGTCTTTAAGATATAGACCAAAATCTTGAACTTGACTTGATGTTCTATGGGAAGCCAGTGTAGACAGCAGAGACCAGGTTTGATGTGCTCGTGGTAGCCCATGTTACTGAGGAGATGCACTGCCATTTTCTGTACTAGTTGGAGTTTCCTAAGGACTGATGGCTCCATGCCCAGGTATGTGACATTGCTGCCTTCCATACTGGAGGTGATGAAAGTGCGTATAATGGGGTCAGGTCATTGGTCTGCCAGGATGGGACTTAGTCTCCTAGTCAATGGGAAAATGTAGAGATGCTGATATAGGAGTGGTTAGCGTCAGTGAAGAATCCAGGAGCGCTCCTACACTAAGGACTGCAGTGACTGATTGTGGTGTGTAGATTCAACCAACAGAAATTGCACAATTGCTGCAGACTCCTCAAAGTGCTTTCCTCTACCCACCCGTATAATGTCCATTGCTCAGTTTCTTCACCTAGGAGCTGATCTTGTCCAACTACTAGGCTGTGTTGGTGGTGAAGGATCAGTAGACCTGTGTGTCATCTGCATATTGCTGACACTTGAGATCATGTCATCTTACCAAGTGACCTAGTGGCATACTAGCATAATAGCACCAGAGCGAATCCCTCCTTGTCTTTCAGCTAGCTTTTCTGTGAGCTTTCTCAGGAACTGAAGAATTGATTCTGGACAATAGTTGGTTAAAACTGATGGCTCCTAGCTTGTTTTCTTCAATGTTAGTCAGACTATTGCATTCTGGAAGGAGGAATGGAAGATACCTTTCCTGAATGAGGCACTGGCTATTTTGGTCATGAGTGGCACCAGTTGCCAGGAAGGGCATGGATCAGATTCACAGGTCTTGAGTCAGCCTCGTTCAGAGTATCCAGTACTTCTTGAGGAGTGAATGTGCTGACATCCAAGAATGCAGGTGGGCTGTTCTGTATGCCACTGGGCGGGGGGAGATATCAGCAAGCTTCTAACAAGCTCTGTTGATCGCGTACAAATGGCACTTTTCAGAGGCTTATAATTCAGCCAAATCTGAATGGATTTTCATGAGGACATAAAAAGGCAAATTACTGACCACAGAATTATCCTCCTGCCAAATGTCAAGTTCCTGCTCCAAATTATAGCAATGCTAAGTCTCTGCAAAAAAGGGAAAAAATGTTAACATTAGTAAACCTATGGCTTTTTTGCCAACTTTGTTCTGTGACACAGCTGAACCATTTAAAAAAAATCTTGCAAAACAATTCAGCGTGAGGCAGAGAACAAGCATGAAAAATCTCAGCCTCAACAGATAAAGTTTGGCAAAATTATACAGAACAGAGAACAGAGGCTTATAATTGAAAGTGTAAGGCAACCTTAACCACATTCATTGCTACCAATTCTAGCCATAATAAGGTGTATAAAATGTTGGAATTAACAATATGATTATGTCAGATGCAAGGGATGTAGATATTGATTTAAGGGCAGAACCAAGTGGCTCATCAATGTCTTAATTATAGTACTTTTGCCCTCAGGGTAGTTTGACGCATGTTGCAGTTTTGAGAGAGAAACCAGGCCAGTAAACTTTTATTAAAAGAATGAGCAAGCAAACATAAAACTCATCAAGCATGTTGCTGACTAGCTTATTATAACTTCTATAAACTAATAAAACATAAAATAATACAATGATCAAATCAAGATCACAAATGAAATAAAATCAATGGATTGATGGGTCAATTTTTCAAATTAATACACATGCAGTCAAATCAAATTATGAGGTTGACATAAGGAAGGGTTACTCTATTAACCTACATGGGAGATTCAAGAAGGAGCCGATTGCCATAGCCAGTGAGACTGACAAAATCAGGACATAATCCTGTTCTTCATTTAAAGAAAATACAGCTATTAGAATTATGTTTTTGTAATTCCCCTTTTAACTCTACTTTCTTTAGGCTCATTAAGGTTACAGGCTATTGTTTCGCTGCTCTATTCCCTCCTTCTTCAGATAATAACACATAATCTTTCTACAGGACTTAACACAGAGGTGATTGTTAAATCATACACACTAGCAGCTTCTTGAATAATGCCCCTTTCTAACCCAGGAGAATCTCTGATTAGATAACATATCAGGGATTTAATATTCATTTCTGGGGAACTATTGAGGGTGCCATCTTTCTCTCTGTCTCCCCCTCTCTACCTCATGGAGCACTGAGTCATCCCCTCATGCCAAACAAAAATAAAAACCAGGATGCATTTTTTCTTCTTCCTTGTTTCTTGGGATCTTTGATTCATGTGACTGTTGTTAACTGGAACCAGTCAATGGAACAGGTGGCCAGAGCTCATAAAGTAGCTTAATGAGACACATTCAGGATATCTTGGTTAGTTTCAGATTGATCAGGCTTTCATAGCTATTGACCTGAATCTTTTACCTCTTCTCCCTCTGGCTGGCAAGTCCAGGGAAGAAAGGGGCGCCAAGCTTAAGATGATGGTGATGTCAAGAGAAAACGGTTCTCTTCAGCATGGTCTTAACTTTTATGCAGGTCATTTTCCCCATTACTCCACTTCATGGGCTACCTTTGTTTTTTGAAAGGCCAATTAGATGGTCCCTGCATGCCTGATATGGTTAATCATAGAATATCATAGAATATCTGGGTTGGAAGGGACCTCAGGAGATCATCTAGTCCAACTCCCTGCTCAAAGCAGGATCAATCCCCAGACATGTGGCCCAATCCTTTTGCAAAGGACAGTCTTTAGGTCTTTGGTCATTATGGCAAATGACAATAAGGAATGACCATTATCTTGCAAGATTTGCTGTGGTAACTGCAGATAAATGCTCTTTCAAAAATTCAAAAGCAGAACTGTTAGGAGGCTTCCCTCTAGGCTAATGGACACACTTCTACTCATTAAAAATAATAACTTGTGTAACAGTTCAAGGTAATTCCACCTGTATTTTCCTCTCAGGCTTCTAGCTCCCCAGCCATCACCTCTCTTGGGTGAAGCCCCACATGTCTCTTCCTTCTGAGAGGGACAGCTCCCAGCTGAACAGTTCCCTGCCTTCTATGTGTTATTCCCAGAAAAAGGCAGTGTGCCTAAGCAGACCTGCTTGCTTTCTCTTGGGAGACTAATAACAATGTAACTGCCCACAGGTAACCTAAGTGGGTGAGCATGTAGTAAGGGTCATGCTTTAACCCTTAATTATGACAATATTAGATATATGGACTTTAGTAAGGAAGAAAATGGAAATAACACATAAGGTAACTTCAGTTACTCTGGTTGCTGAACTTAGTATTTTTACTCCAAATAGTTTAAATAACTGGGGAAGCAGCTAGTAGAAAGTGGCATACAATATTGCAGTAGCTTCTCTGAGAATGGAGAATTTATTATACTAAATAAACTCATATATTTCCTTCATACTTATGTTTCTAGTTATAATTTTTGTCAAATTTTTTAATTAGTAGCTTGTGGAGTAACTGATTTAGAGATAATTTTATTCCTGAAATTTCAGTGGAAAGGGATTACAGACACAATATGTGAAAGTTTACATAGTTTAAATAAAATTAAAAACATATGCTATAAGAGTAAGTAGGGGAAAGCTTTTAATTTCCAAATGGAAGAAAAAAATGAAGTGATATAATCTGCACCCCTTCCTGCAACTTTATAGAAACTCAATATAAAATGCAATTTCTTATAGGTAGGGGTGGTAGGTTGCCTAACTCTTCCCATTTTAAGACCCTGGCTTCAATTGCTTATAACTTTGACAACATTTAATCATTTGGGCTGAAATTTTCCATGCCAGGTGTCCCTCTCAGGTTGAATTTGTTTAAATTTTTTTCACTAAAGCAGTTCACCCATTTCCGTGAATGAGAGTAGGGGAAAATGCATTGTTTTGCCCATTCTGGTGGCCTTTTCATTGAACACTGAAATGTGGGCCCTGTAGAAAAAATGCTCTGTGATTTTGTAATTAAAGACTGTATCCGAATGCATATGTACAAGGGGGGCTGAATTAAGAGTCAGCCTTCATTGTGGCATTTCCTAACTTTGAAGTATTTGACTTTAAATTAAAAGAACATTAAAGGTGAAGTTTTTTGTATGTAATAGAAATTATATGTAGATGCTGCTATACTCCTGTAAGGCTGTAAGTGTAGGTTTTATTTATTTATTTTAACTAGTAAAGCAACTATTCTCTATTGAAATCTAGGCATATGCAAACTTTAAAATATTAAAGTTAACTGTTCTGAGTTGCATGTGCAAAAAACCTCTTAATTTGGTAGCAAAGGAAACATATATTCCCCTTACTAGAAAACAGGATTTAAAACTGGAACTTGAATTGAAAATGTAACTATAGCATTTGCTATGGTGAGAGCTGTAATAATTAATGGACTTCTATACCCACACACATACACATAGCAATTGATCTTTGGGATTGAATCTTCTAGATTTTCCAGAATTCTGAAGTTGTTAATAAGTATTTACCACCCCTCACTATCTCCTTTTGAGATGTCTATATAATCGTTAGACACTGACATTAAACAAGAGACAAAACTACAGTATCTTTCTTTCACCTGCTATTTCTGAAATAATTCTCTCTATATTATTAAAAAGCCTATTTAGCAACAGTGCATGTTTTTTCACTGCATGTGAGGAAGGCTCCAGAGGAATCTCAGACTCATGGGAATGCCCTCCTCTGCTCTATGTTTGTCCTTCCAGATCATTAAGGACCAGAAGCTGATGGTGATAGTTGGAGGGATGCTGCTGATTGATCTTTGCATCTTGATTTGCTGGCAGGTTGTGGACCCCTTGAGAAGGACAGTGGAAAAGTACAACATGGAGGTATGTCACTAAGTATCAATAATAGTCCCATGTCTGCTTTTGTAGCTTTCATTGGGCCTAGGTAAGGATACGTGATGATATATTAAAACAGGCCAAGTAGAGGTTTGTTGTTGTTTTGTTTTTAATAAATTAAAAATGAAACTACAGAGGAAATCCTAGCTGCGTTCTAAATAAGGTGCTGCATCTCTATCACTTTTAGAGATTTTAGATGCAATAATGCTGTAAACACAGGAGAGTTCTCTAATAAGAATCTATAACAGATACTCTTGCAATAAATAATAGATTACAGAATCCATTAGGCGATTTCAGTAAGAACACATTCAAGACATCTGCGGAGAGGTCATTGCTTAGATTGCATTATTATTGCAGATGTTCAGGAATTATATTCCCTGTATCTATATATTTTTCTCACTTGTAAGACCACCCCACCCCACCACCACACACACACTAATTGCTCCTATTTTGATGTAATTCCTGGAAAGGTCATGTTGAAGATTGTAATTGTCTGGAGACAACAGCATAATACCACTTTGTGATATTGTTCCTAGAATTAGAACATTTTGAAAGTAAAAGGAATGACGGCATGAAATCACATAAAGTTAATGAAATACCCTATCTATATGCACATCAGCCCGTACCTTCACATGGCATACTACGTACTTCCAACATGGAGATTGGAGATGTCAATTAATCCAGAATTGATTTTGTGGTCATCAATATTTGGTTATCAGTGAGAAAAACAATATTTTTATCACCAGTACTGCTTACTATCTGCAAAAATAAGTTTGTCATTCTATTCTATACTATAACATTTTATTCCATTATTTCTATATTGCACCAGCATTTTTGGAAAGGGGTTTAGGTTTATTTTGGGGGTGACTTATTTGCGTTGGGTTTTCTTAGGCAAATACATTTTTAAAACATATGTGTAGCGGGGTGGTTACTCAGCTCCTGAAATAAGAGGAGTGAGAACAGCTGGGGAAGGCTAGGAGGGGAAGCAGCCACAGCTGTGGCCTACTCAATTAGGGCCCTGCTGGCCCTGATAAGAGAGCTGTGGGCGAAAAGCTGGAGGAGTCTCCCTCCAGCCCTAGAGGGAGAAGGGCTAGCTGCCTGAGGCTACGTCTACATTACGGGGATCGATTTCAGATACGCAAATTCAGCTACGGGAATAGCGTAGCTGAATTCGACGTATCTGATCCGACTTACCCCGCTGTGAGGACAGCGGCAAATCAACCGCCGCGGCTCCCCCGTTGACGGCGCTTACTCCTACCTGGGCTGGTGGAGTACGTGCGTCAATTTGGGGATCGATTATCGCGTCCCGACAAGATGTGATAAATCGATCCCCGAGAGATTGATTTCTACCCGCCGATCTGGGCGGGTAGTGAAGACAAGCCCTGAGAGGAAGGTACCTGAACCAGAGCAGTGCTGGGGAATAGGACAAGGGAGCTGGGGACCTCCAGCCTGGTAAACCCTCAGGCTGCAGGCCTTGATGACGGCCTATGAAGCTGTATCTCTGCAGCCCCGGTATGAAGAGGTAGTGGGGCTGCAGAGATACAGCTTGGGAATAGGCAGAGGTAGCAGGTCCTCACCCTTTGCCAATGATAAGTGGCCATTACAGACTGCAGTCTGCGCCCGTGAGTGGGGGCTAGATGATGACTGGCGGTAGCCACTGAGGCAAGGTGGATTTAGAGGGTTGGGGGTTCTCCTTGGTGGGGAAACCCAGAGTGTGGGGGTACTGCTGGGGCAGAAACCTGAGGTAAAAGGCACCAGGGTCCAGGAGGGACACAGGGCCAGCGGCAAGCGAGACACTGGCCTGCAGAGGGTGCTCCTTATGCTGGAAAAGAGCTAATTCCCAGATGACCAGCAGGAGTGCCACACCGGTGAGTCTTCGACCTCGCTGCAAAATGCCATAGCAGTGTCTCCTAAACAGTGTCCAAGGGACACTCCAAGGGGTGCAAAATTGTTCACCAGTGTTTGAGGTTTGTTTTTTTCCAAAGTTAGTCTCTAGTTGTTATGGTTGTGGTGAAGAACTTAAAAGTGTGATTGAAATGATGTGATGTGGTGATATCTGCCTGAATTTGCAGAGAGCCTGAAACAATAGGTCTCTGTCACTGTTGAGTAATAATATTGTAAACCTGAAAAGTAATGTTTAGGCCAGTTTTAAATAATAACTTGTATTTGAGCAATACTTAACATCCTATATAAATGTATATATTATCAGTTCATAAAGTATAAATTTAAGGATCTGTTTTTAAAATATAATTTCATTTCATTTAATTAAAATCCTAATAGGAGTAGGCCTTTAACAATACAAGCTGGAACTGAAACAGGACATAATTGGCTTAATATTTTCTGAAGGTCTCAGCTTTCAAATTTTTGGAAATTCTGTGCTAAAGGAAATATAAATAACACTTATTATTGCTTTCTGCAATGGAGTCTTCCTTAGATTGTGAGCTTTTGGGAATAGGGATCACCCTTTTTAACTGTTTGTTTGGAAAGTGCCAATGATGTAGTAGGTACTTCTGGAAATTATTGCTGAATGTAACTTGTGGTCTAGCATAACTTTATGAAAAGTGGTCCCAAACAATTAACATGTACTCTAAAGCTTTTCACTGTCTTGCTTATTTCACAAAATGTAGTTTTAGTAGGATTTTCTCCCCCAGAAAGTAGGCTCAGAATAAGTAAATATCACTTTAGCCAAAGAAAACGGTATTGTTGTGAGTCCGCCTGTAAGTGCTGGTATAACTACCAAGGTTTCAGGCATCGTTCGGTTTCAGGCATCGTTCAGTTCCAGGCGTACAAAGGGTTTGTATCACATAAATACATACTTTATTATGAAATGAGAATGATAACTGATGTCATTCATTTCAGTGGGTATTTGTGCCTTTGATCCTTTTGACCTCTGCCCTGAGTTCATGTCCTAGCACAGCAGGCAGTAACAGAGATTATGTGTACAAACTAATAACTCACAGACATTAGTGATGTTAGAGAGAGAGTTTTCCTTCCTCTAGGGAAAAGATTAGTAAATCATCTACAATTCAGTTTGTGTAATTCAGTCCCAGTTAACATAAGCAGGTGGTGGCTCTTGGACACCAACAGCTGCAGCCTCTCTCACTCTGTTTCTCTTGCCTTAAAGAAGCAGAGTACAGGAAAAGATCAGAAAAGTGACTTTGAAAAAGGTAATTATGGGTCAAGTATAAGTCTGGGGATGGGCGACAGGGGATGGATCACTTGATTACCAGTTCTGTTCCTTCCCTTTGGGGCACCTGGCACTGGCCATTGTCAGAAGACAAGATTCTGGGTCAGCCCAATGGTCCATCTAGCCCAGTATCCTGTTCTTCTGTTGTATCACCTTCTGTTAATCAAACTCTTTCTGTCTGATCACTTATTGTTTCCATGATTTGTTCCTACTTCATAAAGCATTTATGGGCCAGCCTTTTGAAAAATGCATATAAAAATAGGGAGGTGTGTGTGTTAGGGTCATGGATGTGTAATCACACACAGATGCATATCCCTAATTGTTTACAGACAGACGTTGACATTGATTAACTGTTGTGGTACCTTATTGTTGCTCTCTAGTATGTTCTCTCCATGTTGTTTGTTTGTTCTATATTTTAAGTTACTAAAATGTAATTGATAACTTAAGTGGATTATATAGAAAATAATTAATGAAAACGTGACTTCTGGGCGGGCATAGAGAAATTCATTTTTTCTGTGCATCTGTTATCAGTCATTCTGCTCAGTATTTTTAGTGCCCCATGGAGCTTTAATATTAAATAGAAACGGCTAGAGTTCATGTAATTTTAAGGCTATGAAATCAATCACTCAGATCAGGAAGTCTAAACATTCTTTTCCACATTAACTCAGACACATTGCATATCCTATAAATTTCATGATATGCATTAATAATATAAAAAATAATACTGTAAACTGTTTTTAGGTTCCTTATTCTAGAGTTAAAGGGCTTGTGGAGGTACAAAGATGGTGCAAGCTCCTATGGGAAATTGAGGCTCTTCTAAACAAAACTAAAAAAAGTTCCAATTAGAACTGAGGTCAGTCTTGGAAAGAACCCACAACACCTATTCTTTCATCTTCAAACTTCTTTTTCTTCTCATTTCAAAGAATCTTTACAGACAGGCAGAGCATTAGAGCGTCACCATTCATTCCTGTCCATGGTTTGTTCCTCTATTAAGCCCAGCCTAGTCATGTCCTTGTGTATAATGTCATGCCATCTGATCTGTGGTTGGTCTCTAGGTCTGACTGGCCTTGGTTACCTTTGCATTATTTTCTTTGGCATGCTGTCATCTGTATGTTTGCTACAGTGTCCCCATTATTGTAATCTTTTTGATTGCAGCCAATCCCATACCCTGATTTCACATCCTACTCTCCTAACTTCTTCCTTTCTCTTAAAATCCTACTTTACATCTGCTGCCTTCCAAAGAACTGTCATATCTACTGCCTCCAGGCATCTGATGTTTGTTTAATTGAATGCAGCTTCTTCCAGACCATAGATTAATGCCATTCGTACACTGGTTTGATACATTTTCACTTGTTACCAAGTGAAATATTTTTATCAGTCCATAATTTCCTCAATTTCTGTGCAGCATTGTAGCTAAATCATGGTTCTTTTAACCTCATCCTTGATGGAACCACAGGCACAGATCAAGCTTCCTAGGTACATGTAAGACATTACTTGTTCTGTGACTTCACTGCTGCTGTTTTCAACACTTTACTTATTGTCCCTTTTCCAAGATGCAACTACTTTGTCTTCATGGCATTTGCTGTAAATCCATGCTGATTGCACCAATTTTTCAGGGTAGTGAGGAGTATCATCATTCATTCAAATGTGTCTCCCAGTTGTACTATGTCATCTGCATAAGCTAAAGAGCTTAACTCTAGAACTCACAATATCATGTCCTCCAACCCATCTACCATTCTTAATGTCCAAATTAAGAACATGATGAAAGGCAATGGTGATTCCATGCTCTCTTGTCTTATGCAAAACTTTGACTTGAATCAGTTGCTTATTTTCCCACCATTTCTTGTGGCACTGTGCTGGCTAGGTAAATGACATAGGGTGTAGAGTTTTGGTTTTGTGAAACACTAATCCATCTTTTATGGGGATATAGGACTGTATAATTTGTATGGCTCACCTTAGGAGAAAAGGAATCAATTTCCTCGGGGACAGGCTGGCTAGCGTATTCAGGCATTAAACTGCTAGCAAAAGGTGAGGGTAAAAAGAGGGAAGATATTGCCACTTAGCACAAAACTGAGATGTTGAGAACAAAATTAATCAAGTAGCCAAAGGACATAAAGAGAAGAAATTCTTCAGTTCCATACATGTCAGTGCTAGGAGCCTGGGTAACAAACAAGAAGAACTGGAATTTTTGACCTAGTTAGTATTATTGAAACCTGGGGGGATGTTTTGCACTACGGGAATGTTAAAATCAATGTATATAACCTGGCAAAAGGGGCCGGGGCACTCTATCACTGGGCCAGGGAAAGGCTCCAGAAGCTCCAGTAACAGTCTCCATCAGTTCCGAGTTGCTGAACCTTTCCTTGTCACCACCCTACTGCCAAATCCTTTCACTAGCGCATGTAGCTACACACCACAGGGTGGATGCAGCCTGTTTTTTACTGCCGCATAGCTACGTGGAGGCTACACTCCGCCACAAGAGGTGTGCAGTGTATCCATAGCCTTATTTTGGTTCAACAGTGACTAATTTCACGTTAGTTTAAATCTGTTCATAATTGACTTATACTAAACCAAAATAAGCCTGGTTTAAACTAAAAGTATCTTGGGTTTTGCACCTGATTAACTAAATCTGCTAAAACCAGTACCCTTAGGTAAAGTGGTGCAATTCTGTGCATACAAAATGCCTTACAGTATTGCCCTCAGTAGGTTCACTGGCAGTAAGCCAGGTGTTAATGTGGCTCACTTCCACAGCATGTGTTTGTAACCCTTCTGCCAGGTGGAGCCAGCATCAACAAGGGCCAGGTTCATTATCCAGGAGTTCCTTTTCAACAATACAACACAAAACCGGCTCGAGACCCCACCCAGTTACCTGGGACAATTACACACCACCCCGTGGGTGCCTCTACAAGGCAATACTTCCCCTCTTGCAAGCACAGACTCTGAGTGCAGCAAAACCTTTTAATAAAAGGAGGGAAGTAACTCAGCATTAATTTGAGAAAACACAGCAACTAGGGTTCATAAACATAAACCATGAGCAAAAGACCCACCCCCAAGTAAGTTGGGCAGTGTCCTTCTCCCCCCCCCCCCGCCTCCCAGGTTCTTAAGTCCAGCAACCCAAAAGTCCCTTTAACGTGCCCGTTCCTTCTCTGCACCCCACTCACAGTTGCTGTCCTTGGCTAGTACAGCCCCAGAGTTCAGAGGTTCATCCACAGAGTCCATGTTCCACCCCGTGGGGGGGCGGAGGGCAGGAAGGAGGCACCTTACACACTTCGGCACTCACTCATCGCCCCAACGGCCGATTGCCACGCCTCTCTGTGGGGCTCTGCTCTGGCCCTCTCCACCAGCCTCCCTGCTGGCTGCTTGCTGCACCTCTCTACCAGCCACCCGCTGGCCACTCACCATCATGTCTTCAGGGCACCGCACTTAACACAGCTCTTAGTGATTTCAGCTGTTAGTGGGAGAACTTCACTGCTGGTGCACACTGGGCAGTCTCTTGCAATAAAGACACTGTCCCAAAGTAGGTCTAATACTTAGATCTAGGTATCAGTGATTTCAGCTCTGCAGCATGTAATAAGACTCAGTTGAATCTAAACTAGCTCTTTTATTATACTATGAAGAGAAGGGTCAAATGGTGTCTAGGACCCTTAAAGAACACCCACACCACCAGGTACAAGTACCTATCTCCACCCTCTCTCTCCCTCAACACATTGGGCTTTGGAACCCATGTCCCCTGCCTTGTGAGTGCCCTTCATTTGAGGGTGAGTCTCTCCAGTGGGGTATGCCAGGTACAGTTCTGCTGCCCTCAGTTCACACAACAAGGATAACAACACTTTACTACTCCTACCCCAATAACAAGGAGACTGGGGATCCAACGCCAGCCACAAGTAGGGTGACCAGATAGCAACTGTAAAAAACCAGGACAGGGAGTGAGGGGTAGTAGGCGCCTATATAAGAAAAAATCCCAAAAAATGGAGCTGTCCCTTTAAAAACAGGACATCTGGTCACCCTAGCCACAACTGATCATTTGGGCAAGCAATCCCATCATACTGAGCACCTAGGCAGGGTGGGCGTTTTCATGCAAACAAGATCAGCTCTTGAAGTCTTTTCCCACAGCTCACCACTAGATGTCAGGGGAGAGCTCATTCAGACTCTGCTTACATCTTTGTTATTCCTTTGTTATTCCTATCATCTCAGTGGACCAGACACACAATTTGTACCAACAGCTGACTCTATATCTTCATGTAAGGCTATCCCTTAGTCTAGTATTCATTTTGTGAGCCACTAAGAGAGACCCTCTAGACCTCTCTCCTCCACAGTGGATGAACTTGACTAAGAATGCAATTCTGGAAGGCAGTGGGTCAAGGCAGTAGTACAGGGTTATTAATGACACACAGATAATGGTCTATTAGTGGACCTGAAATGAGGGTGATCATTTGCCTTCCTTCATTTTCAGCACAGGTTCAACAATGACTTAGTCTGGATTCATTCCATATGTGACCATTTTCATCTCCAGTGAAAAGTCTTTGTTTCTTCACCATTTTGCGGAAACATTTATGCATCTTATAGAATAGTGTGTAGTTGAGTCTGGGCGTTGCAACATTGTGTACTAAACACATATTTTATCATTAATTTGGACATTTTAATTCGTGAGAAAAATGCCACTTTCACTATTATATTCCTTAAATACTTTTGCGCCATCCCAATCTCCACATCTACAGTTTTTCTTCACCTGTTTCTAATGTTTCTCTTTTCATCCTATTTCTAATTAGTAGGTAGCTCTTCTACCTCTGCTTGGCCAGTATACCTGTTTGGTTCATTGTAGTTTCCAGGATCTGTTCAGACACCAGAAATTATTGGTTTATTTTTTAAAAGTAGATGATATTATGATTGAGCTCACCGCTCACTTTAAATTGAGACAGACATGATATTCATGGATCAAAAGTGCTAAGTAATAAATCTGGATGACTGAAAAACACATAAAACCAGTCACTTTAAACTATGGTTCACTTTTTCATTTCTCTCCTTTCTTTTCTGTTCACACTTTTCAGTATCTATAAACATTTTGTGGATGACTAATCTCACATGCCCAATTACAGAATTCATTACCTGTTAGGTTCACTCCCTCTGGGGCACCTGGCATTTGCCACTGTTGGTAGACAGGATACTGGGCTGGATGGACCTATGGTCTGACCCAGTAAGGCCATTCTTATGTTCTAATTCCTTCCTTAGAAAATGGCATATTCCAAGAGAATTATTATTTGATTTTGGTGTCCATTAACAATTGACACAATGCAAGTAAATAAAAGAACAATTTCTTGTACTACAGATCAATAAAGGTACAACTTCAGTAAGGTACATCAGCAGTTCCCCACCTTTAATTCATTGTCTGTAAACTTTTGGAAACAACTCTATTTATGACTAATCTTTTTTTCCCCCAACTGTTCACTGTAACCAAAAAGGTAGTTCTATTAAATCCCTCTTCCAGCTCACTTCCACCTCACCCTGCATGTCTACTCTGCTATATATAGGATGGCTGCTATTAAATATTTATTGCTAGGTATTATTATTATCTGGTGTTATCATACAGTGGTCGCTAAAATACAACAGATGCATCTCTCGGCTTGGAATAATAATGTGTATCTCAGAAACTATTATATAGTACCTGTGAATAAACTGACTTTTTAATGGTAATTGCTGTAGTCTTAGGACTAGCTTTTAGTTACATCTGTGCAATCTCTTTGAGCCAAATTTTGCAGTGATTTACGATGTTTGCAGTGCCACTGAAATCATATTGGTCAGTATTTGAGGTCAGAATTTGGCCCTAAGTGTGTGCAAGTTGCAACACATGCTGGATCATAAAAGCAAGATTTTGTAGAGTCAGAAATCTTGGATCAAATTATACCCAGGGTTTACCTGCTGTTTCACTGATGGCATTTGGCTTGCATAGAGATATATGTTTCAGCAGAAAATTAGACCTTGTACTTCAATGACTATTTCCTATGTGTGGCAGTACATTTACAGCGCCACTTTTGAAGTGGCAGTAGTTGGAGCTTTTCACAAGTTGCATGGGTCAAGTTTTGGAGAGCCCTGAAAGCTCTGGGGAGCAGCCAAGGATAGTTAAAGGGGGATCATTATGATAATCTAGTCTAACTTCATTAAAAACCTTCCTTCTACCTGGGCTTCACCACCACACACTGCCATAAGGAATAGTAAATAATCTGACACAAATTAATGCAGAAGAAAAAAATAAATTGAAAAATATGGGAGTATTTTAGGGTAATAATTGGTGAAGCAGTTTTATAATTCTGATGTGTGTGTTCAGGTGGAAATGATTATGCAGATTCAAAACTTTCTTCAATCAGATCACATTCATCTCTCTCTCTTATATGTGTTTATGTGTATATATATATATACTCTTTAAATTATGCTTGTTGGGCTATTCAGTCGGCTAACAGCTGGATTAGAGAGAACTATTTCAAATGTACATTATGAAATGAAGCATGTAATTGGCTGAAGTAGATTCTGGGGGTGTTCAGCCTAACACAGGTCAGGGCTTGTTAGTCAATTTGTTCTCTAAATATCATTACACCCATCTGTTTCCCCTACTATTTTTTAAATACATTTAATTTCTTTCCTTCCAATTTGAAATATTACAGACTGTGGGAGCCAAATGTCTCCTAAAATCTGTAGCTTGCTTTCAAAACCAGCCATTGTAGATCTCAGCAGGCAGTCAGCCAACCAGCAGGTGAAATGGAGAACTCTCACTCTCAGCTGCTACTGCCTGCTGGCTACTGGCAGCCTTTCCGACGAGGGTGAAAATAAAGGGCCCAAGCCTTCTTCCATTAAAGTCAGTTGCAAACCTCTCATTAGTTTCAGTGGGAGCTGGACCAGGCCCAAAGTAAAAGTAAATATTAAAGAAGAGAATATATTTTAAAAAGAAATCTTTACCTTATTTTTTCCTGATTTCACATCAGTTTCCAGGGAAACAGAAGACATGAGAACTGGAAGCCAGCAGCTGAAATTGACTCAGCTGGTGGCTAGTTCTGTTTCTGTTTCCATGGGAACCGATATGAAATTGGCAAAAATAAAAACAGGGCAGGGTCGGTTCCAAGATGGCAGGATGAACGGCTCCTTTCTCAGCTACTCAGTTGAAATGAGAGTTTTGCTGGTGTTCAATGCTTTGAGCATTCCTTTTTTGGTTCTGGCTCCATTGTTCACTTCAGCTGCTTGACTCTACTTTCTAAATAATAGGAACTCCCGTACTAGATCAGACCCATAGTCTCCAATAGTGGCCAGCACCAGATGTCTTCCAAGGAAGTTGCAAGTTACCCTGCCATGGATAGCTATGAGATAATCTGTCCACTGTGAAAAATTCCATCTTTAATAATTGGAGATTGGTTTAAATCCTGAAACATGAGGTTTTATATCTCTTAAAAACTCTTTTTTTTAAAGCATTAACTCTTATAACTCTGAATATTCTTGTTATCCTTGTACATATCCAATGCATCTTTGAATCTTGCTGTCTGTTTGGCTTCCCTGATATCCTGTGGCAATTAATTCTACAGGTGAATAAGGCATTATGTGAAAAGGTATTTTTTTTCATCAGTTTTGAATTTGCTGCCTTTTAGTTTCATTGAGTGTCCCCTTGTTCTTGTGTCATAACACAAGAAAAACAGAAGCTCCCAGGCAAACCTTCTCTGTACCATTCATTATTTAGCACACTTTTACCATGGCTTCCTCTTTTTTTGGTCTCCTTTCTAAGGTAAACAATCCCACACTTTTAAATATCTCTTCACATGAGATTTTCCCCCCATGCTTCTAATCATTCTTGTTGCCTTTCTCTGAACCTTCTCAAATTTTGCAATATCCTTTTTGAGATGGGGTGACACAGTATCCTAGATGAGGGCAAACCATTGATCTGTATAATGGCATTCAGTATTGGCAGGCTATATTGCAGGATAAGAGAACCTTCCTATCAGCCTCTTTTGAAGCTGCCAAATTCTGCCCCAAGAAGCTATCCATGGTCATAAACCACTTAATCAATCCTGAGCGTCGGCATCTTGCATCAGAACCGAACACATAAGTAACATGATCGCAAATATTCTGGAAGGCTCCAAACAGCCTGGATCAACTGTACTTATACCCAGCAACCAATACGTCACTTGAATTCCCAGAGTTCAGTGCGTTCATTCACTAAGAAGTTCTGGACACCATAAAGGAGTCTCAACCCAAGGCTTGTGAAGCCTTCCTGGCTGGTGAATGAAAGTCATAAGCAACTGGTGCCACTGATGACCAAAGTAGCCAATTTCTCTTTCTGGGAAGGAATCGTCCCTTCCCCCATCAAACACCAATAGTTTAACCAACACTGAATAAACCCACCCTAAATACATGGTTTTAGCCAACTACTGCCTAGTATTAAACTTAAAGACACAAGATGGGTGAGGTGATATCTTTTATTAGACCAAATTCTGTTTGTGAAAGAGACAAGCTTTCAAGCTCCACAGAGCTCTTCTTCAAGTCTGGGAAACTTTCCATTCCTGAGCAAGCTCATAGAGAAGCTAACCCAGGGCCAATATCAAGCTTATCTAATTGAAGCTAAGGTCCGAGGCCCAGCACAATCTGGATTCAAACCAAGACATGGAACTGAAACTGCTTTAGGAGCACTGGTGGATCATCTCCCGCTGTCGATGGATAGAGGACAGACATCCGTTGTCATCCTCCCTGACCTTAACCATAAGATACTGCTAGTCTCGCCAGAGAGAGGTAGCATGGGTCCAGAGTAATACACTAAATAGTTTGAGTCCTTCCTGGAGGGACAAACCGAAGGAGTAGTAATGGGAAAACTGCACCTCCCCTACCAGACCTCTCATTTGTCGAGTCCCACAATTCTCTCTGGTCCTATTCAACATATACAGGCAGCCACTAGGTGAATGGTCAGATGACATGGACTCAGACCCAAGCAATATGCAGATAACACACGGCTCTACCTAACCTTCGAGCCCTTCATATGACCACCAAGGTAGCCTATGCTTAGATGAAATCAGCTCTTTGATGAACAGCAGCTGGTTGAAGTTGAACCCAAGCAAGACAGGTTATGCTGGTGGTCAGAGAAAACCATTCTGAAGAGTTTGCAGCCATGGTGCCATCTCTTTGGTTGAAGGTGCACATCCACATTCCATCAGTTTGAGAGGCAACACGTGGGGGTGGGCATATAGGATCACAAGCCTCCCCACCCTGATTTCTGCCAGGGCTTATATGACCTGCCCTGAACCCTGGTGCATACCACCAGAACCTTTAAATTGTACCCCCCACCCCGCACACACACACACACACACATTATTAATAGTTACGTGTTGTCTGTGGTCAAGTCAGTCCTTAGTTTAGGAGTTCTCTTTGGTTCCTCGCCGATGCTGAGCTCTCACATAGCAGCCTCTGCAAGTAACACTTCTGAACATCTCTGGTAGGCTAGAAGACTCAGTCCCTTCCTGGCATCAATAACCTTTCAGCTGGACTATAGCCATGCAATATACCTGGGCATGAAGACTTCAGCACTTAGGAAACTCAGACTGTTCTGCAGCATTCTGCAGTAGCTGATCTCCTCAGCAACATATACTTGTCCTCCACACTCTGGCTTTCCATAGACTACTGAATTGTGTTCAAAGTTTGGTCCTTCTCTTCAAGGTGCACAATGGCATGGGTTCATGGTATCTAGAAGATCACCTAAAGCTGTGGGATGAAGACCGTGGTTGACAACTTTACTCTTACTCATGATGGAACTCTCTATAATAATGGTAAAGCTCATCTGTGCAGGAGACAGAAATTTCTTGGAGCTGGTCCGAGATCAGAATGAACTCCCTCAGGAACTGAAGACCATTATAAACCTCACCATCTTTCACATATTGCAACTGCAAGGCTTATTTCTTTGACCTTGTCTTCTCTGACATAAACATAGCTCTGTGTGTGTGTGTGTATTTATTATCTAAAACTAAAAAAAAAAAAACCACTCCATTGCGCGCATACGTCCTTCCCTAGGGAGAGGATGAGAGAATAAAGATATGACATATGTTAGTCCCATTGCTTAATGCACTTCTGGAAGGTGCTCATATACTATGGTGATGAATGCAGCATAAGAATCTATATAGGACAGAAATCCAAAATAGAAGTCAGACTGCTGTAAGTCCTGGATCACCCTTATAGCCTTTAACATTTCCAACCCTTCAATTCTCTGCTTAGTATCTGTTTTTCATGAGAGATTGTACATTTTTGAAAGTAGCTCAGCCACTTCTTTCTTTAGCTTCTTCAGAACTCCTGGATGATACATGTGGCCCTGGTGATTTATTGCTTTTTAATTTGGCAGTTTATTCCAGGGCTTCTTATTCACACCTTAATCTCTGTATAGTACCTCATATTTGTTACCAGAAAAGAGCAGATCTGGGGTAGGTATCTCCCCAACATCCTCTGTGGTAATGATTTCAAAATGGTCACCTGGTTTCTCAGTAATGTTTCCTTTTAGCCTAGGTGATCCACTTGATCCACTGATACTTTATGATATACTTCAAGAATTTCTTGTTGTGTTTGATATCTTCAGCTATTTGCTCTTTTAGTCCTCCCAATTTCCCTTTTATACGTTGCCTGCTGTAATTTTAATAACCTTTTTTATTAGTTTTGCCATGGTTAGGATTATGGGATTTCAGTGTGGCTCAAATAACCTCTTGAACTTTGCCATTTAGCCTTATGCATTTACTTCTTTCTTTCCTAGTTCCTTTTTTGTTCAGCAGTACCCAGGCTTCTGAGACAATACTATTGCTTCTTTAAGTAGCATTCATGACACATCTATAGATTTTACTTCCTTTACTTTTGACTTTGGGGCCTGTTTGACTAGCATCCTCATTTTATTAAAATCTTCTTTTTTACATTTTAGTGTAAATTGTCAGTTTTTGCTATCATTCCTGCTTCTTGAATCAACTCATGCATATTACTTAAGGCTAAATTGAGAACAGCCTCTTCTCTTGTATGCTAGAACTAGCTTTTCTATTGTTTCTCCAAACTTTCATTGCTTCTCTATGACCAGTTTATATACATAATTAATATAGCTGAAGACCCGCATTATTAACATTTTGTTAGACTCTGCTGTTCCTTTGGTCTCTGATACCAAAGAATTCTGATGCTTTGCTGCTGGGCTCAGTAACTGTAACTACAATTAAGGGAGTCCTTTTATTTCCTTTCATTGAACTTTTTCTGAATTTTATTTTATGTACACTTCTCCAAGAGGAAATAGAGAAAATGCACTGAAAATGGTTCTCTGATTTTCTGACTGGCTACAGCATAGATTACAGCAGGGATTGTCTACCAGATGAGTATAGTCGGAGCATGCCTGGGGGTGTGAAGTGAGTGGCCTAAGAGCTGACTGTATATGGTGTCTACTTGCTGGACACTCTCCCATGGCAGGAGAATCTTGAGCTAAGGGGATGTGGTTAGACCTTGCCCCCTTTGTGCCCTCTGAGCGATACAAATAAAAGTAGAGCAGAGGTCATGTCCCATAGAGTCTTAGTGTATGAATAGGAAATGGTTTACTAGCTGAATTTTCTATCCTCTATAAGACCAGTGCATTATCACCTAACTTCATGAGATAGATGGGAGAAGAATTTATAGCTACCATGCTTGCCAGAGCTGAGCCCTGGAACCTCTGGACTTGCCCCATCAGTTATGAAAGTTAAAAAAATGCTTGAGAACTGGCACCTAATTGCTTGAGCCCCAGCACCTCTTTCATTACAAATGAAACACTGGTGATTTCACATGTTTAGCCTACCTGGAGGTGCTTTCTCTTCAGCTCTATGTTTGTAGAATCATAGAATATCAGGGTTGAAAAGGGTCTCAGGAGGTCATCTAGTCTAACCCCCTGCTCAAAGCAGGACCACTCCCCAGACAGATTTTAGCCCCAGATCCCTAAATGGCCCCTTTAAGGATTGAACTCTCAACCCTAGGTTTAGCAAGCCAATGCTTAAACCACTGAGCTATTTCCCCCCATCTTGGCTCTAGGTATGTCTCTTTGTTGCCTTCGGACCCTTATTTATCTCTCAAGTGTGTCCATTCATTAAAATTTGTAAAGTCCTTTGGGAGTGCAAAGTGTCATTATTCCTGTCATGTGTACTAGTATAGAAAAACAGAGAGCCTATTAAGAGCACTGCAGAGACACCTTCAGGATGAGTAGCAACAAAGGACAGCAGAATGAACAAACCCACAGGAAGATTCCTTCCTTGCAGAAGGAATATTGTTACAATGGGGTGGGCATGGAGTGAGGTGGAAAAGAGTGACAACAGGGAAGGAGAAAGAGTGATCATTTTGATCTGTCTATTTTGCTAATTTTAAATTTTATTTCAGTTAAGTTTTAATTAATTTTAAATCAAGTAATAATTATCCAAAACTGTTAAAGTGACCATTATCACTCTCTGACAAGTCGTTTCCACCATAACCAGTAGCTGAGGATCATTTAATATACATAATTATCCAAGCAGTGCTTCATTACTGCAGAAAACTTACCATACAGATTTCCTAGAAAATGCTTATATGCTACCATGATGGGTGCTATAGAAAGCCCTAAAATAGATACTGTAGACAAATTAGTGTGATATAGTAAAATATCAAATAAGCTGCAGAATGGAATTGCCTATTACAGAATCTAATGGCACTTGCACAGAAATAGGCCTTATGATGCCTCAAAATCCTATGTGTCCATGCTACATATGGATCATCTAGTCTAGCAGCTTTTTGCTACATAGCTGAACTGGGAGTGGTATAGAGCTGTATTTTCTCAGCAGGATCACCAAGAGTCAGCAGAAACGCACATCCCTGTGTTTCATTGGCAACAGCAGCCATGAACCATGGTTCCACAATATGCTAGGGTTACCATATTTCGAGCCTCCAAAAGGAGGACACTCCACCGGACCCCGGACCCACCCCCAGCTCCGCCCACGCCCACGCCCCAACTCCGCCCCTTCCTCAAAGTCCCCGCCCCAACTCCGCCCCCTCCCCTGCTTCCGCGAACATTTGATTCGCGGGAAGCCTGAAGCAGGTAAGGGGGAGTGTGGGGGGAGGAGGAGCGGCCCAGGCTGCCCCCCCCGGCGTTTCCAGCCTGGGCCGGCCCCCGGCCGAGCACCCCCCGCCGGCCCCCGGACCCCCGGCCGAGCATCCCCCGGCCCGCTCAGCACCCCCCAGCCCCGCCGGCCCCCCGGCCCGCTCAGCACCCCCCGGCCCGGACCCCGGCTGAGCACCCCCCGGCCCCGCCTCCGGACCCCACTTCTCCTACCTGGGCTCCAGCTGAGCTGCTCCCCCCCTCTCAGAATGTAAGAGCCAAGCTGCTGGCTTCGGGCAGCCCTCCCCTGCCTCAGGACCCAGAGCTGGCTGGGCACGTCCCTTCCCCGGCTCCAGCTGAGCTGCTTGGCTCCTCCCACTCAGACTTACAGAGCCGAGCTGCCGGAGCCAGCGTTACCGGCTTCGGGCAGCCCCCCCCTGCCTCCGGACCTTGCACCACGGGAGCAGCTCAGCTGGAACCGGGTAGGAGAAGTGCCTGGCTGAGGGCTCGGGGTCCGGAGGCAGGGGGGGACTGCCCGAAGCCAGTAGCGCTGGCTCGGGCAACTTGGCTCTGTAAATCTGAGAGAGTGGAGCAGAGCCCCAGCAGGCGAGGAAGTGCCGGCCATTTTCCCGGACATGTGTGGCTTTTCGGCAATTCCCCCCGGACGGGGGTTTGATTGCTGAAAAGCCGGACATGTCCGGGAAAAACCGGACGTATGGTAACCCTACAATATGCAAAGAACAGAGTTAGTCTTTTCATCCTACAATGAAACCAGACAAGTTCTGCTTCTTGTTAGGACTTGAATGCCTGTGCAAAGGTAGCAGAATTTGTCCTGTAGGATTGAGGGGGTGCTTTTTCATGGCAAGTCTGAATGCTGCAGAGCAAGTAACTAAGACATTTTTCAGTAGTCACTTTTGGCACCACTTGGCCTGCAATTTTTTCCCAAGTACTTTGTGTTACTTGATTTTCTGTAGGCACTACCAAGCCTGTTTCAAAGAGTGGTTTTCTTGTGGATACTGTGATAAGGCAAGTTAATTTAAGTTGCTCTAGTAGTAGGTAGATGGGACCAGTGTTAGCTCATGTTTATTTAGCACTATAGTGACTCCTGGGAAAAGAAAACTCACTAAAGGGCAGGATTTGAAATGCATTTCTTTCAAAGGTAAAATATATCTATTTAAAAACAAATAAGCGAGCCATAGCCTATGCTCCTGATTCCTACAGATACTTGAAAAAGTACCAGATGTCCAAAGTCAAACATATTCAGTGTGTACAGTGGGTATCATAGCTTCATTATACAACGGGGGGGCTGACCTACTGTGCACTGACAAAAGTGTTTTAAGGAGAGGCAAATAAACCTTTTTATTTTAAAAATCTAGATTAAAAAATGAAAAGTATTTTTGTTTATAAACCTTGAATAAATGATGCTTAATGGACTGTGCCCTAAGTTCTTTTCAGCAGCCTATGCAAAGTAACAGAATGCCTGTCGTTTCCCACTTAAAGGCCTGGCTAGCATTATCTGGATTGTGGAGTTTTTCAACCACAAATGGCAAACACAGAAAAGAGAGTGCCACCGCTATCACTGCATCTTTTTAAAAATGGTTCATTTGCCTCAAGCTTTAGGATTTAGCAGTAATGAAGATGAAAGATTGATGACTGACTGCTGACCTACTTTGAAGAAATGAAAGAGCAGGTGGCTTGCTGCTGACTATTCAAGTAAAGGACTGTACTAAATACAGAGAAATAAAAGCATGGTTAGGTAAAGCCTCTCTTAGATAACAGTCAGTTTTCCATATATCAGCACAGAATAATTCACATGTGGAAACCTCAAAAATCTTTCATTTTTGTCTGTTTAAAATAGTTAGCCTTATTTAATGTAGGAAAGTTCATGTTGTCATAAAGGTTTTCACCCTAATAATATGCCAACCCATCAGACTTCACTGTAGAAGTAGTAGGATAAACCAGAAATACTGAATTGCAGAAGTAGATTATTTAAATTATGAAAGTGTTGTGTAAATACTTTCAAAAATACATTTGGCTGAGATTCATTTTAGTTTTTGATACAAGAGATCTGTGTTCATCCAAAGTCAATATTAAAATCATTCTAGCTCTGCCTCCCTGTCTTTCTTCCTGGGGAACCAAAATATTCCACATTCACCACTTTTTGGAAGAATTTTGTCAAGAAGTAGCTGATTTATTTTTACTGTTTAATTATGAAGTAATCAAGATACAATTAGAAAATTTTAGCTTCCTGGATGTTTTACATTGCTTTTATACAGACACACAGTGTAGATAATTAAGGACATGAGGATTTCTTATTGAGGACTTAAGTAATTTCATAAAGATTTAATTTAAGAACATCATAACTGACATGCTGGAATAGACCTACATTCCATCTAATACAGTATACTATCTCTGACACCAGCCAATGCTGGCTGCTTCAGAAAATGCATACATCTTAAATAACAGTGCTTAGTTGCTAATAACAAATGATGTTTCTCCAAAGTGTTCCGTCTTCAGTTTAATGATACCCAACAGAATCAATGGAAACTAACCCCTGCCATTTGCCAAGGGTCATCTCACCCAGATATGGATCATATGATTGGGGCCAGGAAATCGATTCCAGCTTCTTGCTAGCATTCTTGTGTCTGAGACCCAACCAGTACATTATAATTATTTATAAATTCAGAGAACTCCATAGATTATATTACTGCAGATTGCCATAGGCTGCAGTTCCAACTCTCTTGAATGTATAGCAAGTAATATGATCTTGAACCTTCTTCAGGACTCTCATAAAAACACAATTGGCTCCTGCTTTCACACAATTTTGGAGGCAATAGAGGGAGAAAAAAGAGTCACCTACATGCATTGCTCTGTAATTTAAAGGGAAATTACAATACAGAAGACTGAGTTATAATCCCCCCTCCTCCAATAACTGTTTATATTTCTGTGTCTTTCACAACCTTTATTATAATTACCAAGCCCTCAGACTGCTACCTTAGAAGAAGTATTGGTCATTCACCCATTTGACAGATAAAATAATCGAGAAATTGCCCAAGGTCATTTCAAGCAAAGCTGGTACAGAACTCTGATAACTCATAATAGCTCCAATTCTCATGCACTTTGCTATATCACCTTCTGGAACAAAAAAAGCCAAATGTTGCTTGTGTATCCCACACTAACACAGTATGGCTCTTTGTCTCTCCACAGTGGCTAGACCACATACGTGGATTTATGAGTCTGTTACTGGCTAGCTGTTGTAGCACAAATGGTAGTGACTCAAGCGTTTACATCTAAAACTTCTGGATTCAGACCTGCCGATGATTCAAATGGGTGATATAACATTTGGCTATGCTGTCAGTAGCCACTTAGCAACACTCTGTTTCCTGGCCCAGTAATGGAAACCAATAATCTTGATGTCCAATTTTCAATTGCTGTCTCAGAAAGAACCGAGTGACCCTCTAGTGAAGTGTCTGTTGTGTCTTCCTTTATTGGCTTGTCCATAGAGAGTAACATATAGGTGAAATAATGAAATCTATGCTGTGACTCTGAAGGTAGCATGTTCAAACCTTGTTAATGATCCATGGGTGGGGGAAATGAGATATATGTGAGTTTGAGGACCTTGGAGTAATTGTTGGAATGTTTATAAAACATTGCATTTAGAAGCACATTTGGATTTATTTTAGTATTTGTATTACTATTATACTTTAGTTTTTTGTTAATAGGAGCTGACCCTTTAAGAATAGTACAGGGCACTTCTTTTAAGTGTGTGGTTTCAGAGCAGCATGTAGGAGATTTTGTCTTTGCATCAAGAAGGTGGAAAAATCCTCTCAGTGGAAGGCTAAAATCCTCCCCAAAATGGCTAAAATTTGACTAAATCAACTTATCTTTCTAGTAAACAAGCCTGTTCTTTAAGGTATTTTAGGAGAGTGGATTCTTCAGGGTGTTACTAATGCACTACCAAGCTTTCACTTATAGGCCACCAGTTTGAAACCACCCCAGCTCAGTAAATGTAAAAAGTCATTCCCATCTAATGGATGTTTCATAGAATAGAATAATAGAATATCAGGGTTGGAAGGGACCTCAGGAGGTCATCTAGTCCAACCCCCTGCTCAAAGCAGGACTAGTCCCCAACTAAATCATCCCAGCCAAGGCTTTATCAAACCTGACCTTAAAAACCTCTAAGGAAGGAGATTCCACCACATGCCTAGGTAACCCATTCCACTGCTTCACCCCCTCCTAGTGAAAACATTTTTCCTAATATCCAACCTAAACATCCCCCACTGTAACTGGAGACCATTACTCCTTTTTCTGTCATCTGGTACCACTGAGAACAGTCTAGATCCATCTTCTTTGGAACCCCCTTTCAGGTAGTTGAAAGCAGCTATCAAATCCCCCCTCATTCTTCTCTTCTGCAGACTAAATAATCCCAATTCCCTCAGCCTCTCCTCATAAGTCATACGCTCCAGCCCCCTAATCATTTTTGTTGCCCTCTGCTGGACTCCTTCCAATTTTTCCACATCCTGTGCCCAAAAACTGGACACAGTACTCCAGATGAGGCCTCACCAATGCCGAATAGAGGGGAATGATCACGTCCCTCAATCTGCTGGCAATGCTCCTATTTATACAGCCCAGAATGCCGTTAGCCTCCTTGTCATTTTGCTAGCCTCTATCTGAGATAAATTTGGTGGGTTGCAGTTCGATGCCACAGGCTCACCATCGTGCTTTGCAATGTCTGGACTAGGGCCCACGCCCAGGTATTTAGGCACCTAACTCCCATTTGCAATCAAGTAGCTTATGACCATCTTATCCTGTGAAACATTGTTATTATTGAATTAAGTTTTATCCTATCTAGTATAACTGCACCAGTAGCTGCTATTCATGTAAATGTCTGCTTAAAATGTCCTGAGGTGCTTTTTACAGTGTTGTTGTAGCCATGTTGGTCCCAGGATATTAGAGAGACAAAGTGGATGAGGTAATATCTTTTATTGGACCAATTTCTGTTGATGAGAGACAAACCTGATCTACCCAGAAAGCTGCACCAATTTAACTAAATATGTGTTTTTAAAATGATTTGCTCAAACCTGTGCAACTTTGTTTGGTGGTACACTACGGGATTAATCCGAATTTAGATAATTCGGATTTGAGAAACAGGTTGTATAAAGTCGAAATGAGTGCGGCCACACTAGCACAGTAATTCGGTGGTGTGCGTCCAAGTACCGGGGCTAGCGTCGATTTCTGCACCGTTGCACTGTGGGTAGCAATTCCATAGCTATCCCATAGTTCCCGCAGTCTCCCGCGCCCATTGGGATTGTGGGTTAAGATCCCAGTGCCTGATGGGACAAAAAACATCGTCGCAGGTGGTTCTGGGTACAGCCTCACTTCCTCCCTCCCTCCCTCCCTGCATGAAAGCAACGGACGGCAGACAACCATTTTCGCGCCTTTTTTCCTGGGTGGGTGAACACTGCAGACTCCATACCACGGCAAGCATGGAGCCCGCTGAGGTCAAGACAGCACTCATGAATATTGTAAACACCTCGCGCGTTCTCGTGGAGTTTATGCTCAGCCAGGACCAGAAAAACGAGGAGAGGAGGCAGTGGCGGCGGCAGCGCAGCGACAAGCATGATGAGGACATGGACACGGACACGGACACAGAATTCAGTGAAACCACAGGCCCCGGTGCTTTGGAGATCATGTTGTTAATGGGGCAGATTCTATCCATGGAACGCCGATTCTGGGCAAGGGAAACAAGCACAGACTGGTGGGACCGCATAGTGTTGCAGGTCTGGGACGATTCCCAGTGGCTGCGGAACTTTCGCATGCGTAAGGGCACTTTCATGGAACTTTGTGACTTGCTGTCCCCTGCCCTGAAACGCCAGAATACCAAGATGAGAGCAGCCCTCACAGTTGAGAAGCGCGTGGCGATAGCCCTGTGGAAGCTTGCAACGCCAGACAGCTACCGGTCAGTCGGGAATCAATTTGGAGTGGGCAAATCTACTGTGGGGGCTGCTGTGATGCAAGTAGCCAAAGCAATCACTCAGGTGCTGCTACGAAAGTTAGTGACTCTGGGAAATGTGCAGGCTATAGTGGATGGTTTTGCTGCAATGGGATTCCCTAACTGTGGTGGGGCAATAGACGGAACCCATATCCCTATCTTGGCACCGGAGCACCAAGCCACCGAGTACATAAACCGCAAGGGGTACTTTTCAATGGTGCTGCAAGCACTTGTGGATCACAAGGGACGTTTCACCAACATCAACGCGGGCTGGGCGGGAAGGGTTCATGACGCTCGTGTCTTCAGGAACACTACTCTGTTTAAAGGGCTGCAGCAAGGGACTTACTTTCCGGACCAGAAAATAACCGTTGGGGATGTTGAAATGCCCATAGTTATTCTTGGGGACCCAGCCTACCCCTTAATGCCATGGCTTATGAAGCCATACACAGGCAGCCTGGACAGGAGTCAGGAGCTGTTTAACTACAGGCTAAGCAAGTGCAGAATGGTGGTAGAATGTGCATTTGGCCGTTTAAAAGGTCGCTGGTGTTCATTATTGACTCGCTCTGACCTCAGCCAAAGAAATCTCCCCATTGTTATTTCTGCTTGCTGTGTGCTCCACAATCTCTGTGAAAGTAAGGGGGAGACCTTTATGGCGGGGTGGGAGGCTGAGGCAAATCGCCTGGCTGCTGATTACGCGCAGCCAGACACCAGGGCGATTAGAAGATCACACCATGAAGCGCTGTGCATCAGAGAAGCTTTGAAAACCAGTTTCATGGCTGGCCAGGCTACCGTGTGAAATATCTGTTTGTTTCTCCTTTATGAAAACCCTCCCCCTTTACTGACTGATTTTCTGTAAGGAACCCACCCTGCCCCTTCCCCCAGCTTTCTTTCAAACCAAATAAAGTCACTATCATTTAAAAATCATTTATTCTTTATTAATAGATTAGAAAAAGAGGGAGGGAACCCGGGTGGTATTTGGGAGGAGGATTGCTGGGAAGGAAAAAGCCACAAAGAAAAGGTTAAAAAAATGACAGCCTTTTGCTTGGGCTGTCTACTGGGGTGGAATGGGAAGGTGTACGGAGCCTCCCCCCCCCGCGTTCTTACACGTCTGGGTGAGGAGGATACGGAACATGGGGAGGGGGGAGGGTGGAACAGGGGCTGAAGCGGCAGTCTGTTTTCCAGCAGCCGTTCCTGAACCTCCACCAGACGCCGGAGCAGCCCCAGCGTTGCATCCTTCATCCTCTGGTCTTCCTGCCGCCATCTCTCATCTCGATCGTCTCTCCTCTCCTCACGTTGGTCCCTCCTCTCCTCACGTTGGTCCCTCCTGTCCTCACGTTCACTGACTTCTTTCCTATACTTTGAAACTGTTTCCTTCCACTCATTCAGATGAGCTCTGTCACTCCTGCTGGATTGCATAATTTCAGAAAACATCTCGTCTCGCGTCTTCTTCTTACGACGCCTTATCTGTGATAACCTTCGGGATGGAGGAGGGAGGCTTGAGGAATTTGCAGCTGCTGTAGGGAGGGGAAAAAAGAGAGAATTGTTTTAAAAGCTACATTTTGCAGAACAATGCTTATACTCTTTCACGGTGACCAACACTGTTCACATTACATAGCACATGTGATTTCTGTGCAAGGTCGCATTTTGCCTCTTAATGCTGAGTGCCTGTGGCTTTGCTGCTAGAGATCACAGGTCTGGGCAACAGAATTCGGCTTGCATGCGGCCATGGTAAGCTTCTGCGCCGTGCTTTCCCACATACCAAGCATATCTTGTAGAGTGCTGCAGAAGCCTGGCCAATCTCAGCCAGTTGGGGGGGGGGCAGTGTGGTGGGGCTTGTCTGGGCCCCTTCAGGCAAGTAGAGTGCTGCGGTTTTTCTGTTAACATTCAGCAGCACCAGAAAACAAACTAACCCCCCCCCCTTGCCATGAATTCTCTGGGATGATCACGGTACCCCTCCCCCCACCGCGTGGCTGGTAACAGGGAAGATCCCTGCTAGCCAAACGCGAAAAACTCAGGGCCAATTTCCCATCTGCGCTTGGCTAACTGCAGGGAAGGATTTATTTTCCACCACAGGCAAACAGCCCAGTAGGAACGGCCACCTCTGTCCCCTTAATTAAGTTCCCGTATTTCAACCAGGTTACCAGGAGTGATATCACTCTCCTGAGGATTACACAACAAGATAAAGAACGGATGTTGCTTGAATGCCAGCAAACACCGGGACCATACGCTGCCAGGCTTTGTCAGGCAATGATACCAGATTACTTGCTGCAAGCATGGCGTGGTCAAGTGTCCTACCATGGAGGAGGGAATAAAGATGCACTGCCCAGAAACCTTCTGGCAAGGCTTTCGGAGTACCTCCAGGAGAGCTTCATTGAGATGTCCCTGGAGGATTTCCGCTCCATCCCCAGACACGTTAACAGACTTTTCCAGTAGCTACAGACTTTTCCAGTAGCTGAACTGACCGCGAATGCAAAGTCAGGCAAAGTAATCATTAAAAACCGTTTTCTTTTAAAACAAGTTTTATATTTTAAAAGGTAAACTCACCTGAGGTCCCTTCCATGGGGTCAGAGTCTTGGGTACTGGCTTGGGAGGCTTGGGAGGGTACTTCAGTCGGGGTGATAAAAAGATCCTGGCTGTTGGGGAGAAAGGAGTGCTGTGTGCTCTCTGCAAGCTCATCCTCCTCCTCCTCTACCCCATCGGCAGAATCCTCAGGCGTCGAGACTATCCCCGACCCAGAATCCACGATCACAGGTGGGGTAGTGGTGGCAGCCCCCCCTAGAATTGCATGCAGCTCGGCGTAGTAACGGCATGTCCGCGGCTCTGACCCGGAGCGACCGTTTGCCTCCTTTGTTTTTTGATAGGCTTGTCTGAGCTCCTTGACCTTCACGCGGCACTGCTCAGAGTCCCTATTGTGGCCTCTCTCCATCATGCCCTTGGAAATTTTTTCAAAAGTTTTTGCATTTCGTCTTTTAGAACGAAGTTCTGCAAGCACTGAATCCTCTCCCCATACAGCGATCAGATCCAGTACCTCCCTCACGGTCCATGCTGGTGCTCTTTTTCGATTATCAGCCTGCATGGTTACCTGTGCTGATGAGGTATCTGTGGTCACCTGTGCTCTCCACGCTGGGCAAACAGGAAATGAAGTTCAAATGTTCGCGGGGCTTTTCCTGTCTACCTGGCCAGTGCATCCGAGTTCAGATTGCTGTCCAGAGCGGTCACAATGATGCACTGTGGGATAGCTCCCGGAGGCCAATACCATCGAATTGCGGCCACACTAACCCTAATTCGAATTGCTAAAATCGATTTTGGCGCTACTCCGCTCGTTGAGGTGGAGTACAGAAATCGATTTAAAGGGCCCTTTACATCGAATTAAATAGCGTCGTTGTGTGGACGGTTACAGGGTTAATTCGAATTAAAGCTGATAAATCCGAATTAAAGTCGTAGTGTAGACCAGGCCATAGATTAGTTTTAACTGGTCTTATAGCAATTTAGCATGCCTGGGTAATCTTACAGGTGAAAACTAAACTGATATAACTAGTTTTAAATTTCTATAAGTGTGTCTACATGGGATCACACCAGTTTAACTGAACAGGTTTTTTAATTTATTTAAATTAAACCAATGGAGCTTCTCTTCTAGACAAGCTTAGAAGCACCAACCTTGCAAGTTGTTCGGCACCAGTGGGTCACCTGTTCCATGTGGAACAATTTGCAGCATTGGGGCCTAATACTGTAAGTATTACCCAGCCTTAAGTCTAGAGAAATTAGACGTTTGAACAGTTGGATTATGTGCTAGTGCAGGAGGGTTGAGGGGGGCGGAGTTTGGGGAAATAATTTTATTTTGATTGAGTTTCACTTCTTTTACATGTGCTCAGCTGAATTATGCCCAATAGACAATCTGCGGGATTTATGAGTGAGAGTCCATAATAGATATAGTGGAGCTGTTAAATCCTGTTTATACCAGCAATATCCTATGTTTTGCCTGTTTGATAACTCTTTCAATGAACAGAAACTGTAGCTTCTCTCTTTGATGTGAATCTCTTTTTGATTAGGATATCATCAATTATTTAGATTGTTCCAAACCCTCACAACCCAATACTTTGAACATAGCAGCATAAATAAAGCAGTTTGATGATCACTGTTTAAAATAGTTCATGGTTTTCAAAAAGCCAGTATTGTCAAATGGTTGAAATCTGGGAAATCTCAACAATTAGAAATCAGTATTTGTTAACTTAACATAAAAACAGGGACTTGTTTTGATAATAGTAGCCATATTATTATTTTTCTTCATTTATACAAGTTACCTATCTTGTATGTTTGTGATCCTGCTGAATTAGTAACAGTATCTGCTATAACCCAAGACTAATGATTGTTAGATGATTTTACCTAAGAAAAGACAGTATTTGCCTAAATTCAATCATAATAATAAATATTTTGCACTTCTAAAGCACCTTTCATCTGACGATCTCAGATCTTTTTACAAACAGCTAATAAGACTTCAAAACATGGTAAGTGGTTTTATACCCATTTTACTAGAGTGCCTACAGGAAGGCAAACTGAGACAAAAGTTAAATGACATGCTTAAGGTCCCACTTAGTCAGTGTCAGAGCTGAGCATATCACCCAAGAGTTCTGACTCTTAGTCTTCTTTACCACTAAAGCCACACTTCCCTTTTAAGCAAGTCATGTTGTCTTATGGACACAGGGACATTTCAGCAGCCAGCATCCTAGCTACAAATCTTAGCTCAGTCCTTCACCCACGTAACACTTCTGCCAAGTCACTTGACTTCATTGTGCTTTTGTCAAACTGGCTGCTGTGCTTGTACTGAGTTACCCTAAGTAGGATCGCAACTACAGTGAAACCTGTTCTAAGTAATTACTCAGTGTTTAACAGAGTTAGTTTTCTAATGGAGCAAAATTGTACTCAGTACAATTGGGTTACATCTGGGCTATCTCTTCAGACAGGTTCCTAATAGAATGGTCTTTTATGCAGGTTTCACTTTACTTCATTACTGTACCCTCAGCTAGCTTTTTCCATTACTATTAGATTTTTTTTATTTGACTCAAAATATTATACTTCACTTGTGTCCTAGAACATCCACTAATAATGACTCAGCAATAGAAATCTTACAACATTATGGAATTGAATCTCAACACAAAAGGAAATTATTACTCATTCTAAGTATATGAGTGATACTTCTACCCTGACAGTCCATTTGGTAATAACTTACTAACTGCAGCCTCAGCCTCATATGTAAAAAGGCTGCATATTATACTATCTTTGGTTTATCAATATATATGTATCATTTTATTATTAAAATTTATTTTACATCTACAATGTATCACCAAGCTCCATTGTTCAGCAATAGGATTGGGGATTACTGGTGAAAGCTTTTTTCTAAAAATTGGATTACTGTAATTATTTATTTTCATTAAGCTCCTTTTCATATCAAATACAACATGCAGCTCATTCAAAATTAATCAGTGCACACACTTGCAATCATGAGCATACTCCTTCTGTTTTAAAATATTTGTACTGGTTTCCTGTAAAGTTTCACACAAATTTCAGATTTTCTCTGTGCATTTAAGGCTACAAATGGGTTTGGTCCATCTTTTCTCACTCTCTCCTTCTCTGTTTGTTTGTTTATTATTATCTGAATTGGCAAATCATTTGGTTTGTCCCAGTTAGTGTCCATGGGAGCTAGTATATTTTGTAGCTATATTTATTCAACAACTGCGATCTTCCTTCGGTCTCAATATTTAAGGCAAGGATGAAGCAACCTATGTATAGTGTAGCTTTTAACTATTCCAAAGAACTGACCATTTATTTGCCTTTAATTGTACCATTCATGTCCTAGGATATTTTTGTGGCAGATGCTATATGCAGCAATTTGTTATGGCAATGATTGAAGGGTTTCAGAAATGTTGTTGTAGATCAGCATTGGAAGATGTATGAGGTGGACAAACTCCTGAAAAGGGCAGATCAAACATTCTGGCCTGATGCTCAGGAGAGATGATCAAGATAAGATGTGGGGCCAGCTATTGCTAAATTATTTTTCCAGTCCAGAAACATCCCCAGCTATAACCTAATCCTGTAGTTCTTTTCAGAAAAAAGATTTCAATGGGAGCTTGTCCTGAAAAGGAGTGTGGTGGGATCTGAACTAGGCATGCAACAAGATACATTCTGTTGGGAGACAGGTTTCAGAGTAGTAGCCATGTTAGTCTGTATCAGCAAAAACAACGAGGAGTCCTTGTGTCACCTTAGAGACTAACAAATTTATTTGGGCATAAGCCTTCATGGGCTAAAACCCACTTCATCAGATGCACGGAGTGAAAAATACAGTAAGCAGTATATACACCTCTACCTCGATATAACGCTGTCCTCAGGAGCCAAAAAATCTTACAGCGTTATAAGTGAAACCGCGTTATATTGAACTTGCTTTGATCCGCCAGAGTGTGCAGCGCCCCCCCCCCCAGCACTGTTTTACCACATTATATCAGAATTTGTGTTATATCGAGTTGCATTATATTGGGGTAGAGGTGTATATATGATGCTTTTCATATGCTGTAATATATATACTGCTTACTGTATTTTTCACTCCATGCATCTGATGAAGTGAGTTTTTAGTCTCTAAGGTGCCACAAGGACTCCTTGTTGTTTTTGTTGCGAAAGATAATTGCACCTCTAGTGCACAGGGCTGACTCAAGACCCTCTACACCACTTAACCCTTGTCCAGGGGCTGGGCTCTTGTGCATTCTCTGTGCTGTGCAAATGGTCTCTACACCACTTTATGCAGGGCTGATGCAAAAGGTCTTTTTTGGGGTAGGAGTGGGGTGGTCCAGTGATGCATACATAAGCATCTAGTGCCCTGTACAACTGACATGGAGAGGCTGCCGCTGCGATTCCAGGCCAGGGGAAGCCACAGGGTGGCTTTGCAGAAGCCCAACATCCAATGGGGGAGTGTATTTTACCTTTCTGCACTCCACCTGTATGGAGCCCAAATACACATCTATGTGGGTTGACTGAATTTCACCTGAAATGATTGGACATGTGTTCAATATATGACATAACTATAAGAGCTATGAGATAGCTGTACATGTGCACAAGAACCTTCCTTTACCCACTAGTAATGTTAGGTCAGACCCCTAGGGCAGATTTGTTTTAGTGATTCATAAATACAAGATAATCCATATTGAAAGGTACAATCCAAACTATTCATATGTGCTGAATTCTGAATTAGTATTAACCTCCCAGGGGAAAGACCTAGGCATCATGTGCAGTGGAGGTTAAAAAAGTGACAAGTGAAAAATGTGTGAGTTGCATTAAGAAAAAGATATATTAATACAGAAAAGATTATTGCTATTTTAGAAATGTATGGTACATCCTCACCTTGAATATTGTGGCCTTTGTCATCTCTTTTGAAAAGAGCAGAACAGAAATAGGTAAATTCCAGAGAAAAGCAATAAGCAATATTTTAGGCATCATGTGTGGAAAGAGAGGGAAAGACAGAAAGAATTTCATAAAAGCTGAAATGAAGGACTAGGTGCCAGATTCTAGTTATGACTTTCTCATGTGAGAGTGTCAATCTGGAATAACTCCAAAAAGTTCAACTGCCTCACACATTGCCTAACACAGGTGTAAAAGTGGAGAATCTAGCCCCTTGATTTCAGTTACACCAGTGTAAATGCTCAACAACTCAACTGACTTCAAAGAGATGCTCCCAATTTATACCATTGTAGCTGAGATCAAAATCTGGCCCTGGGACTATATAGTTTTTAAGGACAGAATAATATGCCATAGTAAATGTATTATGATTGGCTAGATTTTCAAATGCTCAACACCCACACTCTGAGCTGGAATTTCAAAAGGGATCAGTACCCAGTAGCTCCCATTGCAACACTTACAGACAGATGTTTAAAAGTGAGTTCTGTATATAATTCCACTGTGGAACTCACTACCAGGCAACTCAGATTAAAAAGTTTATAGTTGTGTATAATTACAGGAAAAACAATTCCAACTCTTCATTCACCTGGCCATAAACTAATTAGTTGGAGTAGGGAAAGAAATTTCCCCTAGTGTATATTAATGCAGAATGGCCATGTGCTTTATGGGGGTTCTTATCCATCCTATACAGCATTTAGGACTTCCCACTGAAAGAGGCAGTAAACTGAACTAGATAGCCTATTTGTCTGTTTTGTTCTTCATAAATCCTAAATTATCAAAGAAATATGCAAAAATCAGAGCACAATCTCCTCTGTGCTGAGCTCTAGGACCATTTGCCTTGTTGGTAAACCCGAAACATGTAATAACCTAAAACACTGCATAGTATTCAGTTTCCTAAATGGGTAATTGAATTTAAAACTAGTAGTTTAACACTAGAAATAATGCTTGTATTTAAGTTTGTATAAAAAATGTTTGTATAAAAAAGAAATTAAATAATGGGAAAGAGGGGATGGAGCTCTAGTGTTGCTAGTGTTCTGCCCAATTAAACCTGAGAGTTTGGTGGGAGGGTTTTTAGTATTATTATTTGGGGGGGGGAGGAGGGTCTTTCTAGTTAAAGTATATTTTCCACAATAACCTTTTTCACTAGTGAAATCAGCCTTTGAATATGCTGGTCTCTGTTTTACGTGTTTGCTATTCTAATGTTGCTTACGCAGATTTTCTTAAATGATTAAATTGTTTTTCCAGTATAGTAGTGTACCTGATTATATCAAAACGCTTTCAACAAGTACTAGCTGAAAGCTGTTGCTTCTGATACTATGAGAGCTTTGGTTGCTGTCCAAGCACTGTAGAGTTAGAGAATGAATTGGACTGTTACTTACTTACCAGCATATCAAAAAGTTTAGCTCCAAATAACAAACCATAATGCATAAGTGATTATTTCATCAAGCCACACATTCAGTTTAACATCCTCTCCTGTAAATAAAAAGGTGAATTTCCCAAGATTCTAGCTCTGTGCTGCTCAGAATTTCCTCTCTGATGCTAATTTTACTTTGGTTGCTATGGCACAAATGGCAGAGAAGCAGGGGAAAAATCAAGTAATGAAGCCTACAAGTAGTTCCTTGAGGGAGTGATGAGCTGAATAAGGTAAATGGATAATAAATCAAGCATGGATTTTTGCTGACTTCATTGAGCGGAGAGAAAGAATGACAGGCATGGAAGAGAGAGAGCGAGAGAGAGAGAGAGAGCACATAATTGTACCTGGGTTGGTATTTCATAGCATTGTCTTTTTAATATTTTGTAGTCTTTCTCCAAAGAATCTTTATATAACATCATATCTAATGCCTTCATAGTGAAATTCACCTCTGTGCATAGAGTCAATACAAGGCCTATCCATTAATTAAGTCTTGTGGTGACCCTCTGCACAGAGGTAAATTTCACATTCAATTTTTACTTAGATTTTTTTTTTAAATATCCAAAGTTTACAAGCAATCTTACTGGAGACCAGGAAAAAAAAATATTAAAACTAAATACATTTTCAGCAGGATCAGAAAGTGATTGTGAAATTTACTGCATGTATTGGTTTGTGTTTGGGGGCGGAAGTGGGGGGGAATCAGTACTGGCAAGACTTTTTTGGCATTCTGAATGCTATATACTGGTTATACATACTGGTTATATACATTCTATAGCCTAAATTTAATAAAACAAAACAAATAATTTCTAGAGCACTCTTTATAGGGTTTTTTTAATTGCTAGTTTAGCCCTTGATGCAGCAAGCCAGACTGCACAAGCACAGGGGTCTGCTCATGTGGAGTAACTCTCAGAACTGACCTTAATAATATGTTCCCAATGGCTGAATTTCTGTTTTCCTGGACACATCAGTTCTTGCAATAACCTCTTTGGCAATAGGCTATGTTAAAAAAAATTCTACATGCCCAAAAGATGCTTCCTATGTTTTTGTCATTCTTGTTGACCCTTGTCCAGCAAAAGGAATAGATCTTTGCACACTGGATTTATTTGAGACAATGCACGTGAGACAGTGGAGCACTAAGGATGCAGAAATACTCCCACAAGATAGAAACTCTAAGGAGTTGCAAATCAATACCTACTGGGCAAAACTTTAATGAGAGGCTGTTTACTAGGAATTCTGAAGAGAAATACCAGGAAATTGTCAGATACTCTGAAATCTTTTTAGTTTGGTATTCCTTTTTCCTTAAATACACTTCTATTGAGCAGAAGTCATTCCTGAGCACACAATCTCAAAACATACTGCTAACTGTCCTTTTATATGAATGATCAAAATACAAATTATAGACCTCAAATGGGCCTTATCCTGGTACGATATGAAAGACCCAAGTAAACAAAATTAAGTGCATGGGAAATACAAATGATCCTTCCAGCAAATCAGAGTGTAGTCATACTAGTGCATACTAACTGTTGCCCACTACATGACTGATTTATGGATTTTGGCCAAAGGAATTGACTAACTGCATACCCATTAACTGTTCTCCTTCCCCATTGGTACTGCAGAATACATATCCAGAATGTGCAGGGGGTCACTGTTTTTTAGGCAGCCAGAGGCCAAAAGATTTTGACTGAATAAAGACCACAGGAAGAGGCCCAATAATTTGCTTAAAGAGCAAGTTGCAAATACAGAACTAGGATGAGACAAGCAGTGTTTAAACAGTCAGCAAACCCATCTTTTGTTCTTCCTGCTTGTCCCTGTAATGTAACAGATGACTGTTATTGGGACTTGCTCCCCACATGTGACACTACAGAAAACACTCAAAGCAATTTAAAATAATTAAGACGTAAAACTAAAAATATTTAAAGCATCTTTATGTTTTTGGCTGTAAGAATTATGTGAGTTTTCTTTTCTTCTATCATTATAACAACACCCATGTCTAGGCCACTTAATTTACAGATTCCCCCTCACCTCACTATGTAGGAAAAATATTTCCCTGCCACATCTTTTTACGGGTTTGATTTCATGCAGGTGATCTGCTATCATACAGAAAGGTTTCTTTCTACTGTTTTTCACTTGCCTATTTCATTCTGCTTGGTGGGAGAGAGGGGAAGGGTGTATGTGTGTGTGTGTGTGTGTGTGTGTGTATATATATATATATATATATATATATGTTTTATGTACTATATTTAGGGGTTCTATGACCAGTGTTCTCTCTAATTTTTCCCACCCATTGCGGAATGAATTTTGTTATGTGCACCAATATGGAGATGATGTGTCACATTTCATCCATATTGGTGTACATCACCTCCATATTGGTACACATAAAACTCATGTGGTGGCGGGACGAGGGGTTTGGAGTGTGGGAGGGGGCTCAGGGCTGGGGCAGAGGGTTGAGGTACGGAGAGTGAGGGCTCCAGCTGGGGGGGCGGGCTCTGGGGTGGGGCCGGGCATGAGGGGTTTGGGGTGCAGGCTGCCCCAGGGCTGCAACTGGGAAATCTGACTCCCCCAGCTCTCTCTCCCTGCAGCAGCACCTGGACTGGGGGGGAGGAGTGCCTCTCCCCGCTGCAGCTGCTCCGGGGTTGAGGCCGCGGGAAGAGGCACCTCTCCCACAGCTGCAGCAAGTCCAGGCTGGGGCTGGGATAGGGCCAGGGGAGGGGCGCCTGCATCTCCCACGGCCACAGCAGGTCCAGGCCAGGCTGGGTTGGGGCCGGGGAAGGGACGCATCTCCCCCAGCCACGACAGGTCCATGCTGGGGCTGGGTTGGGGCCAAGGGAGGAGCACGTCTCCCCTGGCCACACCAGGACTGGGCCAGACTGGGTTGGGTCGGGGGCTGGGGGAGGGGCACCTCTCCCCGCCACAGCCGTGGCCACCTGCACAGCACTTAATAGGCCGCTGCACAGCCACGTGGCCGCACAGTTCAGAGGGAACTTAGCCTATAACTGTGTATTACTCATCTGGGGTTTGGAGTTAACAGCAAGCAGGCCAAGTCAGGAAGCCCCATAGTCTGGGCTAGGATGCTGTGTTGGGAGGCAAAAGTTAATAAACAGGGACCAGAAGTAGCTGGAGTCCATTAGCCTTCCAGGAAATCATCCTGGATCATACAGAAGGAGGAAGATGCTGGTTGCTTGGAATGCCAAGAGGCAATTTTTTTGAGGAATCAGAAAATGTATCTGTGCTTACCTGAAAATTTCCTTTCTTCAAGTAATAAAGTCCACAAACCTATTACAATGAGTACTTCAGCCTGTTTGCAGCTTAGGGCAGACCAGACTGTTCAGTCACTGCCAGCAGGGGGATGCCCCTTCTCCTGAAGTTCCCTCCAGTTGAGACAACTTCTACAATCAGGATAATTTAGTCCTACTTTCCTAAATTATCCTATGGCAGAACCTGGAAAATTATCTCTAAAGAAAAACTCAAACCTTTGGATGTTAATTTCCATCTCTATTCTGCATGATCCATTTATCTCCTGGGTGCACTGGATCTGTGGAGCTTATTTAATGAATTGAGTAAATTCTGAGATAAGTATAGGTACATTTTCCTAGTTCTCATTGTGCTAAGGACCACAGATCCATTGCAATAGGATTTTCATAACAATGTTCCTCAAGGGTGGGAAGCAGGACTATCCTTTAAATACGGACATGGAAATGAGGTATTTTGAATATTCTCTGTGATGGGCTGGACCCCCTAGGATGTCATCTGGTGTGCTGGGACGCCACTGAGTCAAACTATTCTGATAGCCTGGGCTCCCTTTTATCTGGTCTTGCTGGGTTAGGCTCCCCAGCCTTTTCCAGCCAAGCACATAGAAGGGTCACACCCAGCTGCACAGAGAGACAGAGATCCCCTCTGGGAAGGCTCAGCTTAAGGGGCTTGCCACAGCATCCATATGTCCGCCCCCGCCCCCTTGGAGTACAAACCCAAAATTATATGAAATTCGCTTCTTCCCTCAATGTGGAGGAGGGTATGCACAACTCCTCGCTCCGCCCCCCTCCCCGCCCCCATTAGAAATCATGTAAACTGGATTATATTATAAACCAGAAATAAATGTATTAACTATAATAGGTATATTTTAAGTAGTTAAGGATGTAGCATAGAGAATAAGGCAGATTACTAAGAAAATAAAACAGAGCATGCATACTAAGCTTAATATACTAAAGAAACTGGTTACATGTAATTTCTCATCCTAAATGTGGTTCTAATAATCTTCTTCACAGGCCAGATGTCCTTCCAGCCTGGGTCCAGTTCTTCCCCCCAGTTCAGTCTAAATTGTTTCTAGCAGTCATCTTAAGTGGGGCAGCAGGGGACAACTGACAACCTGTCGTACCTCACTCCCCACTCTTAAATAGGATTTGCATAAGGCTGGAGTCTTTTGTTTCCTAGTTTTACCACCCCCACCCCTTCAGCTTCTCGTGGAAAAGTACAGAATTCAAGATGGGTTCCAGTATCAGGTGACATGGTCACATGCCCTCTGTAGGGCCCCTGCAGCCATTCTTCACAGGCTGACCCACATGTTCACAGGAAGACTCAGCTCTTTTACAGTCCATTGTCTCTTGTTGATGGGTCATCAGCACTGTCAGGCTTTTTCATTGTTGTACCTGAAGTGTTAGCAGGGGGCATCACCCAAAGTAACATACAGTAACTCCTCACTTAACGTCCTCCCGCTTAACGTTGTTTCAAAGTTACGTCACTGCTCATTAGGGAACATGCTCATTTCAAGTTGTGCAATGCTCCCTTATAACATCGTTTGGCTGCCTGCTCTGTCCACTGCTTGTAAGATTCTGTGGAAGAGTAGCGACTTTACAAGGGAGCATTGCACAAGTTCTTCTCCGCCTCCTCCCCCTCCCTCCCAGCACTTCCCCCACAGCTGTTTAGCGGCGCTTAGGACTTTCTGGGGGGGAGGGGGAAGAAGCGGGGATGCAGCGTGCTCCGGAGAGGAAGTGGAATGGGGATGGGAAGAGGCGGGCCTGGAGCATCCCCCAGCAAAGTCAGCGCCTGTTCTTCTCCGGGGAAGCTGCAGCTGTGAAGGTGCTTCCTAGCATCCTTGCCTGCAGTGAGGTAATCAGAGGCACTTCCCAACCACAGTACAGTACAGTACTTTACATAGGGTGACCAGACGTCCCGATAAAATCAAGATCGTCCCGATATCTAGGTGTTTGTCCTGATATTTCGCGATAATTCTTTTTCTTTTTTTTTTCTCTGCCGGTGATACCCCCCCCCCCATGTGTCCCGATATTTTCTTCTTCTCATCTGGTCACCCTAACTGTACAGTATATAATACTTTTTGTCTGTCCAAAAAAAATTTCCTTGGAATCTAACCCGCCGCATTTACATGAAATCTTATGGGAAAATTGGATTTGTTTAACATCATTTCACTTAAAGTGGCATTTTTCAGGAACATAACTACAACATTAAGTGAGGAGTTACTGTAGTTGAAATGTAGATACATAGTCAATATTCCAAATTTCAGATACCGAATGTATACATGCATACAAATAGGATAATCATATTCAGTACATACTAACCTTTCCAATGATACCTTACAAGAGTTACCTTGCATAAAGCATATCTTAGTTATGTCATATTCCTACCACAAGCATATTTTCATAAAGAATATGGAGTATAATGTCACATTCTCCATCTTCCCCTGGACACTGAGGCCTGAAGAAGACTTCTGCCAGAAGATGGCATTTGCTAAAGCCTGAATGGCCAATATGTAGAATGTTGGTGAATGCATGTATTGATGGCCATGTGGCTGCCTAGCAGATCTCAACACAGAGGACATGATTTCTCTGCCCTGAGTGAGCCCTCCTAAGTACTGGACTTTGACGCATAACAGAAAGAAGAATATTTCTTGAATTTACTCTGGGATGGAATGCTATGACAACTGGGATGAGGTAATATTTTTTATTGAACCAACTTTTGTGGGTGGAAGAGACAAGCTTTTGAGATATAGAGAGCTATTCAGGTCTGGGAAAAGTACTCAGAGTGTCACAGCGAAATACAAGATAGAACCTATATTTTAGCATAAGTAATTAGTACATATTCTATGGGATCATTCAAGGTGAAGTGGCCCATTAACACTGCTGTAGACAGAGGATAAAAAGGGGGGTTAGTGGGTTACAGATTGTTGTAATTAGCTGTGAATCCAATGTCTTTATTAAGATCATGATTTTCTAGCAGAGTTATGAATTTAAGCTCCAGGCTCTGCTTTTGAAGGTGTTGTGCAGGTTTCCTTTGAGGACGAGGCCTGAGAGGTCATATATGGAGTGATTGTTTTGTCAAAAGTGTTAGCTCATGAGTGATAGGGTGTTTTTATCTGTTATCACTTTTCTGTGTGGGTTCATGCAAGAGCGTAGTCATTGTCTAGTTTCACCCACATAGTTATGGTTGGAGCGCTTGATGCAGTGGATGAGGTACACCTATCGTGATAAGCACGTGTAGGACCAATGGATCTTAAAAGGTTGTGGGAAGTATTGATCATCATAGTAGTGGTGATATGACTGAAGGTTTTGCATCTATTGTTGTGAGAGGGTCTGGTACTGCTTTTAGTTGGTGTGTCCTGATCTGTGAGGAGCTTTGTTTCTGATGATACCTGATGGGGAGTTGGAGTTAATCGGTGGCTGAACTGAAGGAAGTCGGGGGATGAACTTAGTGAAGTGGCAGCTGATGGGGCTGGGGGCTGTACTGAGGAGGCTGTACAGAGGGAAGCTGTGGGGGCCTGAATTGAAGGGGATGGGGGCAAGTGGGTTGGGGGGATTGAACTTATTGGGAAGGGGCTAATGGGACTGAGACAGCTGGGTGGGGAACAATGGGAGGGCTGGGTGAGGACAGAACTGATGATGGGAACGGGGGAAGGATTAATTGCTGGGCAGGTGATGGGCAAATGTGGAGTTGAGAGCTCCTGCAGTAGGGGTGGAAATCACCTTACCCAGTACATTTGGTAGAGTGGGCAACATTAATTGTCACATACACAGCACTGGGGTTGGGCAGGTAGAGTTCAAAAATCAATGACAGACTGCAAAACCACAATATAATCTGCCTTAAAGATCACATTATTTTTGGGCCAGTCTAATGATTTTTGATCTCTTGGGTTTGGCAATAATGAGTTCATTGCCTCTCAGTTCAGCCCTCCCCCTCTCTGCATCTTCTGAGGTTTTTCACCCCCACTTTTCCAGGCCTGGGAGAGCTGCAGCAGGCTCCCCTCTTCCCATTCCAGGGTGGGGGGCAGCTCAAGGGGCTCTTCACACCACCTCTGCCCCTTGCCAGGCCAGGTGCTGCAGGAAGGAACCATCCTGACCCTGTTGCTCACAGGAGGAGAGTAGAAGGAAGCAGAGCTTCCCTGACCTACTGAGCTCTTTGGCTCCCTCTTCCCCCACCCCCTCTTGTGAGAATGGCTTCAGATTGACCTGGAGAGGTGAAGGGGAAGTGGGAGAGAGATCTGTGCTGCAATAGCTCTCATGGTTGTTCAGGAGTGGATGGCAAGTGGAGCTGGCACCCAGTCAGGGGGCTCAAATTTTCTAGAGGGCTGGAGCTTCTCAAGCCATTGCCAGACAAGCTGTAGTCCCAACCACAATCATGTCATTGGCAAAGCAAAATATATATATATTATGAGTTGCCAACGCTGTGTTTTCCTATGGGGTATAGGACCCCAGTGTCCCTACACATTTTGCAGCCACAACCAGCTCCTGCAAACTCCATTCCTCCTGCACAGCCACATCCTCTGGTGTTTCCTGATTTATAAAATTAAACAACTAGGAGCACTTTGTATATTTTAGCAGCCAGTTTTTTAAAGGGAAATACAATTGTCCTGAGACAATTCCCATTCAAATCACTTGAATTCCCATTCAAGTCAAGTCAGCCCCTTTTCTGTTTCTTCATTTTCCTGTACATGTTGTATCTTTATATCAAAATTTTCTGCATTATTTCCCTCTGTTTAATGTATTTAATATTTTAAGAATATTCTTCATTTCTCCTTCCTCTTCAAAACATTTTTTTCTTTCCTGTTTGCTATTCTGATTTCCTTCTGTCAAGGCTGATTCCCCACTCTGGCACTTTGAGTGCAGAAGGTGATGGCCCACAAGGATTCTAAAAATTAATACTTGCCACTCCAGGCTGGTATTAAACTCCCAAGGTCACAGTTTCTCTCTGACCTTGGATGGATAGATGCTGCCACCACCCAAGTGCAAAAAAAAAAAAAAAAAAAAAACCCTTGGGACTCAGGAAGGCTCACTTGAGAATTCCTTTCTGTGGGGTCCCCTTAAGCCCTTCCCTCCCCCCCCCCCAGAAGAGCTAAGAAAGAAAACAAAGCAAATCAGCTGTTGCCACCAGCCAATTAAACAACATATACCCAAACCTCTTAGGATATAAAAATCCAATCCTGTTCTTAAAAAAGGTAAATTTTATTAAACCCCAAAAGAAAGGAAATACATTTAGAACTTAAGCTTTTTGCTAGATCTTAAAAGAAACAATTACAAAAATTAAGCACCAAGATAGCTCTCTTGAGGTTCAGCTTAAAGGTTACAAGTCAAACAAAAGCATCTGGGGTTAGCACAGCGGAGTCCACAAGCCAGTAAAAAATAAAAGAAATAACCCTAATCATATCTTCCTAGACATTCCCTAATTTATTTACATTTCTGGGGGTTTTGATAAGCAATCTTTAGGTATGATCTGATTTTAAGCCATGTATGAAAAACAGTTTCTCACAGCATAACTGGTCCCTGTTACCTTCTTTCCCAGAGAACCATAACACACAGACAAAGGGATTTTTTTCCCCATTTTAAAAACTTCTAGCCCTCCCATTGGCTCTTTTGGTCAGGTGCCCACTCCTTTCCTTTTACCTGTGGGCTTGCTAACCCTTTACAGGTGAAGCAAGTAGAGAACAGGTACTAAGAGGAATTTTATAGTTAACTGGTTGACTGGGTGTCCATAAAAGGAAGCTACGCCCCCCCCCCCTTCATTTATCACACCACCTCTCTTACCTATGTCAAAATTCTCTCTCCTTTATAGACTCTCCTTCCAGTCTCCTCTTTCACCTTCCTTTCTTCCTCCCCATTTTCTCTTTCACTCACCGTATTCTCTCTAGTTTCCCTCCACTTTCCCACAGTTTCTGTGGCCTGTTTCCTCTACTTCACTCTTTTAGTCTCCCTCTTCCCAGATTGCTCTTTCCACCTTTCTGATCTTTCTCTCCCTCCTTCCTCATTAACCCTCACACTTCTTTGTCCCTTATAGCAAAGAGATGAGGAGGAGGGAGCTTCCGTTTTCTCCTTCTTTTGGATGGGACTCCTGTCTTTCTCCCCTCTGTAGAGGAGGTAGGAGCCCCTGAAGGGTGGGGGCTTCCAGAAAGGAAACCTGTGTTTGGGCCATTAGGGGTCTCTCTCTTATGCCCACACTGAGGAAGCTGGCAGGGCAGGAAGCACCATACTCCACCTTGTAGGAAGGGCATATGCATGGAGATTGCCCTGCTGAATCTGCAGCAGTGAAGTGCAGTATGCTACTCTCCCCTGGTAGAAACATCAGTGCCACTGCTGCAATCAGCTCTGTGTCAGCAGTCAGCCTTGCTACTGCTCACTTATTGCTGCAGTTTGTAGGGTGCGGAGCAGCTGCAGAATACGTTGGAAGTGGGTCCTCATGGACTCTGCAGATTTCATTTTTACCCGACTGTGAATCCCCTCCTAGCACTGGGTCCAAATCTGTTTTTTTCAAGGCTCTGCTTTTAATCCATCTTTGTCTTAATATAGTGGTTTATATTCGTCGTTGGTAGAACTCCATTTTATATATACACATACTCAAGAGTGGCAGGTTTGCAGAAATTTTGGTGGTGCCCAGAACGCCCAGAGCCCACTCCCCAAAACTCCGCCCCCACCTGCCTAAGGCTCTGGGAGGGAGTTTGGGTGCGGGAAAGAGGTCTGGGGTGCAGGCCCTGGGCTGGGGCAGGGGATTGGGGTGCAGGAGGGGTGCAGGCTCTGGGAGGGAGTTTGGGTGCAGAAGGGGTGAGAATTTGGGCTCTGGGAGGGAGTTTGGGTGGGGGGAAGAGGTCTGGGGTGCAGGCCCTGGGCTGGGGCAGGGGATTGGGATGCCAGAGGGGTGCAGGCTCTGGGAGGGAGTTTGGGTGGGGAAGGGGTCTAGGTTGCAGGCTCTGGGATGGAGTTTGGGTGCTGGGTGCAAGCTCCGGGCTGAGGGAGGGGATGGGGGTGCAGGAGGGGGTGAGGGGTGCAGGCTCTGGGACGGAGTTTGGGTGCAGGCTCTGGGCTGGGGTTGGGGGTGAGGCTCTGGGAGGGAGTTTGGGGACAGGAGGGGGGTATGGGAAAGGGGTGTGGGTGCAGGCTCTGGGAAGGGGTGTGGGGGGTGCAGCACTTACCTGGGTCTCCTAGGCAGGGCAGGACAGGAAGCCTCCATGTGCTGCTACCCCCAGGCACTGCCCCTGCAGCTTCCTATTGGCTGCAGGGGTGCTTGGGTTGGGAGCGGCACGTGTGGACACAGACCTGACCCACCCCACCCAGGGGCTGTAGGGAGGGTCCGGCAGCCACGTGGAGCGAGGAGGCGGGAAGCCACTCAGCTCTGCTGCGCTGCCGGTGGTGGGTGGGGGGCCCCGGGTTGTTTTAAATCGTGGGGGGGGACACCCGGGGGTGGAAGGCCGGGTCTCTCCCATGGCCCTGCCTCAGACAGTGCTGGAGCCAGGCCTCAGGCCAGGAATATTCCTGGTCCCCACAGAACTCGCTGCCTATGCACATACTTAGACATCCCAGAGTATATAAATGTGATCATAACAACACACCGCTGACATAAATGTAAAAAGAGCCATATACAACGGTCAGTCAGACATATTGACAATACAGCAAACGCTTGCTTTCTCAAATACGTGTACTCGCTATGTTAGCACATTCAAACTTGCCTGTTGGTGTCCCTAAAGAATTTGCGTAAAGCCTGTTGATACTATTCACAGTCATCTGACTCCATCTGCGTCTATATTTACACTTTCACCAAAACTTAATCCCTTTCCTACATTTTTTATTCATGCTTTAGCCTTCAAAAATTACTTCTTGTGATGAAGAAATATACAAACTACTTCATTTATTTTCAAGTGAGAACCCCAAAATAAATGAAGGAACAGAATAAACAGCAGAAATAAACCCTTCAGATGACAGCCTGTCTCCTATAGAAAACAGCGATGAAGTTCACAGACAGATGGCTTCTGCAGACAGAGCCTACTCCCGATGTCCTGTAAATCAGATTTTTTTTTCACAAATATTCTTGTCAGATTCTTTTTTCAGAATCACTGTTTTAAAGATTGTTATTGACACTGAGCAATGGAATAGTGATTTCACCCTCATTGCTGACTTGGAGGGCATCATGATTCACCTGAGGCTCTGCCTCTCGTTCGAGCCCTTTCCTCAGCAGTGAGGATAAGACTGTTCCTCCAGTGCTCAACAATATGCCACTTTTCTGGAGATGATAGCCAGGTGATCAAGTGCAGATTAACCCACCTTTGACCATTCACCTTTGACCATTCACCATTCACCTCTGCCCATTAATCTGTCCTACCTAATATTCCAACCCCCCGAGCAGCTTCACACAGATGATCATTTAAAATTTGCTGTCCCACTAGGTTGACCAGATGTCCCGATTTTATAGGGACAGTCCTGATTTTTGGGTCTGTTTCTTATATATGCTCCTATTACCCCTCTCACCCTTTGTCCCAATTTTTCACACTTGCTATCTGGTCATCCTATGTCCCACAAATATGGAATTTTTGCCATTTGCTGTCATTCCTTCCCACCCATAGTGGAACTAGTGCCAGTTCTGGACTAGTGACATATTTAAGACATGATATAGATTGTGACAATGTTACCTTCTCCCCTTAATGCAGTTCTTCTCCATGGCCCTTGGGCATTTCCCATGAATATGCCTGCCCCCAGCCTTGATTGCACCACACCTTATGGGAGAAAATCCCATAGTCTGTGCCCCTCTGAGGTATGTTTCCTCTCTTCAGGATGGTTTGTGTGAAATTTTGCAAAACTACAGTCTAAGACTCAAATGGTCTAATAAAAAAAACCCTAAAAATAGAGAAAATGTTAAAACAAAAGTTGGTTTTGCATAACATCTTATATTCTGAAAAGTTGAGCTAGCTACATATACTAGGCTCAGTAATCATCAATACAAGAGACTTAATATTTTCCTATTGGGAGCTATCTTTTCTCTTCCATTCTGTCTCCCATTCATTTGCCAAGCAGCATTTCCTAATCACACCCTCTAGGATCTATATCCCAGGACCTGGTGAACTCTGTCTCATTCCCTCTGGTCATATTATTTATAACTCCTTTCACAGTGTAATTAGAACAGGGTACATAATTACTTTTTGTGTGTGTGGTACCAGTTCTGAAAACTGAAAAACAAAATTTTGTTTGGCTCAAACTGAATCTGAATTTTTTTGGAATTCAGAAAATCTGGATTGGGTCTGCTCTGGAGCAGAGATTTGAGCCTGGGTCCCCCACATCCTAAGTGAGCTCCCTAGCTCCTGGGCCAAAGGTTATGAAGGGGATAGTGGGGAGGCGAGGAGAAGGGGTAACAGTAGCACACCACCATCATCACCTTTTTCCTCCTCTTCTTTTTCAGTCTGGTTTGTAACTGGCCAGAACTATTTGTGTCAAGTTCTTAAATTGTTTTGGGTCAACCAAAATAGTTTTTGTTGAATAAATTATTTGTCTGAAAAATTTCATCCACCTCTAATTGTAATTGACCTTGAAAGAGAGACAACTCTCAGTCCAGATGGTGGCCAGTTGCTACGGCTTTGTGGACTTGTCAGAGATGGATGTTCTGATGGACTGCTGAATCCCTTCCCTTCAGCCAGTCAGATCCCATTGGTGGTAGAACTGGAGACAGGAACCATCTTTGGAGATGTGAAAGTGAGGGAGCATCTTTCTTGAAGGCAATTCTCACAGCTGGGGATTTCCAGCCCCCCTTTGCAAGCTACCTCCTTCTAGGTCAGTTGTTGGGAAGAAGCCCTTTTGAGATGCTAATTATCTTGTGGAATGATCAGGTGAGAGGGAAAGAAGCATAGAGCCAGCTATGCACCACATTTGGATTCCCCTAAATTAGAGGAATCCTTGGCTACTTCTTTAGGGCAGTTGTCCAGTCCCTTTGTGCTGCCAGAATATTTTAGACTTCAACATATGTTAAGTATTAATAAATCATTCATTCTTGTCACTGCAACAGAAACAGTAAATATCTTTATTTTAAACCATCTACTCTAGCAAATGCCGGATTACATACTTTTGACATATTCTCATCTCTGTATCACAAAGTCTCTTGTATGTAATCTGTATAATGCAGCCAGTGGAACCAATTCTGTGTTCTGCTCTGGCCCCTTTACACTGGCTCTGAGGAGGAAGTGTAAAGCTGACTGAACTGGCCACTGGGATTTCCAGATGACACATAACTGGTGGGATGGCTTTATGCTACCCCATCTCGCAGCTGTCAGTGTAGGGTGCATCTCAGGGGAATGACCCAGAGTGCCACTGTGCTCTGACTATTCTCAGCTGACGCAATGGCTCCTTGGCTGGAATCACTGCTCTGGATTACATTGTAGACTTAACTGTTTCCTGGCTGTCCTGAGAATCTGAGAATCTCAAAGGTGCAGCTCAGAATCAGGTCTGATATCACAAAATAGAAATAATCAAGGTAAGACTGTCCACACTAATACTTCAGAATATCAATCCCACAACTGAGGAAGAAGGCCATAGTGGTTTAAAAACTGCCTGGTTTAGAGTGAAATTGAAGCTAATTGTAAAAAATAATAGAAAGCAAATGGAAGAAAGAGGAAGATGATAGTTATGAATATAAATCAGAAGCTAGGAATTGTAGAAAATTGATAAGGGAACCAAAGGGATGCAAGAAATCTATTGCCAGCAGAGCTAAGTATAATGAGGACTTTAAGTATATTAGGGACAAAAAGAACCCTGAGAATGGTATTTCTAGATAGAAATAACAGAATTATCAATAAGAATGCAGAAAAGGCTTAAGTTTTCAATAAATATTTCTGTTCTTTGGCAAAAAAAATGATGATTTAGTCATATCATATGTTGATATATCATATTTTGATAACACACTTTCCGTTCCACTAGTATTTCAGGAGGATGTTAAACAGCAGCTACTAAAATCTTTTATTACATAATCACATGCTATTTTTTCCACAAGATGCCTCCCTCATTTATTGCACAGGATGGAGACCTGCTCTGGGGTTTTGCAGTAAAGGAGGTTATTGTCTGTAGGGTCCCTCCCAGGTTCCTTGCAGGAGCTGGAAAACATATAATGAATGAGGCAGGGGATTGCAGGAAGAGAAAGGGGGTCTTATGGTTAAAACAATTAACTGCTGCCCTGGAAAACTGGATAATATCCCTGTGTCTGCCACAGAGGTCCTATGTGATACTGGTCAAATCCTTTAAACCAAACGTTTTCAGATCCAGTCACTAATTGTGTGTTCCTCATTTTCTGAGTGCCTGACCTGAGACCCTCAGAAGTGCTGAATGCTCCGAGCTGCAACTGAAGTCAATGGGAGCTGTGCTTGACTACATGAAGTGCAATATAACGCTAAAGCCTTTGAAAAATCTGGTCCTAGATGTCTCTGTTGGGCATCCAAAATTAGTGGATACTTTGGACCTTAATCTTTCAGCTCCTCATCTGTAAAATGGGGATAATGCCACCCTCATTGCACAGAGGTTTTGTGACCATAAATTCATGTCTGTGAAACACTTGGATACCATAATAATAAGTCTCATAGAATTATTAATATCCTCAGAGACTTTTCTGACTTCATAGCAGGGTTTGAATATTGTTCAGGAAATAAGTGCTATGATCACACATTGAACAATGAGGATATAACAAAATATTGAATAGCTGCTCATTAAATGAACATTGCCCATCTAGTGCACTGATGAGGAAGGGGCTCCATAAAAAAATGGTATGTGATCATGTAATTAAAGCCTGTATCATGCATATGCACAAGGGGGCTGTATTAAAGTTACTCGTGCAACCTTAATACTGACATTTCCTAACTTTTGAGTGCTTGACTTCTCAACCTTAATTTTCTTTTAACATAGCTTTTTTGTGTGTAATGTATGCACAGTGTAGTGTGTATACATTCTAAAACAGGATGTATATCAAACACCGCTCTCATCACTTTACTTGTATATTAAATCCTTTTCCTCTGTGTGTGTTGGGCTGTTTGAGACATGGATTGTATCTTCCCATTTGTTTGTACAACACCTAGTGCACATTGGATGCCACTATAATATAAATTAATAATAATGTCTACAATTCAAGTGAATCTGTTACTAGGATAGATGAACCATTAGGCCTCAGTTTCTTCTGCCATAGGAGGGAATGAGACAACGTCTGGCAGATCAGTCAAAGAACCCAGCATTCTCTCACTAGCAAATGTTTCTTCTCCCTACTTTAGCATTCTTAAATTGTGCTGTTACTTCAAGAGTGCCACAGAGGCCCCAAAGCTTGCTCCCATGACCTAAATCTGCCCGTTCCCAATATCTTCACTCTCCCCAACGCCTGGAGCAGAGCTTGAAACAAAGAACCCTAATTCCCTTACAAAGACTGCTTCTACTGTGAGGGGAAAACAGCACTCTAGAGCCTGCCACCAACAAGTAACCTAACATAGGGGCTACCTTTCCCCCTTCCATTAGGGATGATCATAAATCCTTCCCCCAACCCCAGCAGGGAGAGAAGCAGTCAGGAGCAGGCCTTCAGACACTTTGTTTTATTTTTCTCCACCCAGACTTAGGCAATACATTCAGGGAGGGTACTTTAGGTAAATAATAACAATGCAGATTGACAGGTGGTGGGATGGGGGATTGTAACTTGCAAGTTCTGGTACTTTTGGTTTAGGACTTATGTGTTTGCTTGTTTTAAATTTTAATCTCTTTGCAAAGCAAGATTTTTCTCTTACACAATTTTTTTTTAAATTCTCTGTCCAATCTCATTTAAAATGCCCCAAGTAATCTTACGAGACTGTTCCAGAGACAAACAGATCTCACTTCTCAGGAAACTTTTCTTGTTATTTGCCTAAATTTTTCTTCACTTACATTCATTGCATAACTTTTATAGTTACACTATTTATACTCATCTAAGCAACTCATTTCCTTTCTTGGGTTTTATTCCTTTCAAATATTAGTAGGTGTGTATCATAGCCACACATGTTCATCATGTAACAATGCTATTATTATTTCCTTCTAATTTAAATGTATAAGCCATTTCAACCTCTTGATCGCTGTTATCTGAATTCCTTCTAATTTTTCAATATTCTTCTGGTACTGAAGTGCAAGAACTATATAGTGTGAGCTCATGAGGACCATGTTGAGATGCTACGTTATATATCTGGTCTGTGAAGGGATGCCTCTGAATAAGCTGCCTTAAATTGCAGAACAGTGGAGATTATGCCATATTTCATTGTGGATGCTTATGTTGTTTGTTCACTTTCTCCACAAGTTCTTTTTCAGTATTATGGGTTTCCTACGTATCGCCTTCCTATTGATATCCATATTTCAGATATCCTGATTGTCATGGTGTCTGGAGTGGCTCATGATCGTGAGTGCCTACTTCAAGGCAGACTGTTAAGAAGCAGGGCAGGCACCCCAAACTGATATTATGTTCTATAATTAGATTTCACCAATCCAGTACCAAATGTAGACTTCCAAATATTATAGTAGTCTAACAATGGAGTCACAGAAAGTCCCCTTAGACATCACAGTCTATCTTGCCACCTAGGCATGCTGGACTATGTGATAAAAGGTCACTTATGTCACAAATATTCCAGGTTACTCCCAGTCCCAAGAGACCAGTCACTCACCCAGGTCAAGTTGCATCCTAGATCTCATACCAAAGACCATGCTGGTAGCCAATTCTATAGTAACCTAACTAAAGGTTTATTAGCTAAGAAAAAGAAATGAGAAATACTGAGAGGTTAAAGCGGTAAAATATATGTACAGGTAAGTCACAGTCTATAATTCAAAATGGTAGTAGAGATGCATTAATCTGCCAGTTTCCCACAAGTCTCTAAGGGCAACCAAGAGTAAATCTGGAGAGCTCTGTCTTCTCATTCAGTTATTCTGCCCTCTTAGAATACAAACAGTCCAGAGATGCAAAATCTTTCCCTGAATCTATACTTACAGCTTTTTCTTACAGAAAACAAGCTGACACGGTCACCACCCAAATGGGCTCTTTCTTTGATTAGCCGAAGGAAAGGACCACATTTAGAATCTTTGATCTCTGATCATCAACACAATGACCACTTGCTTTGAAATTAGTGCTTTCCTCTCAAAGATCTTCATTTGCATTACACAAGTCTTCTTTCTCTTTTGATGGGTATTTGGTTACAGGGGTATATACAGAATAAATATTTGCCATTACATTACAACAGGATAAGTGAAAACAATGCATGTAACATCCCATTAGTTTTCAATGAAGTTTAAACACCAAATACATTCTCATACATTTAACAATCACTTTCATCTTTACTAATACACAAGTGAATTGGCCTAGGGCTTTGGCATGAGTTAGCACCTGATCTGCCAGTGTCACATTGATGTTAGCTCACATTTCCTTCCCATATTTCTATCCTAAATTTTTTTTAATTATTTCTCTGTCTTCTCTGAGATTAGAAACACCTCATAATGTGTCATCTGCATATTTAATTAATGTGTGGTTTAATTCTTCTTCCAGATAAATAATAAAGATATTAGGATCATAGGAGTATTTAATCCATTCCAGTTTCCTGTCTCAGGCAGTACCAGATGGTTCAGAGGAAGGTGTAAAACCCAATTAAAAAAATTAGGCAGTAACATGCCTATAAGGGAAGTTTCTTCTCAACACATAGCAGTTTATGGTTGGTTCATGGCCTGAAGAATGGCCTATATTCCTTATGGCTGGAATTTTAAAAAGGTCCTAAGGGAAGTAATTACCCAGATCCCATTGAAAGTATCAGTGGTAGTTAGATGCCTAACTTCCTTAGGCAATTTGAAAATCCTAGTCTACAAGTGTTTATTTTGTGCAACTGGTATTTTTAGTATTTATAGAGCATGAAACTCACCCTTTATGAGCAGGGCCAGCCCAAGGCCTGTGCATCACACACAGTCCATTTGGGCACTGTTTTGAGGATTGAAATGGGATTTATGTTGTGCAGAAGCTTTGTGCTAGCCCTGTGCAAAAGGGTGAATTTCACCCTTAATCCTCTTAAATAAAACTGATCCTAACATTGATCCCTCCTGTATCCAAGTAGATACCTCTCCCTAATTTGATATATCACACTTTATCATTGCCATCTGCTATTGTCGTTTGGTCAGTTTTTAGTCCACGAACCTAGCTTTTCTGAATATTTTGTAAGGTGCTATCCTTAATTCATCCACATCTCTTTGTCATTTTAAGCATGGAAATTAATGTATGAATTTAAATACATGGTCATGGCTCTGGACTGTCCAGTTATCTTTATCTTCCCATTTATTTATGCAACAGATTTTGCCATGCTAGTGTCATTCATTTAAACTGTGTGCACCAATGACCCCTTTTGCATATGCACATTCATGCATAGGTTTCAACAATATTTTGAAAATGTTGTTCTTGGGTTTTGAACCAGGATACCAGCATGTGTTCTTCAAAACTTGTTTACATTACTCCCCTGGGGAAAAATGCCAAGGACATATTCACAATACAGTAGTGGTAGCACACAGAATTTATAAACATTAAAACATTACCCCATACATCCGCTAAGCTGTATTTCATTATTTTAAAATAACTCTCTTAAAAAATAAAAGCAGAAATATCAACTAATGGCTAGTTTAATCCAGATATGACTAGCCAAAAAGCTCAAGTATTTTTTTGACCTAAAGCAGCATTACCTGATGGAAGAATTAGTTTAATCATTACCCTGATTTGCACAAACAAATAGAAGGTGCCCTTAAGGGACAGTTTTCCAGATATGATCTACAAATCCCATGAAGGCAATTATAACAGATGCTATTCTCTTCTGATTTGCTATTATATGTTTCACTAAAAGTGAAATAGGCTGCTTTAGTATAAAGAACATACATTTGGGTTATTTTGAATATTAAATCTTTCTCATCATAAAGAGGAATAATCATATTAATTAGTCTGGAAATGTCCTTAGGAGTCAGGCATTGTATAATTCTCCAAAGAGTATCCATTCTATTTTTAATTTTCATAGATGAAAATTTAATATTCTCATTAACAATATGGAACATAGCCATTGTTTCTTAAAAGCTGATACCATTTCTAAAACTTCCATACACAGGTCTACTTCATATGTGTGATTGTGTTGGTTAGTTACATTAAAATTTTGAGAATTGGAATGCAAAAATAAAATTCCAAATATTTTAACACTGAAAAGCTATTCCTGACTTCATACTTATGAGAAAAGCCTAAGAAGTAGAATCTCAAATGAACTTGATCATTGCAATGTGTTTACTAACAAGATGCTATCTGGGTTAACAGATAAAGAAGCTTCCTTACAAGAAATAGATCTAATAGGACTTTAAAGGACATGAAACTAAATTTGTATAATGTTTATGTACTGAGGGTAAGATGTCTTTGGGAGAAACAATACATGACAATAACAACAATTTATATAGATTAAGAACGGCAGGATGGAGGTGGCCAACTGGTGTAATGGAGAGAGAGTGCTGCTCTGCATCGTGTTTCAATGCTGGGTTCATTTAATGTCTGACTAATATGTTGCCTTCTATATGGATCAGATCACTCTTGCTGGCTACAAATACTAGCCTTAGGCAGGTTTAATAGGAATTATGCACATACAGCCAGTAGTGGCTATTCTAATAAGTAAGCGTGAGCTCCAGGTTCAGATTTTCAGAAAGAAATAACAATAAGTATACAGATAGAATAAAGTGGTTTTAGAATTAGTTAGACCGTTAGTCTAACAGAAGTATATCTCCTTTGGCTTTACCAGTGGTAAAGCAGTTGAAGGTAATACCTATCAGCACTTCACAAAAATTGGCAAAAGTTCCCCCACTTTCCAGAGCCCATAGCAAGTGAACAAGAAACTAACCTTACCACAGTTTGTACTGTCCACTGTCATGGTTTCCTTACTATTAGAAAACCACTTTCTGAAGATGTTCTAGAAACTGGCTCTGTAAATAATAAAATATTGGTTAACAATGTTGTTCATTGAAGTTCTTTACAAACATCTAATAAATTCTCACAAAGCCCTTGGTGGCAGGTAAAAATCATCATTTTACATATGCAGAAATATAGGCGGAGATATTAAGTGATTTGTCCTATGTCAAAAGATTAGTATGAAAGCCAAAATTAGAACTCAAGAGCTCCTGGCACTCTACCACTAGATTATACCTCCTTCCCCCAGCTAGTAACCTGTCTCTGATATCTCTGACTCATGTTGAGATTGGCTGGTGTTAGCATGGTAGTCATAGTGTCCTGCCCAATTACACTGAAGCTGGGTGGCAAGTAGTCCTGCACCTTCCAGTGGTTCTACTTCTTCCAAATACAGAATGGCAGTGCACCAATGCCCCCTTTGTTGCCTGCTTGTCTTTAGCTAAAGGAATCTCGAAGTCCAACCCACTTGCTTCTGAGCTAAGCCTCAAGGGTTTGCCATCTGCTTTCATTGCTAACTCCTAATAATAATAATAATAATAATATTGCTATAAAAATAGTTTTGTTAATGTACAGTTAACATTCTAAATGTATATCTATAGCTTAAGGGCAATAATGTAATGGAAGGATTTAGTTTTTAAAAAACACATATCTCTGAAAATCAAAAAATGCAAAGTGAAAGGGATACCATCAACTTGAATTCTAGTTACTCGTTTTTTAAGTAATATCAGGTAGTGCACCTGCCTCTGACTCAACCTTATCAATTTTTGTAGTTTTACAATCACACTTTTTTATTTTTGTCATTTCCCCCCCGTTACTGTGTGAAAAACTCATAACAAGGGAGNCCGTATTTAAGAGGTCTCACACTGCCAGGATATTGGGCCAAACCATAAAGATATATAGGATTAAAATGTGATACTTGTCATAGTGCACAGTGTGGTAACGGTGTAAGGGCGGAGTTAAAACAGTTTGGAGTACTTAACTCTGCAGATCCATACTTTCGAATATTTGGTGGTGTATTTTTAAGTGCACCTTCAAGTTAAAAACCTTTTCTGTCAGAGAATTGTTTACCAACTAGTGCTATAAGTAACACCTAAGATTAGTACAAATAAAAGAGGCTGGAGAGAAAAAAAGTCTGTTCATTTACTTTATGCATTTGAGAATACTTTGTATAGTCAAAAACAACAAGGAGTCTGGTGGCACCTTAAAGACTAACAGATTTATTTGGGCATAAGCTTTCGTGAGTAAAAACCTCACTTCTTCTTTGACTCTATGCATCTGAAGAAGTGAGGTTTTTACTCACGAAAGCTTATGCCCAAATAAATCTGTTAGTCTTTAAGGTGCCACCAGACTCCTTGTTGTTTTTGACTATACAAAGTATTCTCAAATGCATAAAGTAAATGAACAGACTTTTTTTCTCTCCAGCCTCTTTTATTTGTACTAATCTTAGGTGTTACTTATAGCACTAGTTGGTAAACAATTCTCTGACAGAAAAGGTTTTTAACTTGAAGGTGCACTTAAAAATACACCACCAAATATTCGAAAGTATGGATCTGCAGAGTTAAGTACTCCAAACTGTTTTAACTCCGCCCTTACACCGTTACCACACTGTGCACTATGACAAGTATCACATTTTAATCCTATATATCTTTATGGTTTGGCCCAATATCCTGGCAGTGTGAGACCTCTTAAATACGGTCATTTCAGCTGTAGCTGCAGACATCTTATACCATGTTTGTTGGGCTCTAGCTAGTAGAGTATATTCAGTCTAACCACAAGAGTGTATGGGAGTTTAGGTATCTACAGAGAGAAGTAACCACAGAAAAATGTGTTGGGGAAATAGGAGGGAGAATTTTAGCAAGCCAGAGCTGGCCTTCAGCAATTTCTGTCCTTCACCCCACAACACATTTTGTCCTGTCCTTGTTTATTTATTGTACCATTTTGACAGTTACATTTTCTATTAAGTAAAACCTTTTTAAAAATTACTTTGCCTCTCCATTTGGTCTTTTCACTTCCTTTATGGTATTTCTTTTCCATTACTAATTATCTTATCTTTTCCTTTGTCTTTTTCAATCCATTTTTTTCTCAGTATTTTTTTTTCCTGTGGGCTTGTCTAGATGAACAGTTAGTACACAGCAAACTGAGGTGTAAATCTACAGCATACTAGCAAGCCATGCATGTCTGTGGGGCCATGCTGCCACACACTAAGTGTCCTAGTGCACTTTAATCTACTCCTGTGTCAAAGTGGAGTATGTCAAAGCTCAGTAGGAAACATTTAGGGCGCGGTAGCAAAGTCCACATTGCCAGTAGGTATGCAGCACATTAATGTGATGTAGCTTCACACTTCAGCTTGCCATGCATAAACTATTCAGCTAGACAAGCCGTAAATGATTTTATCTTTTTTCCCTTTTACCCCTCAACCTTGACAAGATCCAAACATGGGACACCATGTCTGATAAAGATACAAAATGGGGGGGGGGGATATTATTCATGCAGGAAACCTAAAACTTATTTACACACGTTATTTACACAAAAGAATGAGTCCACATTTTGTTACTTCAGTTTCACAATTCTTTATTTCTGATGTGTATATTTTTAATAATAATAGTGAAAGGATACCAAATTTGTGTGCAAAGTAAATAATTTGGGGACTAAAATGAGATGACTGTTGAAATGAAGGACGTCTATTGAGGTTCTGATGTGGCCTTCATCACTGTAGTATCTGGGTGTCTATTAGTCATTGATGGATTTGTGAATTGGAGAGAAGTGCCTCCAACCCCTTCATCTTTCTTTTCCTGTATTGTGTTGAAACAAAAAATTCAATTTTAAATTAAAAGAAACAGCCTTTTTTTTTTTCACTTCACTTGGAAATTACCTGTCAAAAATACAAAAAGTGTAACCAAAGATGACACTTTCCAACAAACAAAAAAAATATCATTTTCTGTGAAACCCCATTTCTGGTGGGAAATTTTGTCAATGGAAAAATTCCTACTTGCTCTAATGGTAAGGAACAGCAGTAACCAGTGAGGGAGGCACTGGCTGCTGGGAAAAGAGACTGCTCATTTCAGTAGTAGCAGTTTCCAAAGTTCCGTGTGCTGCTGCTGGGAGTGGCTGCCCTTCAGAGGCACCTGTCAGATTTATGGGTGTGGATGAGAAGTGCCTTGGCCCCCGATAGAGATCAAAGCTGGCTACAGTGGAAAGGAGCACTGCAGGGTGTGCCGAGCCCTGCTTATATATAAAGTTAAAATCTGGAAACAATGTTTTACACCAAAATATAAACCTCTGAAAGTAAGGATTTAAAATAAAATTGATAATAGGACCTTAACCATAGTAGAACTCAAAGACATGTCTATAATAATACCAAGTGGGGACACATTTTTTTCCTTTGCAATATAGTGGAATGCATGCAGTGAGTCATTTCTTTGAAGTGTAAATGCACCTTAAGAGGGATGTTAAATATTTCAAGTAATTGGTATGAACATGAAATCTCTCATTAGTGTCTGCTAGCCTGCTGCAAAATGCAGATAAGGAAGTGCATGTGCTGGTACAAGAAAATATTCAAAAATTCTTGAGGGAATCTATCCCTGCCTAGAATTGCCCCTCTTTTTCTTGCCATCTCTCTCCATGTAGCCTATATCTACTGCAAGAACACTAGTTAAGTGGAAAATTAAAGAACTGTATGCATGTTAATCTCCCTGCCACAAGGCTTTTCCTTATACTGACATGACAGACAGGATCCAAGCTGCAAACCAAAGTTATTCTTCTACCTTCTTCAAAGACAGACTTTGAATGTTGCTTATTTTGAAAGGCTTTTGTTTATGTCATGTGTTTGATTTTGAAATGCGTTTTAAGTAACATTCATTGATGTTCATTTTGAAATTGATTTGGCTGTCTAAAATGAAATAACAGTAATTAATATCCCATTTCATGATTAATTTAAATAAATCACATATTAAAAACACAAACATTAGATCATAAAACTAATTATTTAAGCCTAGATTGTCTCATTTGGGCATTGCCCACAATAAGGGGCAGTGTGGAGCTGTATTGCATTCCAGAGCTACCAGGAATCTAAAATCTTCATGCCCACTGCTACCCCCCATTTTTGGTGAAAGACCTGGGATTAGAACTCATGGGTTCCTAGATAGTAGCTCAGGGCACATTCACCTGAGCTACAAAATATTTTGTAGAGAAGATGTCAGGCAGAACGGCAACATATCCAAATATTAGCTATTCATCTCACAAATCCCATATATTAGTAAGTATAATTGAGCTTTGCAGGATCTGACCTATCCTGGGTTTTGATTACACCACTTAGGGCCTTCTGACTTAATTATTTCGCTTATCAGAGAAAAGGATAAGAATCAAATTGATCATGGTCTAGACGCACCTACATAAAGGAGAAAAGATCTGCACTAGGGAACCCTTTAATCCAGCAGACAAATGCATAACATGGTCCAGTGACTGAAAGTCAAAGTTAAAAAAACTCACATTGAGAACAAGATAGAACTTTTTAGCCATGATGGCAATAAATGATTAGACCATCTTACCATGTGATAAATACATCAGCATTTGGGCTCTTTAAATCAAGATTGAATGTCTTTCTACAAAATATGCTCTAGCTCACTTACATAGTAGGGAAGATTAGTCCCTTCCAATGCAGGAATTACTGGGCAAAATTCTATGGCCTGAGTTATGCTGGAGGCCAATGGTCCCTTCTGGCTTTAAAAAAATCTATGAATCAGTGAGTTCTCTGCTTTTACCATTGGCCTTGCATCTATCAATCCAATAATAGAACCTCACCTATGTGAGCGGCCTTCCCAAGTCTGATAATTTATAAATCTACAGAAGGTGCCTAGCACAGTCATTATTCTTGGTGGCATGACCAGGAATTTGTATAAACCAAATTGGAAGATGGATGCTTACCTTGACCTGATTTATAGAGAGAGGAATCTGTAAGTACACTTAAAGAGATCAAATACTGTCAGATATTTGACTCATTCAAGTTGGTATAAGTTTTCTAGACCAGGTTTTCCACATTTAGCATAAAAGCACTGAGTTTTTGGTAATCAACACAGAACTGTGTCAGCACCTTATTCTTAATTATTAATAATACTTAGTATTTTATAAGTGTTTTCCATCCTCAAGCCTTTACAAATATTAATGAATTTATCACTGTTAAATGTTCATCACATTAATAAAGTCAAACCCAAGGTAGAGGGGTACTCTCCACTCTGCAGTGGGTGGATTCTGTTTCTCAGAAGGTTGGGAAGGAAACTTGCTTACACCACACCTTCGTATTGCTTGACTGCTTCAGAACAACCTAAATTCTCATAATAAAAACAAATTATATTATTATATCTTTATTCTTTAAAAAAAACTAGGAAATTATATTGTAAAAAAATATTTTAAAAGAACATTATTTAGGTCACAAAGTCAAGCATGCGAAATTAGGAAATACCAAATTTACCATTGCTTGCACAATTTTAATTCAGTCCCTTTCCTTATGTTCATTATGATACAGTCTTTAATTACATGTTTTCATACTATTTTTCTGCAGGACGCTTGCCTCATTCAGGGTGAATATACAAGGCATAAGAATTAATGTTGTACTGGCAACTGTAAATCTGGCATTTCCTAACTTTTGAGCACTTGACTTTGCAACCTAAATAACATTATTTTAATGTAGGGGTTTTTGTACACAATTAACTGTTAAATCTGTTACCTCTCTGCACCACTACCTCGCCTCTTTTTGTCAGCAAAAAATAGTCCTATAATGAGTCTTTAATTCAGAGAGAATTATTTATTGGCTAAAGGCAAAAAGTGATAAGCATGAAATTATAAATAGCTCCGAGGCATTCAAACGACAGAAGATGCTGTAGTAAGGTTCAGTCATCATTTTGCATTATCTAGTATTGAATAGCCCCCTAAAAGTCATTCCTACACATCTAAATCTTCTTAATATTTTGTAATCTTCCCCCTCTATCATCTATTCTACTGTCTTGGTATTATTTGCTGTCCTCCACTATCTTGATATCATCTACAAATTTTCACACTGCAAAGTTTACCCTCTTTCAAGTCACTAAAGGAAGAGAAAATCCTATTTTCCACTATGAGCAGAATCCAGGAAAGCACTTAAATACATACGTAATCTACACTACAGCACATGACTAGTCCTTTTGAACTCAGTAGGATTAGTTTATGCTTAAAATTAAGCATGTGCTTAAGTGTTTTGCTGGATTGGGGTCTAGGAGCACACTGGAAGGCCTTAAACATGACAGAACTACTGTTATTCCACTGCCTAGGAGAGCAGGCCACACAGTGTGACTCCACATTCCCTGGGTGCCAGAGCACAACTTATGGGAGCTGTTTCTGTGGGTACATCTACACTTCAAGCAGAGATGTAATTTCCCATTCAGGTTGCTGTATGGTGCTAGATTTGATCAACCAATAGCGCTAAAAATAGCCATAGTGGTGTGGGTGGCAGGCTACCTGCCTGAGTAAGGTTCCTGAGCGGGGTCAGGTGGCTTTTCCCTTCCTCTCAACCATTCTAGACATTCCCTCTGTACGAAGCTCCTTCCTCATCACTCAGCCTGATGAGAGCCTGCCTCGTTTCGAGCTGCCACACTATCTCTGGTGCAAGCTCACCATTTCATATGCACAGGTGTGTTGCAAAGGACCACACTTGGGAACTTGGAATCAACCCTCACTTCACACTGCTGACTCTCAGTATTGACTGGCTAAAATGAATGATGCCAGCCTAAGCCCTTCTGACATATTTGACATTTTTCTTTTATTTACTTCTACATCTCTGGTTTATCTCCCTACTTAATTGTGTTTTGAATTTTTTTCCATCTTTATTGTACCTCTTGTGCATTTGCTAATAATAATTCTATGTGTTATGTTTGAGGAATAGAGCCACATGAACTGACACTCCCAGGACTCTTACACCATCCTGTTTCCCTTGAGGAACTAGACAAAAGTTTTGTTTTCCCTAGGGTGGATGCTCAGGTCCTACCTTCTAAATCAACCTTTCACACAAGACTATGACTTGTCCCACAGATAAGCAGGTGGGCTTGGCCCTGCATAGGGCTTATGAGGTTTGTATTGTTTGTATTATGAGGGGTGGGCATAGTGGCATAGATATATTTGGCTTGAGGGGTGGAATGCAGCTATGGGACTAGATTCTTCCTGCCCTTTCCCTGTTTTCCCAAAGCAGCCCTACTGAAATCAAGCTACCACCCAGGAACATTGTCCCCACCACTGCTGATGTTTGCAAGATTGTGGACTACCACCTCCTCAAATACCTGGGTGAAGGAGGTGATTTCTCAGGGGTACTCAATGGAGTGCAGCTCAGGACCCTGACTCTCCTGATTTAGTTTAACTCCCTGGCCTTTGGAAAAGGATAGGTCCCTGGCTCTTCTCTCAGAGATCCAGAATCTGCTCTGTTGCAGAGCAATTCTCCCTGTTCCTCCTGAAGAGCACAGACTGGGTTTCTCTTTTCAATACTGTCTTATGCACAAAAAGATGGAAGGCTTCACGCCCGTTCTCAAGCTCCATGCATTGAACAGGTGTCTGAACAAGAGAAGGTGCAGGGTCAAAACCGCCAGGTCTGTCCTTTTTTTTCCTGCTCTAGGGCTTCTCGCTCTCTGCTACAGACCTGAAAGATGTCTGTTTATGTATCCCAGTTCTACCAGTGCACTGGTGCTTTCTATTTCAACCTTGGCAACAACTGTTATCAGCTTATTACCCCACACTTTGGTCTGTCTTTTGCCTCCCAGTGTCTTTACCAAGATCCTGATTGCTGATCATTTTTGGGAGGAGATACACTGTACCCTTACCTTAATGATCCCTTATCTTCATTCAAGCCCTTTTAGCCTCTGATGTCAAGGAGTCTTGCAACAAAGATAGCCCTTACCTTATAGGGCTCTACCAAATTCACGGCCAAGACAAATGTGTCACGGACCGTGAAATCTGGTCTCCCCGGTGAAATATGGCTATGGTGGGGATTTTGCCACCCTTACTTCTGCACTGGCTTCAGAGTTGGGCAGCTGGAGAGTGGCAGCTGCTGTCCAGGCGCCTAGCTCTGAAGGCAGTGTCACTGCCAGAAGCAGCACAAAAGTGAGGGTGGCATGGTGTGTGGGGGGGTTATCACTTTTTTTTTTGCGGGGGAGGGCCAGCCTTACAGGTGGGTGATGTGGACGACTGTCCAGGGTGCTGTGGTCAGGGGAGAACCATGGTCACCCTCACCACACACCCAGAGCCAGCCCAAGGCCCCTTTAGCCTCCAAGTGCTGGGCCTGGAGCCAGGGAGGGGGCACCCCAGGGCTGGGGGCACCCCAGCTGGGGGCTCCTACCTAGCATTAGGCTTCAGCTGCTAGTCCCGGCTGGGTGGGGAGGGACAGGACTTCCTCTTCCCCTGCACAAGCCACTCTTGGGGCTGGATCAGACCCACCTCCAGGAACCTCCTCCGGCTGCAGGAAGCTCCACGGCTGGGGCTGGGAGCCCAGCTCTAAAGGAAGTGTTGCCACCAGCAGCAGCACAGAAAAGAGGGTGGCATGGTATTGTATTGCCACCCTTACTTCTGTGTTGCTGCTGGTGGCGGCTCTGCCTTCAGAGCTGGGTGTCCAGACAGCAGCTGCCATTCTCTGACCACCCAACTCTGAAAACAGCACCACCAACAGCAACAGTACAGAAGTAGTAGTGGCAATACCACTTTCCCCCCTACACTAGCCTTGTGACCGCCCACCCACAATCACCTTTTGAGTCAGGACCCTCAAGATTACAACACCATGAAATTTCAGATTTCAATCATCTGAAACCATGAAAATTAAGATTTTTAAAATTCTATTGATCATGCAATTCCTAGTTATATGGGAAAGGAGGGAAGACGTATGACAAAGGAACATTACATACCTGGTCATTCTTTTTATCATAACCTCCTCTTCTTCCGTCCTATATATTACCTTTCTCTCTTCATGGTGCTTTGCTGCTGATATCTATATATTGTCCTCTTCTCAGTTTGACACAATCTTTCATTCAGCTTTTGCCTTTCAGAGTTGTACTGGAAGTATCTCTGAAGGGATTCAAGATGTGGGAGGATTATATGTCTGTGGGCAAGGTCTCACAGTTCTTTACCTCCCTGCTTCCAGTTGATGGCATCATAATACTATCTGTCCCTGATTTCCATATGGTAGGATGGGAGAAGAAGAAACTATGAGAAACAGAATTACCGGGTACATAATTTCCCCTTGTAAATCAGTGGGATTACTTGTATGAGAAAGATGAGCAGGATTCAGCCCCAAGCATTTGTTTATGCTTTCTGTAATTCTTTCATTACCACATGAACAGATATTTTGTTTAATCTTTTATTGGGCCTAATTTTTTGTTACACCACCTGTTCTTCATACTGCAATTAGAAAATTATGCATTTGAGAACTACAGTGTTACCTGAGAATCAAGTTCTCTTTGCCAACAGGCCTGATTAAAGCATAACATGGTACAGGTGAAAACCAGAATGTGAGTGACAGCATGATAACAATGTTTACTTAAGACAGTTTTATTCTTTATACTTTTCGCCAGTGAAATCTTACATTTCCAGGGTTTTACTAAACAGCAAACACAATTGGCCAAATGTATTGCTGGTAAAAGTGGGCACAACTGCACTGTCATCACAGGCATTGTGCCTCCATATGCATGTGGTGAATTTAGTCCATAACCCCTGTGGGCAAGATTATGGTCAACTCTTACCCAGCTTCAGTGAGTAGGGTATAAAAACCTTCCCTTTCCTTCTTTTGATCCCATCTTTCATAGTCCCCAAGGATGGTCAGAATGGTAGTCCCTGTGCTTGTGGAAGCACAAGGACTGCTACCCAGTTGCTCCCTGGGTGTGGAGGGGAGGAGTGACTGGAGAGAGGCTATGCTGCACTCCTCAAAGGGGTGTCAGATTGCTCTCTCCTCAGTGTAGCTATGGCCTGCCAAGAGCCATTGTGTGTCTCTCTGAAGCAGAAGGCCACCTGATGCTCCCTCTAGGGTTGTACAGCTCTTCACTGCCCTCAGTGCAGGGATAGGGCTAACTGCCACAAGCTAGTGCAATGTTAATTATTAGCCCTATTGCATTTTAAACAAATTTTAATTCTAAATCTCTCAAAAAACAGAAGTAGATTGAGATTCTTTTTAATTGTAGGAGCATAGGAATTGTGATACTGCATAGACCCCAGGTCCGTCTAGTCCACTATCTTGTGTCTGACAGTGGCATTAGTAGGTGATTCAGAGGAAGCTGTAAGAACCCCACATTAGGTGTGGGATAATCTGCCCCCAGTGTGGGGTCTCATCATGATCTCTAATAAATTGTTGTAAATGCTAAAGCACGAGGTTTAGTATCCTTTTCAACATGTTTGTTGTCATTAGTTATGATAACTCTAGATACTCTTGATATCCATATAAATGTCCACTCCCTTTTTAAAATCTTGTTAAGTTCTTGGCGTCAACAACTTCCTATGTCATCAATTCTAAAGTTTAATCACATGTCTGGAAAAACATTTCCTTTTAACGCTTGTGAATTTGCCACAGTTTCATTTCATTGAATGTTCTCTTGTTCTTGTGATATAAAACTGGGAACTTCTGTTCTCTCTATCTACCTCATTTATACAGTTCAGTATTTTATATATTTTTATCATGCCTCCTATTTGTCTCCTTTCTAAAATAATCAATCCCACTCTTTTCAGAGTTTTATGAGAGTTTTTCCAGGTCCTGAATCATTCTCATTACCCTTCTCTGAACCTCCTCTAATTCTACAATATACATTTTGAGATAGGGTGACCAATACTGCATACAGTATTCCAGATGAGGCCACACCACTGAGTTATATAAAGACATTATAATATTCTCAATCCCATTCCATATGTATCCAAATCTTGTGTTACCTTCTTTGACCACAGCTGCTCATTGAGCAGAAGTCTTCTCCAGCTGTCTACAGAGGTGCCTAGATCCCTTTCCTCAGTTGATACTGTTAATTTAGAACCCAATTTGGTGCATGAATAGTTTAAATTTTCCCTCAAATGTACATTACTTTGCTTGCACAATGAATTTCATTTGCCATCATGTTGCCTATTGCTCTAGCTTCTTTAGGTCTCTTGGAACTGTCTCACAGTCTTCTCCGGTCCTGACTAACCTAAATTACTCTGTGTCATCTGCAAATTTTGATGCCTCACTGTTCCCCTCCCTTTCCAGATCATGAATAAATATATTAAATAACACAGGATCTACTATGGAATCTTGAGGCACCCCGTTATTAACCATGATGAAAACTGACTATTTAATCCTAGTCTTTGCTTTCTATCTCCTGGCCAGCTTTTGATCTATGGCAATACTTTGCCCCTCATCCCATGACTACATAGCTTTTATAGTAGTCTTTTGTATGGGACCTTGTGAAAGGCCTTTTGGAAGTTTAAATGTATGATGTCCACCTGTTCTCCTTTATCCACTATTTTAATGACATAGGGATAGCACTGACTCTGTAGCCCAGCAGTTAGGGCAGTCACTTAGGAGACCCAGGTTCCAGTCCTTGCTACAATGAATATTTAAGTAATTTATACAATGTGGAATAGCTTCATCAGAAGAGACTGAAAGAGACCTACCCCAGAATACATGATAGCCCAGTGGTTAAGGCCTGAGAAGTCTGAAACCTGGGTTCAAATCAGGCAGAGAAGGGATTTGAAACTAGGTCTTCCATATCCCGAGTGACTTCTTTAATCACTGGGCTATAGCATGAAAGGACCACCACCAGCTCATCATCATCTTATATGAGCCCAATCCAATAGGCAGTCTCAGCACATACCTACCAGGTTAGGACCCACAGAACAGATAGGCAGGTGGACACCTAGTTTGAGGATCCCAACAGGCTTAGGCATGAGCTAGGTGGTGGGCATCAGGACTGGGGCAGCTTTGTGCATACCCAACAGTGGAAAATTAGGTTATATCTACATGGCAAAAACAACCTGCAACAGAGTCTCAGACTGTGGGTCAACATCCTCAGGTTTGTGCTACAGTGCTAAAAATAGCTGTGTACACATTCTGGCTTCATCTGGAGCTTAGGCTCTGAAACCTGCCCCTCTCTTTCAGAGCCCAAGCGAGAATGTCTCTACAGCTATTTTTAGTGCCATAGCATGAGCTCTGCAAGCCCAAGTCTGAGATTTGCAGCCATGGGTTTTGTTTGCTTGCTTGCTTTTGTGCTATGTAAACATGCCCCTAGGTGCATAGGTAATTTTGCACTTACAGGTAGCAGTTGAGCAGGGGTTTTGAGAATCTAAATTTTGGATTAAGGTGAATTAAGCAGCAATTAGAGGCCTAAATTCCTTTATACGTATACCCTAAAAACCTAATTTAGATGAAGTGAATTCAGAACTTAGGCCAGCAGTTTGCCTTTAGCTAAGGTACTCGTATAACATGGCAATGAACACAGTAAAAAACCTAGATAGAATTCAAGTTGCTGTTAGGAGGTATTACAGTATACATGGGACCTGATTCTCCTTTCACATCAGTGTTAAGTATTGTACTAGCTAGTGTAATGCAACTGACGTTACTGAAAGTATTCCTCCCTTAGACTAATATGAAAAGAGTAGGAGTACTTGTGGCACCTTAGAGACTAACGTGGCACAAGTACTCCTGTTCTTTTTGCGGATATAAACTAACATGGCTGCTACTCTGAAGCCTATGAAAAGAGTGTCAGGCCCATTGACTTCATAGAGCTACATGGGTGTATCTGAAATCAGAAAGATGGGCATGATATATAAAATTATGCATTTGTTATGATACTCTTACAATAACTAAGTGTAACAGACTAGGTTAAGGACTAAGGCAAATTGTGCTGTCATTGAAACATGTAAAGTCTCATTGGTTTGAATGAGGTTGCATGCATGCAACTGTCGAGTTTGCCTATGTGACGTCTCGCTTTTATGGGTTTAGAACCTTTGCCAGAGGCAAGCACCTTAATGTTTTAACTGCTTTATGATCATTTAATTCAGCAAATTCTGAGGTGTTTACTCATTTGATTTCAATAGGAGTTTGCCCAACTATAAAAAATGAATAAGAAATCCAGAATTCAGCCAACACAGTGTAAGCCATGGCCACAGCTGCTCTTATTATAAGGACTATTAATGTGATGCCAGTTGTAAATCATGTGTATTGTTGTAGATGGATCTCTGAACTATAGAAGTGTAAAATAGATAGAGTCAAATCATGAGGATACGTGTACAAATAAAACATGTACTGAATATACTGCAAGTTAATAATTTTATAACTTATTCATATATACAGTAAATGGAGAAACCATGAAAATAGTTTGATTTAAATCATTTGAATGTGCAATATAAAAATGGTGTCCTGCTTCATTAGCAGCAATAGAGCAGAATGATATCAGCAAGCCCTAGAGCATGTTTAGACTGATCTATTCTGATTAGAGAGGATGAGAGAAAGAGACAAATCATGTAGGGTTGTTTTTTTCACCAGAAGATTTACTCTCATCCTCTGTTTGAAATTGGTTGTTGGCCATTATGACAACTATTCCCAATGATGCAATTGGGATACATCTGGATATATGCAGGCCACAGTTTTATTCTGACCTTTTTGTCTATTTAAGTCTATGAGGAGACTAGGATTTATTTTTGCCAGCCTGTTTTCTGTCTCATTTCACTGCATATGTTCTGAAATCCAGCTTTCTAGGCAAGCTGACTACACCCATCCCTTTCACCATTCTACCATCTGTGAACTAATTAACTCTTAACTTTTGGAAAAAAATCAGGAATAATTATAATTGCTGTAAAAAGCAACAGAGGGTCCTGTGGCACCTTTAAGACTAACAGTCTTAAAGGTGCCACATGACCCTCTGTTGCTTTTTACAGATTCAGACTAACATGGCTACCCCTCTGATACTATAATTGCTGTGTTTGTTTCCCAGTGCCCCTGAAAGAAAAGAAGTTAAATATTGGTACTTTTCAATCAGGGGCATATATGAACAATCAAAATCAGGGAGAAACTTACTTACAGCCTATTTTATAGAAGCCATTTTGAGTCATCAGTAGCTCAAATTCTACTCTCATTTGCACTATTGCAGCCCCACCGAGCACAATGTTTCTGCACCCACGTAAATGAGTGCAGAAGGTGCCCTGCTATTTAATGTGGTGTTTGTAGATATTATAGCTCATGGCATGGGTGAAATGGTTTACGAAAAGTAACATCCTCCTCTGCCAAACCGGCACACTTCTAGAACCAAAGAGCATTTGAGTTGCTGAATGTTCAGTTTAACTTTAACGGGTTAAAAGACAACTTTAATGGGTTTAAACACTTCTTGTCTTTGACACAGAAATTAAAATCTTCCATAAATATGTATTAATGTGAGCAGGACCGGTGCCAGGGTTTTTGCCACCCTAGGCGGCAGCGCTCCTCTGAACATTCGGCGGCGGGGGGTCCTTCCACTCCGCGTCTTTGGGGCACTTCAGCGGCGGGTCCCAGAGCGAGTGAAGGACCCGGCGCTGAATTTCCGCCGAAGACCCAGAGCGGAAGGACCCACCGCCACCGAATTTCCGCTGAGGACCACAAAATGCCACCCCCCAAATCCTGCCGCCCTAGGTGACCGCGTAGGATCACCTAGTGGAAGCGCCGGCCCTGAATGTGAGTGGTAAAACAAAAAACACAACTGACCACCTCTCAGAGCTGTTTGGCCAAGTCAAAAAGTTGATAGGGCCAGGCCAGGCCGGGAGGGAGCAGGGCTAGGCCAGTGAAGAGATGTGCTAATTCAGTGCCAGTCTACACTAGATATCAGAAATCTGGGGAGAGGCAGCAGCAGTACCACTGCCTGCCCTCCTTTAGGATTTGTCTCCTCTTTTTTGCAGTATAATTGCCACTACTGACACAAAAGTATGCAAACTGAACTGCTCTGCACCCATAAGGTTGAATCTAGCCCATCCTAGCAACACCATAAAAGAAAATCTCTCTCTCTCAGATATGAGCTGACCATGACAATAATTCAGGTTAAATCACATGGACTGTAAAGATTTAATAAATAAAGCAAAGGCCAGGATAGGTTTGTTTATGTGCAAAGCCAATATTAATATTAGGAAAGCCAAAAAATAGAAAAGCTAATCACAATAGCTAGTCAAGGAGATATCTGTGAACATATGACTCCTATCAAACCAGCACCAGAATCCAGAGTACCCCCACAGTCTGAAGCCTGACATTCTAAAATGGTGCCAGTGCCAGATTTTTCAAGTGGTTCTTCTCAGTCTGAACAGAGCAAAACATCCCAAGTGCCTCCCATGACTGAAGCACAGAGTGTGGATGCAGAGGTGGAAATATCCTGCTCTCCTATATGTTCATGCACAAAGGTGCATGCTAGTACAGCTAGTACAAAAAAACCCAGAGGGAGGAGAATGAAAATAGGGACAGATTCAAGGTCCGTTTTTAAAAATGGTGAGGTTTCTAGTAGTTGCCTCATTTTGCAGTACTGGCAGACAGAGTAGCAGAGCATTCTGTAAGTTCCCAGAAATCATCCAATGGCAGCACCTCCAAGACAACAGCTGTGGTGCTGCAATTACTCTATGACAGATTCATTTGTAATATTCAGTCAACTGACAGCAAGATGTTCCAGAACTTGCTGTTGTATAAATTTGGTCAGTCAGTAACACTGCCCTCCTCTACCTTAAGTACATAGACATTCTTCCAGCATTTTCACCAACCAAATATTATTAAATATTAATCCTGCCTTTCAAAAATGCACCAGGCATATTCAGGATGTGCTACCTTTAAATCTGAGCCACCTTTTCTGCAGTTAAGGGCTATGATTTTCCAGTCCTCAAATGCACGGGTATATTTTGAACATCTGCTTAATCCTGGATCCAGATCCGAAAAATCAGATTAGAATCAGAGTTTGTTACTGTTACTAGTCTGTTATTTGTAGTTTGGGTATTCTGGTGTAAGAAAAGGTTCTCCCTCCTTATTTTCTAGCAAAATATCAGGTCATCCTTTTTAACAGAAAAGCTCATAAACAGAAGCAAAAGAGTAGACTTGAGGTAAAATTATGTTAGTGAAGGAGAAAAATACAAGAGGAATTTTTCAGAACACATGAGCTGCAGAGGAGACAATTTGCACATCCTTAGTGACAAAACTGTATGAAGGGCAACAAGGAGGCTGATGTTAAATGGAGTAGAGCACATAATGGGCCTGATCCAAAGTTGGCTGAAGTCAATGGAAAGACTGTCATTGACTTCAATGGGCTTTGGATCAGCCCCACTTTAAGTGTTTTCTCCATCAACAGACAGTCTGTCTTCCATTTTTAAATACTCATTTTCTATCTAACTGATCTTCCATCCCAGATGCCTCTGAAATCTGCCTACATCCGGCATATACTGTATTATTATTTTTGATAACTTATTCTACAGTTAAGGGTTGCCATTTTTAAACTAGTTACACAGGTATGACTTGTGGTATATCATGTATTTGGAATGAGTTGCACAACCAAAAATATTCCTAAGTTTCCTCCTCACGGGACCCCACAATTTCAGACCCCATTAGCATATGAGAAAAATAGACTGTTTTTGCCAGTGTGCTTAACCTTACACCTGTACACTATCTAGAGTTATGTTTTTGTAGATTAAGCATAGGGCAGGCTGCCAGGATGAAATTCAGCACTGGCATAAGCAGATCAACTCCCTGATTCCTCTGGCCAAATCCCATTTCACTCTGATTCACTGTGTGGCCCTTGGCAAGCCTCATCACTTGTCTGTCTGGATTTTCCCATCTGTATGTTGGGAATAATTACTTACATGCCTCTCCTTCCTTATCCCTCTGGTGTTCTGTAGTTTCAGTTAATGTTAGCACAGTGCTTTTAAAATGTAAGTGTGTATTATCTGTACCATCGGTGTCATAGGTGCCTAATCCCCAATGTGTTTAAATCCATCTGCAGTTTTACTCCTCTGTTCTTTTTAATAACTGAAACCATTTAGCATGGTCAGCAAACTTTGCCAACTCACTATCCATTTCTTCTTCTAAATAATTAATATATAAAACAACAGCCAATACTAACACATGGGGTACAAAATGATTCATCTCTCTAGCATGCCAAGGAACAGCAACAAGGTGGCAGAGTTCTTTTGCTGACCAACCCTGCTATCAGGAGTTAGAATGTTGCCTAAAGCTAAACTCTTTGTGGCAGCTGTGGCTTATTAACGCCACCATAGATATACAAGAGATGGGACTGGTTCTTTGAATAGAAGGAACTGGGATTAGGACAGAGGTCTCTGCCGGAAAGACATAGGAATTGCTGAGAAGAAAACTTAGACTGAGATTTGTGTTTTTGCTGATATTATTTAATAGACCAAATTCATGTTGATTTTACCCTTTCAGATTATATTTATCAGTATTTACTACCCTACCCTTCAGTAGATTCTCAGTGAGTTTTTCTGGTTCTAAAATGAGGTTCACTCATCTGCAATTCCCAATATCTTCTTAAACAGGCCCTACATAAGCAGCTTACTATGTTTAGAAACACTTGCAGTTTTTAAGGATATCTTCATGAACAGTATGTTGAATATATATTGCATTAGATTAGGCAAAGTAGTTTCTCGTGCTACAATAGAGTAGTTGAAAAATGGGGGAGGGGGAATGATTGTGAGTATTTTCTAAACACTAGACTTTGGGTTTGATTTAACCTTCAGTATTTGTGAATTCATGAAGCTTCAACACTGTCAGCATATTCTGGCTGAAAATATACATGCCTTCAAAGTAAAAATGCTATGAATTCTACCCACTAGAATAGTTGGGTGGCCAGTTTTGAAGCTTGAATACCAACATCAATATTTCACATACTCTATAGACTACCGTTTTTAGGCAGTGGTATTCTTTGAATAGTTTCTAATCAAAATTCACTGAATTTTGTATTCAGCAAATACTATTCAGTCACATATGGGGGGGGCATAGTTTAGATGTTGTTTTTAAATTTGAACTCTGTACTGGACTGTGAGGATCACGCCCCATTCAGTCAAACCATTATTTTCTCCAAGGTGCTGTAATTGGGTGGAAACACTGGGGTCCCTCCCCCTACCCTGCCCCACAGAGGTTAATGAACTGTCAATGTTGCACATTGTCCTAAGAGATGATTCTGTGCAGTCAGTGACCCACTCCATTACTGGCCCAGTAGGACATAGATTCTTTTGGGCTCAGCCATCACTAAAATGGCTAAATGTCCTCTTCCTAAACTTCATCCTCACAGATAACCCAGGTATACAGATGAGCTGTGACACATGAAATATATGGAAAGACGTTTGGAGGGGGATACTAGGCATTACTCTAATAGCAGCATTCATTAAGTCCCTACCAGCAGGTCTGTACGAAGTGCTGGACAGCCAGGTGAACCTGTGCTGCTTTTTCTTGGAAAGAGAATAAAATATTTCTTCCTGGCAGGGGTTCTATATCTATTTCACTGATACGATTGGACCAGATGGACCACTGCCATCCTAGCATATCCATTTTAGGAAAGTACAAATACAATATTATCTCTTGTTGAATTTCAAACCATTTTGCTTTCTGAGATTGTGGTGGGTCTGGAGAAATTTTGCTAACAGTCAACGCATTTGATCTCTTGGGCACAGCATTCTCAGTGGAGAGCTGTGGCTCTGAAACTCACTTTGCCTGTCAGAACCCAAGTCTGACCTTCAAGGTCATCCCTTTTCTCAGGCTTTTGTTTGAAGAGGATGATTTCTGGGGAATAGATTGAGCTGTAGTATGGGTCAGGGGTCACTGAGTGGACAACTGTCAATGAATAGTGTACTGTAAATTTTACTGAGGGAATGTGTGGGGAGCCTATTTTTTTTATGAATTTCAGAATAAATAAAATGTCCTCATCAGTTTCTACTCTCTGTAACAGTTTATTCCTTTTCAATCCTTGAATGAAGTACCATCTGGTCCTGATGACTTACTGTAATTGAGTTTCTAATTGCTCTACAACTTCCTCCTTAGACTTCAATTTCTGCGAAAGCCACACTCTGATTTATCATTAACAGTGCCTTTGGAATAGCAATTCAATTGTCACATACAGGCTCGCCCTCTTCTCAGTATAGTTGTGTCCAGATTATTGCAGCAACTATACTTGCACCCAAAGTAGTGGTTTTCAGGCCTGTCAGAAGTTTTGCTATGGTTAAGTAGAGATTTCCTTGTTGAATAATTCCCTGCATTAGTTGGTGTCCAAATCAGATGGATAGACTAAGGACATGGAGTAGCAAATCCCCAGCCCACAGAAAGTTCTGACACAGTAAAGGCTCTGTTCCCCTCGGCTCTTTGTGCCACAGTAAGATTCCACCTCACAGTCATATCTACCATGCAATGCTCTCTTATGTATCAGGTCTCTACTTGTGTCTCAGGCTATCATATCTGTAGTTTGTGTCCACAAACCACTGTATCCAGTTGATTTGATTTCCCACTACATCTCTGAAATACCAGTTCCTCTTTAAGTTTTGTCTACTTGGGTCCCACGCCTTGTCCTTGTGTGCACAAGCTCATAATCTTTTGACCATCAGTGTCTGTTGGTTCTCCACATGTGCCCTACAAGCCCTTGTGTCCCCTACCCTAAGGCCCGTAAAGCTGTGTGACCCCAACTGCCACTCAGTTCCAAGGGCAGAGAGTTTGAACTCAGTGCTGTCCACCCCATAGTGGATTTAGTTTAAACAATTCTACCTCGCTTTTTTCAATTTCTGTTCCCTAAATAGTGTAGGATTAGATTTTAGAGTTTTAAAAGTGGTTCTGCCCAGTTGGCGGTTATAACTAACTTTGGTTTGTCAGCTGACTAGATCAGCACTAAGACTCTTTCTCCCACCTCATGGCCAAACAAAATCTCCAATTGCCTCATGTTTTCCAGATTGTCACACTCCTTGTCTATTCTGTTTTAGAGGTGCATCTCTCCAGTAAATGTTGAGTCTGTCAAGACTTTCCATACAGGACTTGATGCAAAAGGGACAGCCAGCTTATGCTTCACTGGTTGGAACAGTCCTTGAAAGTAGTTATTGCTAACTATCAGGCCCTACTCTTCAAGTATGATTTCCTCACTTGGGACAAAATGTCAAGTTTCCTTGATATGCTTCCTCCAGGCTCGGGAGCAGAGCTAAAGGAAATCATAACAGAGGGGCAACTTATGGCAAACAACTCCCTTCAAGCAATACTTAATGTTCAGAATTACTAGATGAATAGCCAGAGCAGTGACAATGCAGCGTGCCTCATGGCTACAATCTTCAGGCATGCCTAAAGAGTGCCAGTCAGTGATTGGGGACTACCATTTGAAGGTCCAGACCTCTTTCAGTGAATAAAAGGCTTCATTGGTTTTCACTTTGAAGACTCCAACACCACACTCCAGTCATAGAGGCTATACTGCTAAAAGGAAGCTCTTCCTACCCTAGAGTCTTATCAGATACAGCAGCTCAAGTCTTTCCAACAGCCTACCAACCCATCTAATAAAAAGACAAGATTCTCTCACAAGAAAGGCTCACCTGAGAAAAAGCAGCAAGTTTACAGAACTGGCAAGAGCTCTGGACTGTTCCTGATGAGAGCGCTCCGCCCCTTGTTCCCACCATTTTCAATGCCATTCCCTCTTCTCTCAGGCCTGGACTGGAATCACCTTGGACTGCTGGATCCCAGGCATAGTTATCAGAGGTTATTCTAATCAATTTCAGGCCCTCAGGAGAGAAAATCTCCTTCCATCTGGTAGCTGTAGAAGTAGTACCTCAAAATTTTCAAGGTTAGTTTCTATTCCCATTTCTTTCTCAAGAGAAAAGAGGTTGTGACTAGTTTTGGACTTGAGATACCCGTATTTGTCAGATGCCTCAAATTCAGGATGGTAACACTAGCCTCCATCACCCCTTGTCTAGATTTTCAGGATCAGTTCTCAGCTCTTTCTGTGCAGACTTTCACATAGAAAAACATCTAACCCACAAAAGAATCTCCATATGGACCTTCGTCAAACTGTCCCTCCTCTGGTACTATCACCAATTGAATGGCGAGCAAACCCAAAGACAGTATGCTAAGGCCTGGTGTTAGACTTTGAGGCCTGGAGCTGAAGCCTGAGCCCCACCACCCGAGGCAAAGCCCAAGGGCTTCAGCCCTGGGTGGTGGGGCTTGAGCTTCGGCATCAGCCCTGGGTGGTGGGGCTCGGATTACAGGCCCCTCGCCCAAGGTTGAAGCCCTTGGGCTTTGGCTTTGCCTCTCCTTCCACACACACACACCCGCCCATGGAGGTGGGTTGTGAGACGGGCTCAGACTTTGCTCCCCCCTTCTGGTGTCATGTAGTAATTTTTGTTGTTAGAAGGGGGGGGGTCACAGTACAATGATGTTTGAGAACCCCTGCTCTAAAAACAGTTATACTCTTAACAATGTAGTAGTTAGTGGCAGAATTGATTGGATAGTGAACTGTTTCACAAATATTTTCTTGTATAAAAGCACAGGTTCATTTTTCTTTGATTTGTGGCATCATTTTTTGTTCATTAGTAACACCCAGCAGAAATGTTCACAAATCTAAAAGCCCTGTGAGGTTAGTACATGTTATTTGTCTGCAAATTTCTTTTGGAACTGTTATTTGTTGTTCACCATTGGTTCTCCTGTTAGAAATGTTTTAATCATCCAATCAGGGGGTACAAACAATACCATATAACAAATGACAAACCACACAACATTAAATGGGATTTCTTGATGAAAGCGTTGCTATTTATTTGTTTTCAGTTTTTCTTGGTATGAATGAATGGTATTAGCATTTAGCTGGATTTGTTCAGCAAGCATTAGAGTGGAATATTTTACATTAAAGTGCTGGGCAATGTGACAGATTGAAACCTATAAAATTTATAAATAATTCATCTTTAATAGAGAGCAGAATTAATGTTAGGATAAATCTAAGAATTATGAGCCCTTTCTCTGAAGGCACAGAGGCAAAGCGGACAATGATCTGTCTTCAACCAGGGATAATTGAGATGTCATCCAGAATCCATGCTCCTTGACCTCTTCATGCTGACTAAGATGTAGGCAGGATGAGAGGTGTATTTGAAATACTAAGTTTTGAGGAAATTAGGAAATATTTCCAGAGCTAGATGGCAACATTAGCAGAAATGAAAGACAACAGCTACTGCATGAAAAACAAAGGTTCTCCTACTATTGTAAAAATCTAACGAAAAAGTATACCGTTATGGTGGTCCATGAAGTATGATGTGATCAAAATTGTCAGTTGTATAAAATACTTCAATCATTCTTCTTTAGAGGCTATTTTGAAATTTCAGGAGCTGACCCGAAAGGAGGACAAGGAGAGCTAAATCCTAGACAGCTAGACCTGCTCTATACCAGCTGTCAGTTGGGTCTAGTTCAGACTGCTCTTTCGGCCTCTATCCCTTAGCCCACTCTGGGCCTCCATGTGAACATGCACTGAACCTGCTCCATGAACCTATATCCAATCATGAACCCTGGCTGTGTTCATGCAATCAGAACACATGCTCCTACCTGCAGTCCACCCTGTGCAATCTTCTTCCAGCTCCAGCTGTCTCTTTTCAGTGGTACCTGGGCCAGCTAATTGATTACTCTTCATCTACCAGTTACCTATCCCCACTTGGGCAGGGCTGAGCTCTTCCTTTGCAGTGGCAGTTCCATCCTCCAACGGGAAGTAGATGTAGCACTGATAACAGAATGGCATGGTTAGATTTATCTGCACCTTGTCTCTTTAAGGTTGTGCTCTGTCTTTTTAAGGGTTTGTAGCTGTGCTGAAGAGGTCAAAAGGAACACAGTGGGGAAGGATGAAGTAGTCCCAGGAGGGTGGTGGTTGTGGTGTAGTGTGGGGCTTGTGCAAGCTGCCTGTGTTTTGGTTTTTTGGATATTAACTTTAATAAAACCCCAGTGTGAAAACCATCTGGGAGTGTAGCACAGGCTGGCAGGCATGGGTGGTGGGTATAATAGGCTAGGAGAGTCTAAACCTCCACAAATCCAGGCTGTGGCCCTGCCCTCGTTCAGCCTCTCCCCTGAAGACAGTAGTGGCTCAGCTCAGGCCAGCCGGCTGGCGGCTCAGGGCCCCAGTGGCATTTCAGGGCTACTCTGGATCCAGCGGGTGAGGGGGGACAGGACGGGGGTGGGGCTGGAGGTGGGATTGGAATAGGGCCTCAGGCAGGGGCGGGGCAGGGACTAGCCTCCCCTAACAGGGGGTTTATCCATGACTCATGCTCACATTTCCTCCCAGCTCCCTAATGATCAGAGCTCTCAGGGGGCAGAAAGGCCAGTTCCTTCTGCCAATCCCCTTATCAGCCTTCACAGCACTGCTGCTAACATGCAGATTAGGGTCTCTAGACTTCTCATACTATGTCTGTTCATTGCTTTATAAGCCCAAACTTTTCTCCAGAATCTCACAGAGCCTTGTAAAGGTCCAAATTCATCCTTGACTTACTTCATTGACCTGAATGGAACTCTAGTAGGAATGGTTTGGCCATATTTGAGGATCTGTGACCCTCTGGAAAGAAGTTTGGGCCCATAACACAATGTTACTGAGTGCTACGTTTTGCCCTGAAATTGCAGATCTGAGATACAATATAGGAAACGGAGGTTAAAAGACTGAGCTTATTGCTGTCAGGAGAAGAAGCATTTTAACTTTCTAAAATATATACTTTTAAATTCTCTCTTATCTAATAGGTGGTGACTTAAATAAAGAGTCTAGCCTAGAGAGTTAAATTTATTGTGGCATTAGTCTAGCTATGTTTGTAGTATGCTTAAGTTTTAATTTGATTCTCTGTCTCTCTAATATATCTCATTTTAATTAAGACAACTGAAAATGGATTATGGTGACTGTTAGTGGATGCTTGTTGCTGGGGTCTCCAGAGATAAAAGAAGCTGATTTGTGCCCTCAAGGGAGGCAGAAACAGCACAAGGGACTAAGCATTGACAGGCACCAGGACTGCAGAGTTCATCCTCAATGGGTATTGCAAGGAAGCTGGCATAGAACAGTACAGATGGGAGAAAAAGTGTAAAGAACTGAAGGATCTGCTACTGCTAGGTGCAGTTATATTGTCAGTCAATTTAGTATTTTCTACAAAGCCTATCATTGTAGTATCTAATCTCTTCTGAGATTGTTCGGATGTACATAGCATAAAGAGTACTAATTTTCACAGATCCACTGTGCAGATTTGACGGTATTTCCTCACCACACTGCCAATGCCTTTCAGTATTTATTTACAACAGTCCTGCAAGTCCAGTCATGTACCTTTGCTCTCCTGACCAGAAGACTACTAGTTACACCAAACTGCATAACCAGCACTCAATTCTGCTTTCCGGTTTGCATTCACAGTTTGCATTGGCTTGAATGAGATTTGTACAGATATACTTGAAGGCAGAACTGAGCACATGAAGACCGTATTCCTGCAGAGTGCCATACTCTCATGAATAATTTCTCCAACACTGATTCTCACTGACAGATTAACTGCATGACCAGCTGTAACCCTGTGCAGGATTAGGATGTGTGATAAGAGGGAAGTCCTTTCACAAAATAGCCGGGGTGACTATCCAGTACTATTCTACAATACCCTAAATTCAGAAGAAAATGGTCTGTTCAGTGCAAACTTAGAAGATGGTTGACTACACTTTAATTTAAATATGCCAGTAGATATTTATAGACATAAATGATGTTTTTTAAAAGAAATGCATACTTTAACCATTGAAACACACATATCCTTTTATAAAAAAAATCCATTGAATATATTAGGCAACTGTAGAATGTACTAAATATTATAAATTGTTGTGTAGCAGAGCTAAAGCTTTCCATCTGTGTGGCCAGTGTCCTTCTAGATTTTAGTTTAGACAATGAACCAAAAATCTGGTAATATGCATAAAATTTTTGCAAGCAATAGCATTGACAGTAGGATTTTAAAACAGTAAAAGCAGCAGCAACTGGTTACATTATAGGTTGATGCCATCCAGTGGTTTAATAGAACATTGTAAATCATGTATTGTATGCGGTTTAGAACTGTCTAATATTTACAGGGTCAGATTAGGATATATAGCTGCTTTCCTTTGAGATTAACATTACTATTAACTGTACAAGTCCAGTTGGTGATTTGTTTATTCATATTCCTACATATCACATTATAACTTGCTAGTAGTTAAGTCTCCATATATAGGAACATGTTGGAACACCATGCTACTAAACTAGGACCCCAGGTTTCATTATGGTAAACCAGGTTGAAAGTATGCATTATTTCACAGAGATGGATTGATTTTATATTTAAGAACTTATTAAAATAACAACCTTGGTTTCTCATCAGGTGACTTTTAAGAGAATGAAATAAAAAATAAGCATGCTCCAACCCAGATGCATGCAGTTCTAAATTGCCCATCTACTACATAATAATTCTGGATTTAAGGTCTTTCAACACTGTGCTAGACGCCTGTAAAATATTTTGGTTGCTCAGGATTGCATATAAGTAGATTTTTCTGGAGTTCAGAGATAGAAAGCTGCAATTAAGTGTTTTACACCTTTAGAAATTCATTGAGAAGTTGTAAACTCATTTTAAATGGTGCATACAAAGACCCACCTATATTATAGCAGTGGGTCAACTTAGTAGTCAGAGCACTATCTTACAAAAAGTGGACATACCTAAGATTTAAGAATTCCTGTGATACAAACAGATTGCACCAACCAGCTGCATGAAGACTGTCTGAGGACATTGAGTTTACAGTGGCCTAAAGATGACTGTTTAAAATTCCAGCACAGCTCTGCAAAATTATAACAAAATTACTAGTCCAGGCAGAAAATTTACTTGCCCAAGTTTTACTATGTATGATGCTAGTAAAAAGGCACATCTTGTTCACCCTTCAAAAATATTAGTCACTGTGGACAATTAGAAATTTGTAATCCCAGGCTAGCAGTTTTGCTGGATCACCTAAATGAATGTAATGACTATTACAACACAATACAACTCAAGAGCAGTGACAAGTCCCTTCAAAAAGTCACTGAAGATTTACTATCAACATTGAAGGTGGCATGTTCTAGTGGTAGTATATCTAAGGGGGAGTCAGAAGGCTTGAGTTATATTCTGAATCTGCCATTGACTCACTGTGAACCCCACTCCCCCAAGCAGCCATGCAGGGAGAATACTAACCATAACTTTAATTCCCTTTATAAAGAAGGAAAAAGGAACAGAATGGTCTCACAGGGTTCAATATGGAAAATAATATTTAAAAACCCCAAACCCATTACTGCCTATACAAACTAAAAGATACACCCACACACAGGCCACGCTGACCGCCCCAGAAAACCCTTTCATTACTGTGTCTGTCTATATAGTCCTGCCTCAGCCAGAAGAGCAGATCCATTCATTCACAGCACTGGAATAGGGAACACGGAACAGGTACATTAGTGAGGACACACACAACATGCCCCTTCAGAAACTTTCCCAAAGAAACGTTACATCCTCTTCTTCTATCAACAGCCACTGGCCTCGCCGCCCCCAACCTCCATCACCCGACCCTCCTTCCAAGAAATTATACAGCCCGTGGGGCTCTATTTAAAGCAAAGGGAGAAGAGGCAAAGGCATGAGCCTCCATTTGGTAGCCAGTGAGACCAAATAAATATGAAAATGGATTTGTCATTTAAAATATCTAAATTACCTCAATAGCAGCAGCATTTCCCCTGGCTTGTTTCACTGGCTTTAGCTCACAGACTAGTGATAGCACAACAGATTAGCTGTCATAAGATGGTTGAAGTCAGTTCATTTTGAACTTCAGTAGCTGAGACTAGAAGCAAAAAGTAATTACAAAATGATAGAAGGCCCTCTTAGCACACATGCACACAAACTTGTCTGTAATTGAAACCCTACAGACCTGGCAAGTTGGGAAAGCTCACATTAAATTCATTGTTCATTGCTCAACACTCAGGGGGACAGAAATGCCTGGAGCTACAACAATTAAGTGTTCAAAAGGCTTTTTTGTAACTGGAATGTAATGATTCAATTGCTGTTGTAATCATTATTGTTAGTAGATGGGAATCCCTACAAAGCGGACTGTCATGCAAGTGGCTCATTTTCAATACTCTTTGCATTCCTGTCAGAATGAATGTGGGTTAATTCTCTTTGTCGGTCTTCTGGTTTTGCCTTCTTCAGTCAGATGCTTTCCCCCTCTACATCTATTATGTTCAGAACCAGAAAAGGGACTATGCTGATCATATGTTACTGCTCATCATTTTTCACAGACAACACAATCAGTGTGATTATGAAAAATATGCTATTCCCATTGAGGACAATATCATCTAGTAATGTCTCTAATGCACTTGAAAATGTGTTTACCATGTGCTAATGATATCACTGAACAGATGCACTGCTTGTCATTCCAAAGGAAGCAGTAGACTTTCTAAAATAGAGCATCAGTGAAGTTGTTTCTGCGTAGAAAAGGGGTGTCATCTGATTCTGGTTTGTCACCCCTATCATATATTGGGCCACTCTGTCTTTCAAAAAATAATTCTCATTCCTTCTGGGGCTTCCTAAAGTAGTAATTATTAACTTGCATATAGTGCTCATTGCATAAGGTAAAAATTTGCCAGGATCTTTTAAGTCACTATGTTTAATTTTACCATTGTATGGATAACACTTCTGTAGTGTTTTTCATCTGTAGGTCTCAAGCCAATTTAAAAAGGTGAGCGAGCATTATTAACCCCATTTTAGAGACTGGAAAATTGGGTCACAGGAACATGTAGGCCAGGAGCAAGGAAGGAGGCTGCTGGCATGGGGAGGCTGCAGCCTCTTTCAAGAGATGACGCCTATGATAGGATTATGTTGGAGAGGGGAAATTTTGAAAATAAGTTATACAGTTGACCCAGATCCATTTTATTAGCAGGTGAAAATCACTCATTAGCATCTGAGGGCACAAAGAGTATCTTCTGTGATGCATATCCAACAACAATTTGGAATAGTACACACACAGCCATTGCTAGAGGGGATGTCAGATGGGCATTGGGTTTGCTCCAGAATGGCATTGCCTCTTGCTGAGGTGTATCCTCCTGCACCCCTTTTTCCACATTATACCACCCCCTCTACTGCTTCTTTACACACCTAGCATCCCAATCTTGGGTATTGGGGCACTGTGTGTGGCTTAGTGCCCCTTCCCATGACTACCCTGCTCTGCTCCTGCTCTAGTTGCCTATCAACAAGGGTCTGTATGATACATACATTTGTGGTTTTGGTTTCTCCCACCATTTGCCATGAATGGCCCACTCCTGCAAGAGGAATCATACCTAAGCCATGAGGGACCGTATCTCTCCCCTGCCCTTCCCTGCTACACCCTCAGAACAGGACATGCCAAAGGGAAATTAGTATTTTCCCCATCGAGCCTTTTTACCTCTAGCTATGGTGCCCAGGAGTGACAAGCACTTTTCATTGGTGGTACTCAAGCAGGTTAGACCCAAAACACTGTCATAAAAAAAAAAAAAAAAAAAAAAAAAAAAGGAAAAATAGCGCTACCTGTTGGTTACACTGGTTTCTATGTTACCTTTCAATGTTGTGTATTGTTACTAATCTAATGATTCTCTCACTTTGTGTTTCCCTCTAAGTGCCGCTCTGGGCCATGACAAGAGTCCTGTTTCATTGGCAGGACAGGCCACTGAGCCCTAAATGGAGCTGCTGGCAATGCCCCTATGTATACAGCCCAATATGCCATTAGCCTTCTTGGCAACAAGAGCACACTGTTGACTCATATCCAGCTTCTCATCCACTGTAACCCCTACGTCCTTTTCTGCAGAACTGCTGCCTAGCCACTCGGTCCCTAGTCTGTAACAGTGAATGGGATTCTTCCGTCCTAAGTGCAGGACTCTGCACTTGTCCTTGTTGAACCTCATCAGGTCTCTTTTGGCCCAATCCTCTAATTTGTCTAGGTCCCTCTGTATCCTATCCCTACCCTCCAGCGTATCTACTACTCCTCCCAGTTTAGTGTCATCTGGGAACTTGCTGAGAGTGCAGTCCATGCCATCCTCCAGATCATTAATGAAGATATTGAACAAAACCGGCCCTAGGACCGACCCTTGGGGCACTCCTCTTGAAACCGGCTGCCAGCTAGACGTGGAGCCGTTGATCACTATCCGTTGAGCCCGACAATCTAGCCAGCTTTCTATCCACCTTATAGTCCATTCGTCCAGCCCATACTTCTTTAACTTGCTGGCAAGAATACTGTGGGAGACCATATCAAAAGCTTTGCTAAAGTCAAGGAACACATCCATTGCTTTTCCCTCATCCACAGACCCAGTTATCTTCTCATAGAAGGCAATTAGGTTAGTCAGGCATGACTTGCCCTTGGTGAATCCATGCTTACTGTTCCTGATCACTTTCCTCTCCTCTAAGTGCTTCAGAATTGATTTCTTGAGGACCTGCTCCATGATTTTTCCAGGGACTGAAGTGAGGCTGACTGGCCTGTAGTTCCCCGGATCCTCCTCCTTCCCTTTTTTAAAGATGGACGCTACATTAGCGTTTTTCCTGTCATCTGGGACCTCCCCCGATCACCATGAGTTTTCAACGATAATGGCCAATGGCTCTGCAATCACATCCGCCAACTCCTTTAGCATCCTCGGATGCAGCGCATCTGGCCCCATGGACTTGTGCTCATCCAGTTTTTTCTAAATAGTCCCGAACCACTTTTCTCCACAGAGGGCTGGTCACCTTCGCCCCATACTGTGCTGCCCAGTGCAGCCGTCTGGGAGCTGACCTTGTTCGTGAAGACAGAGGCAAAAAGATCATTGAGTACATTAGCTTTTTCCACATCCTCTGTCACTAGGTTGCCTTCCTCATTCAGTAAGGGGCCCACACTTTCCTTGACTTTCTTCTTGTTGCTAATATACCTGAAGAAACCCTTCTTGTTACTCTTAACATCTCTTGCTAGCTGCAACTCCAAGTGTGATTTGGCCTTCCTGATTTCACTCCTGCATATCTGAGCAATATTTTTATACTCCTCCCTGGTCATTTGTCCAATCTTCCACTTCTTGTAAGCTTCTTTTTTGCTTTTAAGATCAGCAAGGATTTCACTGTTTAGCCAAGCTGATCGCCTGCCATATTTACTATTCTTTCTACACATTGGGATGTTTTTTCCCTGCCACCTCAATAGGGAATCTTTAAAATACAGCCAGCTCTCCTGGACTCCTTTCCCCCTTATGTTATTCTCCCAGGGGATCCTGCCCATCAGTTCCCTGAGGGAGTCAAAGTCTGCTTTTCTGAAGTCCAGGGTATGTATTCTGCTGCTCTCCTTTCTTCCTTGTATCAGGATCCTGAACTCAACCAGCTCATGGTCACTGCCTCCCAGGTTCCCATCCACTTTTGCTTCCCCTACTAATTCTTCCCGGTTTGTGAGCAGTAGGTCTAGAAGAGCTCTGCCCCTAGTTGGTTCCTCCAGCACTTGCACCAGGAAATTGTCCCCTACATTTTCCAAAAACTTCCTGGATTGTCTGTGTACCGCTGTATTGCTCTCCCAGCAGATATCAGGGTGATTAAAGTCTCCCATGAGAACCAGGGCCTGCTAGTTGCCGGAAGAAAGCCTTGTCCACCTCATCCCCCTGGTCTGGTGGTCTATAGCAGACTCCCACCACGACATCATCCTTGTTGCTCACACTTCTAAATTTAATCGAGAAACTCAGGTTTTTCTGCAGTTTCATACCAGAGCTCTGAGCAGTCATACTTCTCTCTTACATACAATGCAAGTCCCCCACCTTTTCTGCCCTGCCTGTCCTTCCTGAACAGTTTATATCCATCCATGACAGTACTCCAGTCATGCGAGTTATCCCACCAAATCTGTTATGATTGTTTTTTTTATTAATTATTATTATTATTAGTTGCCGTTTTGGTTCACAGCATGTAGAACGAACAGAAGTACTTGTGGCACCTTAGAGACTAACAAATTTATTAAAGCATTATGCTCTAAGCACTCCTGTTCTTTTTGCGGATACAGACTAACACGGCTGCTACTCTGAAACCTGTCAGCATGTAGAACATCTTCAAAGCAGACCAGGGCATTTGACACACTTTCATTTTGTGTTTAACAATCTGAAAATTTGCAATAAAACAAGCTTGAAAACAACAATTTACCATTGTGTCCTCATAGCTGTAGGCAGTTCTTACAATCAAAGATGAAAATGAAATGATTATTCCAAGGATAATTCAGTTACAAAGAATATCATCTCAATGTTAAAGCACGGATTGTTTAGTATATCTTTTCTCAAAGTTTTTGAAAAGCCCATTGGAAACAACATTTGAGTACTGGCAAATACTGTGCTGTAAATTAAATATAAGTAATTGTCTTTCGGAAATCCTATATTTCTTACATGCCTTTCCTTAGCTGTGTCAAACATTGAGTACATTTCAAATAGAAATTGGATTTATTGAGTCTTTTATGTAAAGCACTCCCTTCCCAGAGAACTTCCAGTCTAAGATGGCAAGTTAAAAATGTAATAGCTGATTATTAGCATTATTATTACTATCTCCAGCAGGCCCTCTACTAAGCCATTGTTTAGCTAATTCTGTGTAGGTATCACAGGAGAAGATGGTCTTGAGAAGGATTTTCAAGGAGGTGAGAGTAGGGAGCTTGTGGACTAGTTCAGAAGGGGATTCAGACTGCCTTTGTACATTCTTCAGTGCTGTTCCTTACACATAGCTCAGATCATTGTCGTAGTGGAAGGGATGTGGGGAGGGTGACATGAGCAAATGAGAAGGTGAGCATAAGATTTGTAATCCAGTTTGTTCTTTAAAACCTCCATTGCATTGTAAATTGTTGTAATTGAGACTTTTTTCATAGAAAAATCTCATTGACTACAGTTGGAATCTTCTGGGTTATTTTAAAAAATATTGACAAATCACAAAATACTAATTGCTTACTACAATAAGTACTTGAAGTTAATAGTTATATGAATTTCATTGCTTCAAACCAAAAACAGATCTTTACACAGCTTTTATTTACCCAGTGTACTTTCTTTCAATTCAGACTATTTCTACATGTGAAGACCAATTCCTCTATTTTGAATTAACTTTAAACAGCATAATATAGGCTTACCTGTCAGTTAGTCTGTAGATAGGGGAGAGGGATAGCTCAGTGGTTTGAGCATTGGCTTGCTAAACCCAGCGTTGTGAGTTCAATCCTTGAGGGGGCCACTTAGGGATCTGGGGCAAAAATCAGTACTTGGTCCTGCTAGTGAAGGCAGGGGGCTGGACTCAACCTTTCAAGGTCCCTTCCAGTTCTAGGAGATTAGGATATCTTTATTTATTCAATTTATTTTTCCCATCCCCTAGATTTTCTCCCATCCCTTTTATTGCTTCCAAGTGGTGTCCCTGACTGCCAGACACCTTTAACTTCCTGATTCAACATTTTAAGCTAATCATTTGGAAGCAGTATCAGCAGGAGCCTAGAGGCTGGCAGCAGTTTTACCTTTGAAATCCATACCTGGCTGCCTGCTCTAGCAGTGCTTCTCTGCTGGCTGGAACAGTTTTACTTTTCATTTTCCATTTAATATCTGAATTAAGAATTTAGCGTGCTTTGTGCAGAAATCAAGTTAAAAATAGCCCAGCTTAATGTGCTATTTGAAGCAGTCAGATCCCATGATCTAAAGAAGTTGGGCCTGGTCAGTACTTGTCTAACAGATCTCCAAGGAAAATCCAAGTGCTGTGAGATAAGTAGAGCCCTGTGTGGATACAAATTTATATCTGCGGATGCAGATAGCCAGGGATATAAATCGGTATCTGCAGAACCACAGGTTCTCCTGGGAACCCACAGTGGCGAAAGGAGCAGAATGTGGAGCCACCGCTCCCAGGAGCCAGTGCCCTATGCCAGCAGCTCCTCCAGCGCAGCTGTACCGCCTGCAGACCTGCCCCCATCCCTTCCACGCAGCTGTCTGCATCTCCTGTCTAGGGGCTTGCGTGCCGCTTGAACACAAGAGTGCGACATGGGACAGCTGCTGTTGAGCCTTGTGCCTGCCCCAGTGGGTGGGGCTGGGGGCAATACAGCCACACCGGAGGAGCTGCCAGCATGGGGTGCTGGATCCTGGGAGCAACAGCCCCACATTCTGCTCCTTTCGGCACTGCAGTTCCCGGGAATGACCTGTGGTTCCGCAGATACCGATTTATATCCGCAGATATAAATGTGTATGTTAGCAGGGCTCAAGAGATAAGGTGCTGATAGTTTTGTAAGAGGCACTCTTTAATGTGTGTTGGTATTGAACCAGTTGCTAAAAGAACTGTGTTATTGGAGGTGCCAACTTTCAGAAGAAATGTAAAAGCCGGATCCTATTCAAATGAAGCTATTGCCATTTGCAATAGGATGAATGTTAATTCCAAAGTTGTAGTCAACAGATTGGGTAATCGCATTTTATCTACAGTTGTTTTCACTGTATCAGTTATTCTGTTTTGTTTTGTTTTTTTAAGGAAAAATTCTGCAAAGGACCTTTACCTTTTAAACCAGTGTTTCTTAATGACCAGTCTGCAAACTGGTGCTAGACCCTCAGCTCTCCCTGACAGTTTAGGAAGGCAGCAAGCCTGTCCCTGGTATCAAAAAGGGTTAAGAAACACAGGTTTAGATCTACCTTTTTTTACTTCAGTTCTCTCCTATAAGGTTCTAAAACAAGTCAGATAGGACAGGATTTAATTGTTTGCCTTCTTTCAATTAATATAGCTGATTGGGTGATGGAACCTCCATTTAATTAGTCAGTAGTATCAGGGCAATGAAAAAAGATCAGATCTTTTAGGAAACCCATGTCTGTTCATCTTCTCAGCTTGGTTATTGAGAGTACTTTGATTAAGACAAGCAGAATAATGACATTTACCCTCTGTTACAGTCTACAGGGTCATCATCATACAAAGTATAGTAGTTTTGGCTGATATTTTAACATAATGTTGGACTAGAGCCATTTTGCATTTATATATCAAAATACTAGCAGCTGCTGTTCTGCACAGTGCTCACAGAAGTATTTGGCTCCTGATAAAAAGTATTTGTCTCAGAATAGAATCCTGAAGCAGAATTCAGGATTTCTTGAAGGAGATTAACCTTTGCTTATATTGTGTTCAAGGCACTTTCTGTGAATTAGCCAGCCACCTAAATACAGATACTAAATATTATGTGTTATTTGTATTATGGCACTGCACAAATCTAAAGCGATTCTATTTCCTATGAAGCTTAACATTCATTGAATTCAGTGACCTTGATAATAGTGCAATTCACTTAACCTTGATGTACCTCGGTAAGCTGTGTGACAAAGTTCCTCCTCTATCTTGGTGGGTCCTGTGCTTATTGGCGGATTTTCTTGCCTCAGAGATTCACCATATAGGTTGGGGAACAGCCCAGAGACCTTCCCCTCTGGAAGAACCCACAGTCCAGGTCAATTGGGAGGTTTGGGGGGAACCCAGGCCCACCCTCTACTCCAGGTTCCAGCCCAGGGCCCTGTGGACTGCAGCTGTCTATAGTACCTCCTGTAACAGCTGCATGACAGCTACAACTCCCTTAGCTACTTCCCCATGGCCTCCTCCAAACACCTTCCTTAGTCTCACCACAGGACCTTCTGCCTGGTGTCTGATAACACTTGTGCTCCAAAGTCCTCCAGCAGCTCGCTCTCAGATCCTTGCACCTCTTGCTCCCAGCTCCTCACACTCCCACCACAAACTGAAGTGAGCTCCTCTTAAAACCCAGGTGCCCTGATTAGCCTGCCTTAATTGATTCTAGCAGCTTCTTCTTAATTGCCTCCAGGTGTCCTAATTAGCCTGCCTGCCTTAACTGGTTTTAGCAGGTTCCTGATTACTCTAGTGCAGCACCTGCTCTGATCACTCAGGAAACAGAAAACTACTCATCCAGTGATCAGTATATTTGCCCTCTACCAGACTCCTGTACCCCACTGGTCTGGGCCTGTCAAACCTGACTATAAATCCTACTTCTCAAGGGCATTGTGAGGTTTACCGTAATTAATCATTTTCATTATTACAGCATTTTAAATCCTCAGATTAAAGTACTATGGCTCAAGATTTCAAAGGTGTCCATTTATTTTGAGCACCTCCATTTTATGGTGCACATCTTAATACCTAGGTTTCTTAAGTTGGCATACAAAAAGGTAGACATCCAGAAGTAGTTCACACTTGCAAAAAATTGTGCCTATACATGTGCAAATTTAATATAATCCCACAAACAACTTAATTTAAAAGAATATAATATTAGTTAAGTATGGCATCCTCCCACCCACATAAACCCTAAAAAGAAAGGAAAATAGAAATACCAACTTATGCCAATTTATCTTAACTGTAGCCTAATGCTCACATAACACAGTTTTCATTGATAACCTTATCAACGTTAACAAATATTCAGGGTTGACATGCATAAGTTTAGTGTGTGATATGTTGTGTGTTTGTTGGGGAAGCAGAAGGTCACAGTTCAGGTGTTGTGTTATACTGTGAGGAAGATTCATGTTTTGTGTGTATGTTTAGAAAGCAGAGAATTTACAAGGAATGGAGGATGGAATGGATTAACATGGAAAGCTACATCTTGGAGGTCAGAAAGTGGAGGGAAAAAGTGAGAACTGTCAAAAGCCAAGTGGAGTTGGACCTCGCAAGGGGAACTAAAACTAATAGTAAAAGGTTCTATAACCATATACATTAAAAGAAAACAAGGAAAGAAGTAGTGGGACTGATAAGCACTGAGGATGAGGTGGAGATTAAAGATAATCAAGGCATGGCCCCACACCTAAACAAATACTTTGCTTCCATTTTTAATAAGGGCAATGAGGAGCTTAGGGGTAGTGGCAGGGTGGCTAATGGAAATGAGGATAAGAACATAAAAATTACCACATCTGAAGTGAAAGTCCAACTCAAACAGGTAATGGGAGTAAATCGGGGGACCTGATAATCTCCATCCAAGAATATTAAAGGAATTGGCACATTAAATTGCAAGTCCTATGACTGGAGGATTGCTAATATAGTACCTATTTTTAAGAAAGGGAAAAAAAGTGATCCAGACAACTATATGCCTGTTAGTTTAACCTCATTTGTATGCAAGGTCTCAGAACAAATTTTAAAAGAGAAAGTAGTTAAGAACATAGAAGTAAACAGTAATTGGGATAAAATACAACATGGTTTTACAAAAGGTAGATCCTGACAGACCAACCTGATCTCTTTCTGTAGAAGATAGCTGGGGTTTTTTTAGACAAAGGAAATGCGGTAGATCTAATCTACCCAGTTTTCAGTAAGGCATTTGATACAATTCCAAATGGGAAATTATCAAATTGGAGAAGATGGGGATTAATATGAGAATTGAACGGTGGTTGAAGTGGAGACTACAATGGGTCATACTGAAAAGGTGAACTGTCAGTCTGGAGAGAAGTTACTAGTGGAATCCTTCAGGGATCAGTCTTAGAACCATCTTATTTAACATTTTTATTAATGATCTTGGCACAAAAAAAGTGGGATGACACAAAGTTGGGAGGTATTGCCAATATGAAGGACGACCGGAATATCATACAAGAAGATCTGGATGACATTGAAAACCGAAGTAACGGAAGAGGGATGAAATTTAATAGTGCAAAGTGCAAGGTCACTAACAACAAGAATTTTTGCCATAAGTTGGGGATGTATCAGTTGGAAGCAACAGAAGAGAAGAACGTTCTGCATGTACTGGTCGATCACAGGATGACTATAAAACACCAATGTGATGCGCCTGTGAAAAAGGCTAATGCGATTCTAGTATGCATCAGGCAAAGTATTTCCAGTAGAAATAGGGAAATGTTAGTACCATTATACAAGGCACTGGTGAGACCTCATCTGGAATAGTTGGAGCAGTTCTGGTCTCCCATGTTTAAGAAAGATGAATTCAAATTGGAACAGGTGCAAAGAAGGGCTACTAGGATGATCCAAGAAATGGAAAACCTACCTTATGAGAGGAGACTCAAAGGGCTTGGTTTGTTTAGCCTAACCAAATGAAGACTGAGGGGAGATATGATTGCTCTCTATAAATACATCAGAGGGATAAATACCAGGGAGGGAGAGGAGTTATGTAAGTTAAGCGCCAATGCTGACACAAGAAGAAATGGATATGAACTGTACACAAACAAGTTTAGGCTTGAAATTAGACGGAGGTTTCTAACCATCAGAGGAGTGAAATTCTGGAACAGCCTCCCAAGGGGAGCAATGGGGGCAAAAAATCGAACTGGCTTCAAGACTGAGCTTGATAAGTTAATGGATGGCCTGTAACCAGTGTGGGACCACTAGTAGCAAATGTCCCCAATAGCCAGTTATGAGAACCAGATGGAGAGGGTCTCTGAGTTATAAAGAATTGTTTCCTGGTATCTTGTTAGGTATGGCTGAAATGATCAGTGTCCAACTGATCACCATATTTGGGGTCGGGAGGAATTTTCCCTCAGGTCAGATTGGCAGAGACAGTGGGGGGGTTTCACCTTCCTCTGCACCATGGGGCACAGGTCACATGCAGGTTTAAACTAGTGGAAATGGTGGATACTCTGTAACTTGAAGTCTTTAAATCATGATTTGAGGAATTACTTTGTCAGTAACTCAGACAAAGGCTAAGGGTCTACTAGAGGAGGGGGTGGGTGAGGGTCTATGGCCTGAAATGTGCAGGAGGTCAGACTAGATGTTCATGATGGTCCCTTCTGCCCTGAAACTCTATGAGTCTATGAGTACAAAAGAGACAAGATAGGTGAGGTAATATCTTTTATTGGACCAACTTCTGTTGATGGAAGGGACAAGCTTTTGATCTTCACAAATTTCTTCCTCAGGAAGATCAAAAGCTAGTCCCTTCCATATTAGGAAATTGGTTCAATAAAAGATTATACCCTCATGTACCTTGTCTCTCTCCAGGGTGGATTGATTTAAATCAATATGATTTAGAACAGCTACTTAAATCATGATTTAAATCACCAAATGGAAAGCCTTGATTTAAATAATTGATTTTAATCAACTTTTTCATTTGTACTTCAGTTATTTTCTAAAGAAAGGTGCAGTCTTATTGGCTGATATAATCTTTAAAACTAGGGTATCGATTAATCACAGTTAACTTACATGATTAACTGAAAAAAATTAATTGCAATTAAAAAAATTAATCACAATTAATTGCAGTTTTAATCGCACTGTTAAACGGTTGAATACCAATTCAAATTTATTAAATATTTTGGATGTTTTTTCTAGATTTTCATATATATATATGGTATTCTGTGTTGTAATTGAAATCAAAGTGTATATTATTTTTTATTATAAATATTTGCAATGTAAAAATGATAAACATAAGAAATAATATTTTTCAGTTCACCTCATACAAGTACTGTAGTGCAATCTCTTTGTCATGAAAGTGCAATTTACAAATGTAGATTTTTTTTTGTTACATAACTGCACTCAAAAACAAAACAATATAAAACCTCAGAGGCTACAACTCCACAGACAAACAAGTTTGTTTACATTTACAGGAGATAATGCTGCCCTCTTCTTCTTTACAATGTCACCAGAAAGTAAGAACAGGTGGACATGTTTCCATGCTGAAGACACTCCTTAAAAATATAATGCATTAATTAAATTTATGACTGAACTCCTTAGGGGAGAATTGTATGTCCCCTGCTCTGTTTTACATGCATTCTGCCATATGTTTCATGTTATAGCAGTCTCGGATCATGACCCAGCACATATTGTTCATTTTAAGAACACTTTCACTGCAGATTTCACAAAACGCAAAGAAGGTACCAATGTGAGATTTCTAAAGATAGCTACAGCACTCGACCCAAGTTTTAAGAATCTGAAGTGCTTTCCAAAGTCTGAGAGGGATGAGGTGTGGAGCATGCTTTCAGAAGTCTTAAAAGAGCAACACTCCAATGTGGAAACTACAGAACCCAAACCACCAAAAAAGAAAATCAACCTTCTGCTGGTGACATCAGAACTCAGAAAATGAAAATGAACATTTGTTGGTCCATACTGCTTTGGATTGTTATCAAAAAGAACCCATTATCAGCATGGACGCATGTCCCCTGGAATGGTGGTTGAAGCATGAAGGGACATATGAATCTTTAACGCATCTGGCATGTAACTATCTTGCAACGCCATCTACAATAGTGCAATGCAAATGCTGTTCTCGCTTTCAGGTGACATTGTAAATAAGAAGAGGACAGCATTATCTCCTGCAAATGTAAACAAACTTGTTTGTCTTAGCAATTGACTGAACAAGAAGTAGGACTGAATGGACTTCCAGACTCTGAAATTTTACATTGTTTTATTTTTGAATGCAATTTTTTTGTACATAATTCTACATTTGTAAGTTCAACTTTCACGAAAAGGAGATTGCACTACAGTACTTCTATTAGGTGAATTGAAAAATACTATTCCATTTGTTTTTTTACAGTGCAAATGCTTGTAATCAAAAATAAATATAAAGTGAGCACTGTACACTTTTTATTCTGTGTTGTAACTGAAATCAATATATTTGAAAATGTAGAAAACATCCAAAAATATTTAAATAAATGGTATTCTATTATTGTTTAACAGTGTGATTAATCGTGATAAATTTTTTTAATCGCGCGATTAATCACGATTAATATTTTTAATCGCTTGGCAGCCCTAACTAAAACATGTTGATGTACAACTAAATAGAGACTTTACACTAGATTTGGTACATCTTTTTGCTAACTGGGAGGGTGCACTATAACTATTTATTTAAGCAATTATATAGCTGAATATTTTCTGAGTCTTATTAATTGTATAGTTTTAATGTGTTAGAAAATGGGGAATGATAAATTGCTTATTTACTAGATAATTAGCTTTTTGCTTCTGATTTTTGTCAAGCTCCATTAGGATGGTAACTGGAATTTAATTAAACACACAACAGCATATAAAATTATTTTTATCAAACAAAACATCCTTAAATGTTTTGGATACATAAACTTCTTTTATCAAAACATGTTAACATAAACTTTTTTTATCAAAACATGTTTCATATTTACAACTATATGATTTTGTAAAGGTAAGGAGGGATCAACTGTAATCAACTGATTATTTCGTGTTTCGTATTTTCAAATATTCCTAAGTGATAGGGACTGGAACCTAAACTCCTACTCACCTAAGTCCCTTGAAAATGAGACAACAGACTCCGAAGTTACTTAGGCAGTTCTTCAGACTTTTAAAACTAGTAGATCTCATCCCTGCTCTCCTCATTTTTATTCATAGACTGGAAGAGAAAAACAAGTTTTCCTGCTTTTCAACTCCCAATCATTTTCTCAATTTTGAATGAATTAGTGCAAATGAAGAAAATATTCTGTCTATGCCTGCAACAGAGGCTATTGCTGTCAAAAGCTGATTTAGCACATCAACAAACTCTGGTCCCAGGTGCTTAGCTCGTGACTTTCACCAGTTCAGTGGTATGACTTTAAACATCATCAGCAAACATGTACTGCTTGAATGGTTCACTTCCAGCCCTGAAATTTATTGTGGTTGGCATGACTGATGGGTGGTTATTTGATGCCTATCTTCTTCAGCAGTTAGGCATCTACCCTCATACTTTGGGTTGAGAATATTTGGCAAGAAAGTGAGGTGGAGTAAGTGCTTTCTCCATCTGCTTCTTTACTGCCTGCAATTTTTCTTTATTGTTGAGTATTACTTTCTTCAATATCTATTGAGTTCTTTGCAATTTCAGCAGCATCCGCAATATAGTAGCAAACTTTCTGCAGTTTGTACAGTGCTATGGAAATAGATTTTAGTATATTCAGAAGATCTTCTCCATTTCTCTTTAGTCTGATGTTGACTACTTTGGCTATGATAGTTCCATCTATTTTGTCACGATTTTCATCACAAATTTTAATCAGTTCTTAATAAATAGTTCAAAACAGTCAATCCCAGAATTCCATTGCACATCTTGAGGGAGAATTAGTTGGGATACCCCTGCTCTCGTCAGTGAAGCTTTAGCAAAACGATTGTTATGAAATTATTTTGAAATTTCAACAACATTTTCCTTTATTCCTGAAATTGTACTTATTAAGTCTTTGACTGAAAGATGCATCTAATGAGCACTGCACCCATATAAGTTTCAGATTCCCTTCATTATCTTCTTCTAGATTTCTTCTCGTCTTTGCTACATTTGCAGCATTGTCTGTGACAAAGCTACTTACTTAACATTTGAATTTTTGTTCACAGTTTCTAATAGTACTGCCACATCTTTTAAGTATTCTGCTGTATGGGCATTTCCTGTTGTAACAATTGTTTCTGTAAAATAGACAACCCCATCTTCTGTTGTCACACAAGCATACATTGCTGGATCATTGTGTACACTGTGTGCATTGCTCCAGCCATTAAGACTCGGATTAATGAATTTCCCATCAATGTTTTTTGCACACTGATCGATTTCCTTCTTGTATACCATATCCAGCAACCGCCCAGCACTGTCTGCTCTGTCGGGTGGAGAGTAGCCTAGTTGTAAGGATTGAACTATATCAAGTAAATGTTTGTTCTGAACAAGACAAAAGGGAGAATGTGTGGCATAAATGAATTTAGCAATCTTTTCATCTATTTAGTCTTGCTGGAATTTGCTGGTTCTGGTTATGAACTTATCCATGTATTTACTGGGTGATGAAAAAAGTCTTTGCTTATACAGCTAATTTATCATCTGATGTATGTTTAGTTGCAGCACAGGTGGTGGTACCAGCAGCTGACTCTGAAATTGTAGATATTGCAGAAGATAGACATTCATAACCCCCCTTATGTCTAAGCTGGACCCTGAAACAAATTGGTAAAAAAAAAAAAAGGGGTCACTCTCACTCACTGAGTACACTGCTCTACAGTTAAAATGCTTCTGAAATAAATGTAGTCAAATGTTAATAATTCTGGGTCACTGAGAACGAAAATGATGCTTAAAATTGTTGATTGGCTCTAGTTTTCAAGATATGCTATTGGGTCAGTATATACGACCCTTGACTTGGGAATGGCGGAGGATAAGTGAGTTATAAAGGGAAAGGAATCTCAATTTAAACCAGAAATGACTAAAATACATCTTTGACTGGATCTATGAATAAATCTATGACTGGGTTTGGACAGTACTTGCTCTTTAGGCAAAACAATGAATGATGCAATCTGAAGCTGGTATTGCATCATACATGGTATGAATTGCATCATGTTATTCCTAGAAGTCATGGATGATGCAATCATAACGAAGCTTACATCACTCTGCTGAACAAATTGCCCTATATCAGCTCTAGAAATCACACAGTGTCGTGCTCTCTTATTTGTCAGTGTTTGATTTTGCAAAGGGACACATTTCTGTTTAGCCAAAGTGAGCAGAGATGCCTCGTACTTGTGTGAACAGTGCAGATAACTTCTGCTATGTTTGTGCTGAAGTGACTTTTGCATCACAAAAGCGCAGTATAACCACTATGGTTAAGAAAGCCTATCACCTTTATTTTGGCTGCAAAATTGGAGATCAGGACAAGAGGTGGGCCCCACACATATGCTGCAACACTTGTGCAACAAATCTTCACCAGTGGTTGAACATAAAAAGGAAATCTATGCCTTTTGCAGTGCCAATGATTTGGAGAGAGCCAACAGATCATACCAGCAATAGTTACTTCTGCATGATGCCTGCAGTTGGGAAAAGTGTGTCAAAGAAGAAAAAGTGGACTGTGCATTATCCAAACATTCCATCAGCTATACGCCCAGTACCCCACGGAGAAGGACTGCCGGTTCCTGATGCACCAGAATCATTCTCACTTGAGTCAGACAAGGAAGAGGAAGAGGATGAAACTTCTGGTCCTGAACCATCAATGTCACAGGACCCACATTTTCTCCCATCCTCCTCCTCTGAACCACACCTCATAACACAAGGTGAACTGAATGACCTTGTCAGGGATTTGGAACTACCCAAGAGTAAGGCAGAGCTGTTGGGCTCCAGACTACAGCAGTGGAATCTCCTGGCAGGTGATGTTAGGGTTTCCATGTTCCGTCAAAAGGATCTTGTCCCATTCTTCTTCATGGAAGGTAATCTTGTAGCCTGCAACAACATCGATGGTGTGATGGCAGCCCTCAACATCGTTCACGATCCAGATGATTGGAGACTGTTCATTGATTCATCGAAGACAAGTCTTAAAGCTGTTTTACTGCATAATGGCCATGTTTTGCCATCAATTCCAGTTGGTCATGCAATCCATATGAAGGAAACCTATGACAACATGAAACAACTTTTGAGGTGCATAAACTATGACCAATATCAGTGGCAGCTTTGTGGCGATTTGAAGGTTGTTGCTCTCTTGCTTGGTCTGCAGACTGGATACACAAAGTACTGCTGTTTTCTCTGTGAATGGGATAGTCGTGCAAGGGATTCCCACTACATCAAGAAAGACTGGCCACTCCGACAGTCATTGGAGCCTGGGAGGAAAAGTGTTCAGCATCCACCACTTTTTGAATCAAGGAAGATTTTGTTACCACCCTTACACATCAAGCTGGGTCTGATGAAGAACTTCGTCAAGGCCATTGACAAAACACAAGCAGCTTTCAGGTACCTCCGTGTAAAATTTCCAAGGTTAAGTGAAGCCAAGATAAAGGAAGGTGTCTTTGTTGGTCCTCAGATTCGTGAACTTCTTCGAGATGATGCATTTGACCATACAGTGCGTGGCAAGGAAAAGACAGCATGGAAAGCCTTCCAGTTAGTGGCAATAAACTTTCTCGGAAACAAGAAGGCAGACAACTGCAGGTTGTTGGTGGAAAACCTCCTCAAGGCATACAAAAGCCTTGGTTGCTACATGTCACTAAAGATACATTTTTTGCACTCTCATCTAGATTTTTTTCCACCGAACTGCGGAGCAGTGAGCGACAAGCACGGCGAGCAATTTCACCAGTACATTGCAACAATGGAGAAACGCTATCAGGGCAAATGGAGCCCATCAATGCTTGCAGACTATTGCTGGACAGTGACAAGAGATGCTCCATTTAATGAATACAAGAGACAAGCCAAGAAGTGCCGAGTAGACACTGAATAGGACTAAACTATGTACATAATAGTTTTTTGCCTTTTGTTTCATATTAAATTTATCTATATAACCCTTTTGCTGATTTTTAAAGTGTTACATAAACAGGACAGGTGAAATATTATCATGTAAAGCAACCATAAACACATGAAAAGACCTAGGTTTACAATTTATGATTAAAACTCTACTATCTACACAATATACATAGACATAAAATGTAAAAACTTAAATGTCTTAGAAACAGTAGCCAATCAGTTGTTTTAATTGTCATATCTGAATTCAGCACATCAAAATACATAATAAATTGCACATTTTATCTCTGAAGCAGACGACTTCTCAAAAATTGTAGACCAGTGGTATTATTCAGCTTTAAAAAAATGAGATTGAAAAGGAAAGAGTCCTCCTGCTACAGCTGTTTGTAGCACTGGTTATGTGATATAATTTATTGTAAACCCAGTTTTATTGGAAAACTAATTAATAAATCACAAGGATGATCTAAATATATCCTTAAACCCTTAAATCTCAAACCCTTATCAGTAGTAATATGCCAAACAGCTTGATTAAAAACATTTTTAAACGTTAAAATTCATAAATGCCTATTAAAACTTTACTTTTAAACAGGAAATCTTCACCTAGGATGTTTGATTATATTGAGCAATAAAAAAATCATTTCAGAAACGCAGTTGTAACAGTAACAATGTAATTGATAAGTACTCCCATGACAAATTAACATACCAGTTGTATTTCACGCACAAACATTTTGAAATTCATAAGTAAGTAATCCACCTAAAACACCAATTTATGACAATAATCTCATTTATCCTTTACCAGCATAGTAAGACATAGTAGGCAGTCCTTAAGAATGGTGCAAAAGTAAGTTTACTAACCAGTTGCTCCTGATTGTACAGACATGTCCACATCATCATCTTCTAAGTCATTGCCTTCTGAGGGGCATTTTTCAAAATGTTGTTTCATTCTGATAAACAGGCCTTGCATCTTTTTGTTGCACTGTTTACATTTGGCACGTGTTCCTTCTTTACCCACAGGTATAAGAATTTCTTGAAAATATTCCCAAATAGGATCTTTTTTACAATCTGCAGCCATGGCAGGTTTTTTCCAGCTGTTCCCAGATATTGAAATCAACACTAGAGGCTGCATTCTGAAAAATGTTGTCCCTTTTTTCACAATATCCTGCTTTAACACCAGTGTTGCTCTTTTCTTGTCCCTCTCCCTTGTTATAGAACTCCCCTACCCTCCACATCCACCCCCAGAAAAACAAAAGAACTAACAACCGTCCAAGACTTCTGCTCCTGTAACCCATATGCCTTTGCACAGCAGTGTTTGTTTGTTTAGCGATAAAGGACGGCAACTGAGAAATGAATGGATTTTTGTTTGTTTGTATCTCTGTATACACACACAAGGAGACAGGGCAAAGCCATTTACTGGAAGTGCCCAGAATGATCCAAAATCAAGGGCTGGTAGTTACTGTGTAGGTCAGTGTTTTTTCATGATCTGGAGAGTAAGTTCCATGGTTGTAAATATTTATAATTTGAGAACTAAGCCAATCAGAGCTCAAGCAGGGAGAAGCTACAAAATAGGGGATGATCCTGATGAGACCATGTAGATGGCATATCCTGGAGTCAGAAGCTGGGTCCCAATGCCTGTGATGACTTTGCCACTTTCTTGCACCTAGTAGTACAGCCTTGGAGTCCCCCTCCACAACAAGACCTTAATATAGTATACAACCTATTGTGCCATTTTTAAAAAGCATGACCTGAAAAGTTAGATGATTTTCCCCTTGTTCTTTATATAGCAAAGCAGCCCTTGACGCAAAGTTTTTGATGGAGGCTCATGGATTCAGCATATTTCTTTTTTATTTAAACGTTTTCAGATATTATAATAAGTTTAGGCCTTAACATATTTTGTATTAAATTCAGATTAAATTTTATTTTTAAAAAGAAAAAGTTATTGTAATTTAAATAACAAAATAAAAAATGGTAAAAAATCTGATTTTTTTAAAAAAACAACAAGGAGTCTGGTGGCACCTTAAAGACTAACAGATTTATTTGGGCATAAGCTTTCGTGAGTAAAAACCTCACTTCTTCGGATGCATAGAATGAAAGCTACAGATGCAGGCATTATATACTGACACCTGGAGAGCAGGGAGTTACTTCACAAGTGGAGAACCAGTGTTGACAGGGCCAATTCAATCAGGGTGGATGTAGTCCACTCCCAATAATAGATGAGGAGGTGTCAATTCCAGGAGAGGAAAAGCTGCTTCTGTAGTGAGCCAGCCACTCCCAATCCCTATTCAAGCCCAGATTAATGGTGTTGAATTTGCAAATGAATTTTAGTTCTGCTGTTTCTCTTTGAAGTCTGTTTCTGAAGTTTTTTTGTTCAATGACAGTGACTTTTAAATCTGTAATAGAATGACCAGGGAGATTGAAGTGTTCACTTACTGGCAACAGCAGAACTAAAATTCATTTGCAAATTCAACACATCCGAAGAAGTGAGGTTTTTACTCACGAAAGCTTATGCCCAAATAAATCTGTTAGTCTTTAAGGTGCCACCAGACTCCTTGTTGTTTTTGTAGATACTGACTAACACGGCTACCCCCTGATACCTGATTTTTTTAAATTGTTATCTACCCTGTTTCCCTCATATCCTTGGACCAATATGGCTACAACAACACCAAAAACATCAACAGGTAGTACTAGATCATTTCTAGTGGAGCAGGAACCCTGGACTCTTACATGGCAGATGCCACTCCCCTCCCAGAGCTAGTGGTAGAATGCAGAAGTCCTGATTTCCAATATTCTACTGCTGTTTAGCAAATAGTTGTGTAACTCCCTGGGAATGTGTGTGTTTTACCTCCTGCTCTAATGGCTCTTCCACAGAGGCTTATTCTAAACTAGAAAAATAGGTGGTGTGTTTGTGAACACATTTAAAAACATTTCAATTAACACTTTTTAAGCACCACTTTCGTAGACAGAGGAAATGTGTTATGTTGTCATGATCAACCCCCTAAATTCCAGAGTTCAAATCCTGCTGAAGATCCTTGTAGGAGGTTTCTTATAATTGCACATGATGGAATTCCTGTTTTGTGTGTCATCTTTAAAAAATAAATAAATAGTTTGTTTAATTCACACAATGAGAAAATTTACAGCGGGCATGAACAGCTTCAACTCCACTGGTCAGCTTCAGTCCCACTGTAAATTAGGAGAAATAGCTGCCATTTTGAGTAAGTGAAAATTGTGAATATAATGGAAAAACAAAAAAAAATTTGCTAATAATTGTGCTTAATTACAACCTACTTTTTTCAAATGTAGCTGACAGTGAATTTTCAGAATATTGAAAATGTTAATAACAATAGATCAGCTATTTATTATTAGCAAAAGGATTACGGAAAAGAGTCACACTGAAGAACATTTTCTTAAAGTTCCTATATTTAAATTATTTTTAACTTATAAATTATGTAAGAATTAGTTGAAAATCACCTAAAAATTCATTCTTTACTCACAGTTTATGTGTTGTGTCTTAGGGGAAGATATAGTGTATTTTTCATGTAAAACAAGAAGCCGAATCCTTACTTTAAGTGGATAAACAGAACCCAATCTTATCAGATATACTATCATGCCCTTGTGTTAGGGATGAGCAAAAAATGAATTTCCATCATGCAGGAAATTCAGATATTTCAATGTTTGTTTTTATCCCAAATCTGAATACAAAAGTTAAAAATCTAAATTTTTCCCATTATGAAAGGTTCTGAAATTTTTCAGTTTGGAAATATCAGCAATGTTTTGTTTCCACACTTTCAATCAAAATGAAACATTTTGACATCCCTGAATTGAAACATTTTTTTCAGTGTGTTGAACTGAATCAAAATGTTTATTTTTGAGTCAGTTTGATATTAAACTGCATCTGCCTATGGTGCCACAATGCCTCATTGGACATGCTGATTGACTCATTTTCCCTCAAAGCATGAGGTTCCCTGACCAGACTGCATCTCCCATGATGCACCCATAGCCATGAGACTCCCTATGATTCACTGCTCAGTGCTGTCGGAATTGAGGCCGTGGTGTATTGTGGGAGATGTAGTCTGGCCCTGATTTATAGGTGAGAATATGGGCTTAAGATGGCATGTACTACAACTTCCATGAGGCACTACAGCATTTAATGTTGAACTGTCTCAAAACTAAATTTGTGGGTTCAGTTTCACAAACTGAAATGTTTCTGTTTGGGTTGAATAGACCTGAAGCAAAATATTTAATTTAAATTTCCCGCCCCCAAAATTGAAGTATTTGGGGAAAATCTAAATTTTCCCATGGAACATACAATTTTGAAGACACTGTGTAACACTGACAAATGCCGGTTGTCAGCAGGCAGGATTGAACCTGGGACCTCTGGAGCTAAGTACATGAGCCTCTACTGCATAAGCTAAAAGCCACATGGCTTCTAGCTAAGGCTGTAGCACACGCATTAATCTCTAAGTGGGCTTGGTGACACTAGAGGGGACAGAGCATCACACACAGGACGTGTGTGGGTTACAAATGCTTTCCTGTTAAAAAATCATTTAGATGAAAAAATTCCCAACTATGTCTACTCTATATTAATACTAAAATTATACAATGTTTGTAGTTAAATTGTACAGTATTATATCTATACATGAAATTAAATAGAAATTTCCATTATAAAACTATTTTGCCTTGCTCATAATTATCTGAAAATTTGTCCATTCAGGTTAAAATTTTCCATTTTTGCTCTCACCACAAAAGTTATAGTAGAGGGATTTTTACTTTTTGAAAGCTTGATGAAATCTTTCCACCTGCTCCTGAGTGGAAAAATACATAAATCCAGATGCCCTACCATGACTGAGATCCGCTCAATTCCCTGATTCTCTTTCTAGTTCTGCATTGGCCATTGCCTTAACAGTTTGGGGCAGCAAGTGACTGTGCCAAGGAGACAGTTTGCAAGCTAGGGATAGCCTGAGCACAGCACACTTTAGCCACACTCCCTCCCCACCACACTCCCTTTGCTGTGGCTAGGGGATGCCATCATCCCTATAACTGTAGGGGACTCCCTTGAGCCAAAAGAATCCATAGCTGGTGAGATGCAGCCAGTTTCCACTCCTTTTCTGCTTCCTGAGCAACACAATGAGTGGGCCAGGTACTCTGGCCCATATGCCTCTTTTACAAAGTAAATGCTATGGGTAAATATTTGCATTCTCACATCCTGAAGAAAATTGTTTTGGGAGAGGAAAGTGGTCCATTAGTGATGTTAAATAGCTTCCTTTCAAATGCTTGACTTCCTGGCTCAGCTTGTCTACTAGTTGAGCTTCATTCCACATATCTTGTTTGGGATTTAAAAAGTAATTTATACACATCCGTAACTCAGTTTTTCCTATAATTTTGCATAGTAATTATTTGCTAAGAATTTAGTTTCCTAACAAAGCCCTGACCCTTACATGACATCGTATACTTTGTGCCTGACCTGACAACATCTACTGTTAGCTGCTGCTGGGACAATTTGCATTAAGAATGTTGCAAATATCTCGCTGAAACACACACAGAATCCAAAAATAAAAATCCCCACATTCCTGTCATCCTCAAGGACAAAAGAAAATAACAGGCATGAAGGAGCTGCCATTCCTGCTGTTATAGGGTCTCTAAGTGATCTTTGCTGCACTGCACAATTTTCTGCAAACTGTAAGCTTTTATTTAAAAAAAATCTGTCCTTTTCTGTTGGAATGATTTGGCTGTCACAATATGAACCTGTGTTCTGCTGCCCTGTTAACCTAGCCCTGAAGAAAACGGTCTCCTTGCAAACAAATAAATAAATAAAATAAAAACCACAGCAAAGGTCTGAACAGGACCCCCATCTGAAGTTATCTGTGAACTTCAAACTTCATAGCCTTCATGGACTGTTTAATTGTTTATATTTATTACTCAAGCAGTAATTTTGTTGGTTAGTTTTTTGTTTTGTTTTTCTTCAAAAAGCAAACAAACAAGAAAAGTGAATATTAATACATTAAGGTCACAATTTTAAATGCACTAAAGCCAGAAAATGGAAACAAAGTATTATATCAAAATTAACTACCCTGCACATTGTATATATTTAGGTAGGTATCTATCAGTCTGCAATCTGAAATATGTGCTAAGTGGCAGAGTTAATGTTACTACTAGGAGAACTTTTACAGTATCATTTAATCATTTCCTAACTTTTTTGCATTTAAATTTTTAACCTTACTTTACAATGATATCTTATTTTGGTAATGTGTGTATATATAAATATTTTTTTCTGTGTGTGTGTGTGTGTTTCAAATCTTTCAAGGCACACATCCTGAGCCCTCACTTCACTTCCTTCCCTCCATACTCCACATCCCTTTTTCTTTTCATAGAGTAAGGAAATGATGGACTTACTTTAAAACAGAGACTTTGAAGAGTATGTAGAACCTGTCATCACTGGCTAGCCAGCTCTGCCTCTATTAAAAATTTCACATAGGAAGAGTTATCATTTTGAGTTTTTGGGTTTTAGTCACAGAAACTAAGAGAAGGTACCTTACAGCTCTCACAATAGGATCATGAATTTCACAACTTCAGATCTTTTAAAAGAGTTTCTCGTAATTTTTTGTTGTCCAGCAGCACTCAGTTAAGGTGTCTGCTGTTTCCCTGCCTCTTTCAACTTCCTGCTCTAACCAGTTGATCACGCAGTAACTCCCCATTACATATTTTACAAAGAGTGGGGAGACTGCGTTGTTAATCATAACAATAATAGTACCTGGGTCTTATACACCACCTCTCATCTGAAGATTTAAAAGTGTTTTAAAACATTAATTCATTAAACTTCAATACCTATCAGGTATGTATTATAGCCATTTTACAGTTGTGTAACCAGAGGGACAAAGAGGTTAAAGTCCACATTTTGCCTTGGCCAGTGCTGCAAGGTGGAACAAAAACACTGGGAGATAATTCTGTGTTCCATGAATCCTACCAGCCAGGATTTCATGAAGTGGGCTGGGGTATGTGTGGTGGAGCACACTTGCTGCTGACAGAGTGTGTTGCCAGTTAGGGTATGCTGCCATCTGGAACTTATGCGCTGCATAGATTCATAGACTTGAAAGTCAGAAGGGACAATTAGCTCATCTAGTCTGACCTCCTGTTTATCACCAGCCCTTAAATGTCGCCCACTTACCCCTTCATTGAGCCCAGTAACTTTTGTTTGACTATCACATCAAACCAACCTGATAGCTTTCTTTGACAAGGTGACAAGGCTTGTGGATGGGGGGGGGAAGCAGTAGATGTGGTAAATCTTGACTTTAGTAAGGCTTTTGATACTGTCTCGCATGACCGTCTCATAAATAAACTAGGGAAATACAACCTAGATGGAGCTACTATAAGGTGGTTGGAAAATCGTTCCCAGAGAGTAGTTATCAGTGGTTCACAGTCAAGGTGGAAGGGCATACCCAGTGGGGTCCTGCAGGGATTGGGTCCAGTTCTGTTCAATATCTTCAATTATTTAGATAATGGCATAGTGAGTACATTTATAAAGTTTGTGGATGACAGCAAGCTGAGTGGGGGTTGCAAGTACTTTGGAGGATAGGATTAAAATTCAAAATAATCTGGACAAACTGGAGAAATGGTCTGACGTAAATAGGATGAAATTCAATAAAGACAAATGCAAAGTACTCCACTTAGGAAGGAACAATCAGTTGCACACATACAAAATGGGAAATGACTGGCTAGGAAGGAGTGCTGTGGAAATGGATCTGGGGGTCATAGTGGATCACAAGCTAAATATTAATCAATAGTGTAACACTGTTGGAAAAAAAGAAAACACCATTCTGGAATGTATTCGCAGTAGTGTTGTAAGCAAGATACAAGAAGTAATTCTTCCACTCTACTCTACACTGATTAGGCCTCAGCTGGAGACTTGTGTACAGTTCTGGGCTCTACATTTCAGGAAAGATGTGGACAAATTGGAGAAAGTCCAGAGAAGAGCAACAAAAATGATTAAAGGTCTAGAAAACATGAACTATGAGGGAAGATTGAAAAAAATTGGGTTTGTTTAATCTGGAAAAGAGAAGACAAAGAGGGGACATGATAACAGTTTTCAAGTACATAAAAGGCTGTTACAAGGAGGAGGGAGAAAAAATGTTCTCTTTAACCTCTGAGGATAGAACAAGAAGCAATGGGCTTAAATTATACCAAAGGCAGTTTAGGTTGGACATTAGGAAAAACTTCCTGTCAACACTGGAATAAATTGCCTAGGGAGGTTGTGGAATCTCCATCATTAGAGACTTTTAAGAGCAGGTTAGACAAACACTTGTCAGGGCTGGTCTAGATAATACTTAGTCCTGCCTTGAGTGCAGAGGACTGGACTAGAAGACCTCTCAAGGTCCCTTCCAGTCCTACCATTCTATGATTCTATGAAAGCATATCTTCCAGAAAAGTATTTAGTCTTGATCTGAAGACTTCAAGAAATGGAGAATCCACCATTTCCCTTGGTAGTTTGTTCCAATGGTTAATCACCCTCACTGTTAAAAATTTGTGGCTTATTTCCAGTGTGAATTTGTCTGGCTTCGGGTTCCAGCCATTGATTCTTGTTATGCCTTTTACCACTAGATTAAAAAGCCCCTTAGTACCTAGTATTTTTTTCCCTATGAAGGTACTTATACCCTGGCAAAATATTTGCTTATTTCTCCTAGGTAGCAGGCCACACCCCTTTGTGGTTGCCATAGCGAGGTTCTCCCTTCTAACTTCCTTGAGCAGTAAAGAAAAACTCTGTCATGTTGCTTATTTAGGAGGCTTTCTGTGTCTTCTTTCTGTTCATCTTGTGCAACAAAGCTAAGGCTGGTATTCTAATTTCAATCACTTGCCCAGTAAAACATAGCAAGCTAGTGGGAGATCTAGGGGTAGAACCTAGAAGAACCTACTCCTGGTCTCCTTCAATTAACAACTAGGTAACACTCCCTATTCAAACACTAGAATTTAGGGGGTTATTGTTAATAAAATTATAATTAATAACAATTTGCACTTAGAGAATAGTTTATAGCTGAGGACCATCTCTACTATGAAGTAAAGTTTGGCTTCAAAGTAAGAGAAGGTGGGGATTTAGTTAAAGAACCTTCTCTTCATTTGAGGCTCTCAAGCACTTCCATTTATTTTACAATGACCCTGTGATATCAGTAAATATCCCTTCTTCCATACAAATAACTTCAGTTTCTCAGTAAATTAAAGCTCTTCTTCTTCTTCACTCTCTTTGGCGATAATATTTCTTGTTGCAAGCAGCTGGTCTGAAAAGATAGCTATAAGAGGAGAAAGTGATAACCTAACAAAGAAACTATGCCACACTGTGAAGTGCTCTTTCATTGTCAGAGTGCCAGCATTATAAAGAATCAATACAAAGGAAAAAGTAAGATTAAGACAAAAACCAACAAAAATGTATTTCTATTGCTCTCATTCTCAAACAAGACTTGAGCTTCTCAGCAACCACCTCTTAAAAGGAACCCTTGCTAAAACACATGAGCACAGCCGCACACAGGGACAACATTACAAAGCAACACATACTCATAGCTGACCTACATAGATCAGCCTCCTCAAAGGCAGGCTCACCTTCCCCTAGATCAAGTGCACAATAATTAAAGTCAGTGCTGAGTACTTTAAAACATAGCATTTGTGGCATTTGTCTTCCCTTAAGGATAAAAGAAGAAAGCTGATGGATTCAGATTCTGTTAATAAACTATTCAACCAAAATAAAATAGAAATTCACTAGTTAATTTATTGTGAATCAGGTGGAAGAAACAAAAATGAAGTAGCACTCGGTAGTTTGCAAAAATGAAGTAATAGGGATTTAAGAAAGAGTTTGTTCTTGTAAGATGAGCATGGAGGAAGGAGAAGATCAAGATAATCAAAGTTGCTGAAACATGAATATTTATCTTCATTAACTCAACAGACATCCAGGCTTCTAATGGTTGGTCCTCAGCTCAGCAGGTGTAAATCAACTTAGCACCACTGAAGTCAGTGGAGCTGTGCCAATTTATGCTACATTTAACATTTACATTGACATTTGCATTGACTGCTCCAAATGATATTGTATAGCAAAAGTGGACATTTCCAGGGAACAGTAATCTGGACCTGAAGTCATAGCTATAGTCTTTTGCATTCTGAAAGAGGATGGGCAATTGCTCCGAAAGGGATTGCTCCTATTCCCTAAATAAGCAACAAAACTCTTTTTTCCGTTTGTCAGCACAGAGAGCTTCAGACTTTGTGTATAGTAGGATTTCCCACCTAAAATGTCTTACCACAGCTCTTTGTCAGTAAACTTTGTGTTTGTGCTAGTGTAGATGGATGAACCTGCATCTGAAACAATGTGTTATGTTGTTCTGAGTTGCGTTAGATGACACCATGCTCAAAACGCTAGGGGCTGCCCAGAGCTCTCTTTACACGTGTTTCCCTCACTTCTCCCACCAGTGCAATCGTACAAGAAGTAGCAGTGGTGGGGAATTTTAGAGAAAAAAGGATAGCACAAACAAAAAGCTTACTGACAAGGAGCTGTCTACAGCCTTCTGCACAGGTTTTGAGGAATCTGGTACAGCTTTAATAGCCATCACCTTTAATGAGTACACGTCAGGTAGAAATGCAGCTGGGTGTAGCAATTAGAAAAAGACCAAACTAATCAGGAACCAAGAATCCTACCAAGCAGTGGTGTTGGAACAGGTTTTATAGTGGGGGTGCTGAAAGCCATTGAACAAAACTGTAAACCGTATATATGATGGAAACCACTTCAAGACAGGGGGTGCTGCCACACCGCCAGCACCCCTAGTCCCAGCACCCCTGCTTTCCAAGAGTCCTAAAGGAACAATAATATTGTTTATCACTGTAGTGTCTAAGGATCAACTGGGATTGGGCCCATTGTGCTAGGCACTGTACAAACACAGAGTAGTAGACAGTCCCTGCCTTGAAGGCTTCACAATTGAAATGAAAAAGACAGACACAGGGTGGGGAAAGGGTCTAACAAACAAGCAGAGTGAACAGTGTGATGGCATGTTGTGTTCATGCTCGTTTTTTATGTTTTGTGGGGTTTAGTGTGGGGGGGGGCAAACTAAACAGAAAGCAAATGGAATGGAGAGGGCACACTGAAGGGAAGGGAGGCAAGGGACACAGGGCAGGGGAGAAAGGGGCAAAGGGGGCAGGTATGGAGTGAGGCTGAGGCAAAGAGACTGTGAGGGAGGGAGAAGGTTGGAGCAAGCAGCCAATCAGCACAGGACTGACAAAGTCCACTCAAAACTGTAGAAAATTCTCTGACATCATAGAAGCCTGTATGTCTCTGCTTTAGCTGTTGCTGCAGCTGCCCCTACAGGCTGGAGTTTCTACTTGCCTCCTACCTGAGGTGTTTTCCCCTGATTCCATATGGCTGTGAGGGGTGGGAGAGAAGGAGATGCCATATGGATTCTAGTGCCACAAGAGAGGGTCTTCTCTGCATAGTTCTAGGTCTGGAGTGTTTAGCAAAGGAGGGATGAACCTCACTGGGCCCCATCTGTGCCAATGACTCTTTTGCCAAGAAAGCCTGATCTTTCATATTGGAGTCTGTGGGAGTTTTGCTATTGACTTGAATACGCGCAGGTTTGGCTGCAAGGATGGAGAAATTTCCTCCCCTGAGTCCTCCTCAGACTCTTATCCAGTACAGAAAGGTTATTTCAGAAAGATAACTTTATCTTCTAATGCTATCCAGGTATAAAAAGAGAAAATCCAGAAAGCATAATATATTGGAGGTGCTTCTTATATTCCATTCAAAAGGAAGAGGGTCTTTGCTGCAGATCAATCAAGGGAACAATGTAGGCAGCCATGGGGAAAGACTGAAAGAATATTAAGGGGAATGTAACTGTTTCAACCAGCAAACAAAAACAGCTCAGTGATTTGCTAGCACTTTCATTTATTTGCAACATTGCATGTGCATAGGCACATAACCTTTTAATTATAAAGAACTGTCCAGCCGCCTCTGATATATGTTTCCATTGGCAGCGGGTTGACCTCCCCTTTGGGGAGGCGAGCCCGGTGGCCCCACCCCTTCTGCACGAGGCCCCACCCCCCACAGCCAGAGCCCTGACCCCTATTGCACCCCAACTCCCCCCTCCTGCTGCTGGAGCAGCCCCAACCCAGCTGCAGCCAGGGAAGACAGAGCCTTCCCTGACCTATTATATCCATTGCCCATGCATGTTTCATTTCAATGAGGAACAGAGAGCTAAATAAACATCAGGGCACTCCTCTTCAGAATGGGATGCAGTCATAGAGCCTTTTGTAAAGAACCACCTCAAACTGAACAGGAAAAGATATATGCATGAGGCTTTCAAACTGGTTTCTAGGCTGCGTGTCTGCTCAGTAGCTGTGGGGGGGTGTTTAGATCCAGAGAAAATCCGAGTACCTCTGGATGTGCACAAGCCATTTGTTCTTATAAAAAGGGAATTTTACAAGTTTATAACATTCCAGTATAGGGAGTCATCTGGTGGCCATTACAGGCAGTGCTTGCTTATGTTAGCGCACAAGGCTCAAAAGGCTCCTGTTGCAATGTTATTCTGTGTTGTATTTTTCTTGAGATCTCTATTTGCAAAGTCTTCATTACATTCACATTTCTCAGACTTTTAATTATTTTTGTGGTTTACAGAGATTTTTTTCAGAGCATGCGGTTTTATTTATTTAATTTTTGCACACACAATAACAACCAGAAAGGAAAAGAGGCCTATTATTACAACAATAGATATTATATTAAGTATTACTAATCCCATTGACATATAAAACAAGAGAGTTAATCAATTGCTCTAGTGATATTGTGTGTGCAATTTCAAAAAGAGTTCCTGCAAATCTAAGCATATAAACAGTCTTGCAGACAAACTTAGGCTTCTCTCACAATTTCTACTTTCCTGCAACGTGTGGAAATATATAGGAAACATTCTCTCTTTCCAGGAAGCAATGGCCAGTCTATGCTTATTATTCTCAGTTTTTCTTTACAATTTTTTAAAGCTTTCCATCTTATGAAATAAATGAATTGTATATGACAGAGGTGAGTTTGGGGTTTTTTTTTTTTATTTTTTTTATAAAAACTGTTCCATAGCTCAGCCATTAGGATAATTATCATTCCACAGTTTAATCTTCCCCCTCCCTGTCTTATACTGCCAGGTAGTTGTCTATTTTTTCTTTTCTTTTTAAAATAGATTAGTAGATGTATAGGGTGTGTGTGTGTGTGTGTGTGTGTGTGTGTGTGTGTGTGTGTGTGTGTGTGTGTGTGTGTGTGTGTAGCCAGAAAGGACACGTATGAGCATCTGGTCTGATCTCCTGCATCACACAATGCCATAGAATTTCACCTAGTAATTCCTGGCCCAATAACTACTGGTTGGGCTACAATGTATCTTTTAGAAAGACATCCAATCTTGATTTTAAACCTTCAACTGATGTAAAATCCACATCTCTTGGTCATTTTCCACAATAATTAATTACTCTTACTGTTAAAAATTTGCAATTTACATCCAATCTGACTTCTCCTAGTTTCATCTTCCAGCTGTTGGACCTCATTATGCTTTTGTCTTCTGGAGTGAAGAGACCTTTGTTATCAGAAATCTTATCGCAACATAGGTATTTATAGTCCCTGATCTACTAACCACTTAACCTTCTCTTTGATAAGCTAAATAAATCTCAAATCATTCTTATGGCCCCTTTCTGAACTGTTTTAATATTTTCAACACATCAAAAAATGTGAGTTAAATTGATGAAACTTACAATTGTTAGGTTAATGTAGCTCAGTCTGCATGTTGGACACACATTTTATTTCAATCCTGGCCTCAGATAAAGTGGGGACTGCAGAAAAGTGAAATTTTCCTTCAGCAAGAATGCAAACATGGTACTAATTTATCTGAAGTAAACCTTCATTGCAATTTGTTGTCTTCTGCAGGAGTGCTTTGTACTTTTCAGCTGACTTAGTTGTACATGGCAGGGCTTCATTGAGTATTTTGTAAAATCAGCTACTGGCCATGAATGTGCAAATATATTAGTTGATTTTACAAGCTATGCAGCAATACAGATCCATCTGTCAAGAGCAGGATTCACACTAAACTGAGATGATAACATTAATATTCATGTGTGAGCTAGGCCAGATTTGATCTGAAGTCTCCTGAAAGGAAAAGCTAGGGAAGAACCCACTTTTAATCTAGCCCTAAACTTCCTTCTGTTAGTTCATATGCTCTAAAGGTCTGTGACTCCCATTTCAATTAACCTACCCTAATTTCAATACACAGGAGTCATAGATGATTCAACAAAAGTCAGTTTTGTTTGGAGTAATGTTTCATGGTCTTGTAGTGAGGTATATGTGTACTAGAGACTAAAGGGATATTACAGTCCAGTCCAATATGTACTGCACGTATTATCACAGAAAAATATTCTGAAAATTACAATTTCACACTGAAACATTCAGCATTGGTCTGAGGAGGGCCTAGAGATTAGAAATAGTATTGGAACAGTGAGGATTAGGTTTAATATTCTAAAACGAGATTTGGGAGTTCTCCAAGAATCTTACCCTAGGAGAGGTTTGCTGTATTGGAGAAGTTAGCCTGTATAGGTGGGATCGATTGCCTAACACTCAAGGAGGATGTTTGTTTCCTTTCTATGGGATGCACATGGGAGGGACCATACAAATGAGTCATGGGATTTTGCTCTGGGAAGCACTGAAAGCCAGCCCTGGAAAGCGCTGAGTATTAGCAGAGAAGTTCTGGGCTGAGAAGCTGTGAGGACTCTCAACATTATATAAAGTATATATACTAGAATAAATTATCTCTGCTTGTACCATTTTCTTTAAAATCCCTGTTTATACTCTTGCTAAGCCTGTTTAAGGTTCATATCATGTTTCTGGAAGATTCTCTTATTCCTTGTTTGGATATTAAAATTTTATTCACATTTTAAGCTCCAAGTTGAGCAAAAGTTCTTAGAGGAGCTCAGAATGAAAATCTTCAGGGGGAAAAAAAAAACAGTCTGATCATTCCTCAGCTGCACAGAAGTGCAGGATGCAGCCTGGAAAGGTGAAATCCAGCCACCCAGAAATACAGTGAATCTTACAAAAGGCTGGAGTAGCAATGAGAGCACCTCAGTTGTTTGGGGTGCTGGACCCCTTGCATCCAACTACATATAGCTCCCATAGACACTTCTAGGCCCCATCTATATCACTGCCTTCTACAAAGACCTATGCAAAGGCTCCACTGCAGAGCCACTCCACGGCTCTCTCCTAGCCCCATGCAGCCCTAATGGGATTTGTTTCAAATTGATGTTTATTTATTTTGCTTTCTTTACTTACAGGAAGTTGGGACTTCCTGTAGTACTACTTATACAGTAGTAATGACAAGGAAAGACCGGCAGTTAAAATTGCAACTGTTTCTTTTTCTTCTTCTTCCTTTTGGTATCCCTTTTTATTCCCTTAAATTCTATCTACAGCTGTCATCCTGGGCTCTTTTTAAAACAGACGGATGAAATAGAGATTTGCTGTGGCCACCACTTACATGCCCTAATCACTGGGCTAAATGCTACAAGAAGGACCCTCTCTTTCCTTTTGGAAGCAGCCTTTTCTGATTTGCTGACAAATGCCAAACATTTTTAAATCCAAACCAAATATTTTCACTTTTCTTTTTTTTTTTTTTTTATTTGCTGGCTGAACCAAAAAATCAATTATTCCTCTAGCTCTAATCATTATATTTAAAGTACAGCTCATCTGTAATGTACCTCCAAATGAGAAAAATCTGAATTTATACTTCTCCTGTATTGCTTTATTCTTTCATGCCTCATGTCACCCTAGCTATGGTCCAACCAAAGAGTACAATCAACTTGAAATAGAATACTGGTGTGCACTGTTTTTTCCAAGATTTATGTCCACTTAAGGCATCATTTTGTTAACGAGTGCAGTCTAAAAGTACATGAACCTTTTAATTCTTTCTTTAATTCTTTCAAAAATATGGGGGACATTCACAAAAATGTGAGTCATGACATCTAGTGGTCAAAAAGGAATAAAAAATATCTTGGATGCTGTAAGTGCTTGGTTTCTTCTAGGCATTTTAAGGAACAGGGAAAATAAATTGCACCAGATAAACACAAAAATGACAGCATGAACCAATCAAATTTGTCACACAAACTCCTTTCCTTTCAGAATATCCAAGAAGCATTACAAAAATATGCCTGTACTTCACCTTTTCCTGACATAGCTTTTTTAAACTGGCAAAATATTTCTTTCCCAAAAAGGAGAAAAGCAGATCACAGCAAAGTATGAACTTATACCCATTTTGAGTAATTGATTATGTTGGTGAAGTTTAAAACATGAATAAAGATCACATATCTCTCTGAGATACAATTTTTTTCTGATAGTGTCACATGAAACAGATCACAATAAATTGCAAGTAAATAAGAATACTGGTCAAATGATCCTGGGAAGATTTATGGTTTTATTTTGACAGTGTGGTTTAACTGTAGCTTGCAGATCAGAAAATGATAACTTCATACTGCTGTGAATTCGAAATAAATTGTAATTTTGCAACATGGAATCAGTGGCATTGGAACAAATTTTAGAGTGGGGGTGCTGAAAGCTGTAGAACAAAACTGTAAACCCTGTATATGATGGAAACCACTTCAAGCCAGTGGGTGCTGCCGTATCCCCAACACACCCAGTTCCACATGCCTGCATGAAATAAGTGTCAGTGAAGTGCCCCAAAGATCTGTCTGAGGGCCAATGTTGTTTAATATATTTATTAATTGTTCATACCTCCTTTCAGCTAATCAGGTAGCAAAATTTGCAGCTGACAAAAACTTATTTAGGTTAGTTAAGGCTAAAGGTGGTTGTGAGGAACTTCAAAGGGACCTAACAAAGATAAGCATTGGAAAACACAATGTGACAGTCTGACTTTAAAACAGTAATTTTAAATACTCATATACAGCTTCTGAATTTACTGAAACCACTCAGGAAAAAGGCTTGGTGTTATTTTGGACAGTTCAGTCAAAATATCTGCTCAATTTGCATCAGCTGTCAAAAATGTGTTAGACTCTATTGAGAAAGGAACAGAAAATAATACTGGCAATTTTACAATGCTGTTATAAACATCAGTTTTATGTCCCCACCTGAACACTATGTACAGTTTTGGAAACCCTGTTTCAGCAAGCATAGGCAAGAAATCAAAAAGATCAAAAAGGTCCCGAGAAAGACAACAAAAATGATGAGAGACATAGAAAGTCTTCAATTTAGTTTAGAGAAGAGACAATAGTAGACATGGAAAAGGTATATAAAACAATTAATGGCACTGTAAAGGTGAGTGACGTGTGTGTATTTACCCTTTCTCATACAAGGCACAGTAAAAATAACAGTGATATAGAAATAATACAAAAAAATAACAGTGTATACAAATAATAGGAATTAACCCTCATGCTTCAGGGAACAACCCAGCTACTAATTGCTTGGGGTAGGAAGAAATTTCCTTCATACGCATGTTATAATCAATTAAAGGGATTTTAGACATCCCTGTGAATGTGAAACATCTTATATTAGTCACTTTTGGAAACAGGATACTGGACTAGAAGGACTGCTGGGCTGATCTAGGATGACAATTCTTTGATTGCTATGATGCAATGCAGACACTTCAAATACACAAAACAAAGAGGTGACTTCTTCACACACATTTCCACCTTCCTGTTTCTGCAAGCTGAGCAGTATTTCAAAACTGCAGCAACATTCAAAAAGGCTAGATTATTTTTGCAATGTCCTATTTAAAGTCCACTTAAATCAAAGAAGATACATTTCACTGACAGTCATACAAATGGCTCTACATGTAAATGAGGAACTGCTGCTTCCAAAGCGGAAGTCAAGACGGCTTGCATATTGTTGCTGCACCTCTACTATGCAATTCTTGTTCTTTCTTTAAAGAAATACTTTATAAATTAAGAAGAGAAGTGACAAGTCCAATTCCCACTTCTCTGGTCTCAGGACATATTGGGTAAACAGTTGCCAATTGTGCTGTGAATAAGAGGTTTGTGGCTCCAGTATACGTGCTCAAGGTTCAGATGGAGCCTTGTGTTCATTATTATAAAACATAATCATAGGTATCGTTCATTGGAGTAGTGAAGAGGAAGGATGGTCTTGTAGTTAAGGCACTGGAAAAGGACTCAAGAAATAAGTGTTTAATTCCACACATTGCCATAGACTTCCTTTGTGACCTTGGACAATCACATAATCTCTCTGTTTCTAAATTCCCTTGTTTCAAAGTGGGAATGATAATTCCCTACATCACAGATGCATTTGGATGTGATCAGATACTATGACTGGGCAGAGATGATATTTCAGTAACTAGATAAAGATATTCATTTTTATAAAGAAACAATTTTTAAAAATACCATTTCTTTACTTTCCAAAAGGATTAAAGAAGAAATATTGTAAAATTGTTTCCCTTACTTTGTAACAAGGATGATTAACAACAAAATGTCTTCACATTAATTTTTGGCGTCCTTATAAAATTCTTATTTAAAAAATATTTAGCATGGGGCTTCCCTTCCTTCCCCTCCCTCAGATTGGGAATGAAGCAATGACACAGATAATTGAGCAGTTTCATATTCTACCATATGTAGCCTACTTCTAATCAACAGTGTTGCCCGTGTATGAGGCAGATTAGAATATTAAGGATTTAAAGTCAGGATTAGTTATAGAAGCTTTCTTCATCCTGTGGGAACACATTAAAGGCACTGGGCGTTGATTGAACAAAAGGCTTCAAAAGCTACAATATAGAGTACATTTGTATAGGTATATTCTTTTCCTTCAATTGTCACATCATTCAAACAAGTGGCTTTTGTATGAATATAGCATTTCAGGTGCATTGGAGCCATACTAACATAATTCCTGTTTGGGAAAAATGATTTGTTCACTTGACAAAAACAAGTCCTGGAGACCATTTTATTAAAATATTTGAAGATGCACCCTTTGATTGTATTTCAAAGGGATGATGACCATAGTGCATTTTTATTATTTTGTTGGTCATACTGTGGCACATGAGAGAGATTTCTTTTATGTCCCCTTTCTCTCTTACACACTTTGAGCTAGTTTTGCTGTGCTGTGAGCTAGTTTTAGTTCCCTAAAGTAAGCAAAACAGCTGGCAGGATAGATGTGCCACACACATAATAAAATGCCAGAACAAAATTAGAAATGGATTAGAGACACTTACTAGCTAGTGATTATTGGTATTACAGAACACTAAATCAAAATTTCCCTCCTTCCTTCCTGATGCCCACTCCCCCACCCCAGCCAATCAACCTACTTCCTTTCTCCTTTCCCTACAACTATTCCCGAATACTAAGGGCCAGATCTTCTCTGTTATTCATAAGAGCAAGGAGCTCACCTTAGCACTTTTGGGTTGTCTAGCAAACACCCCCTCTCAAAACATAATTGACACCTATCCTCCATTATACAGGATGGGCCTTAGGGTTTTGTAGATGGTCAATTAGATAATTATTTGAGGCAATCCCAAGTTAACTGACTATTTTATATAAAAATGGTGCTAAGGACTCAGAGGAGTCATTTCCAGCTTCCCACTGATTTTCAAGTCCATTAAGCTAGTTTACACCTGTGTAGTATAAAACTGGAGTAACATACCAGTAGTAAAGAATTAGAGCCTTAGTATATCTGTAATGCCCTTATCTTCCTTAATTGTTATTATTATTTATTATTTGTATTTGTATTACTGAAGCACCTAGAAGCCCCAGTCTCGTGGACCATGACCCCATTGTGCTTGGCTCAGTACAAACACAGAACAAAAAAGATGCTCCTTGCCCAATGAGTATACAATGTAATTATTTTCTTTACTCTTTTATGTCCTGGGGACACACTGATTATCTCATAAGCTGCCTATATCTGATATATTTAAAGAATTGTTTGCTTTTTTTTTATAACCAATAGGTCTTCATCTCTCTAATATTTTATATTTTATCTGCCATAGTTTGTTCTCCCTTTCTCTTGGCTTTAGTTGGGGTGGATTTCTATTTTTCTGAAGGATCTCTGGTGGGTTTGAATAACCCCTTGAGTCTCGCCTTCCAGCCATACTGTTTTTTTCTTGCCTTCTTGCTTCCTGTATTGTGTAAATACTGTTTAAATACTCTCAGTGACATGGGTAAGAATTTTAATTTCTTCCATTTTGATTTTGGTCATTTTGACTAGCCTTTTCATTTATTATATTTTTTAATATAATTAATTGCTAAAGTTTTGTATCAAATTTCTTGGTTCTGCCACAATCCCTCCTTTCTTGATATCATTCTTAATTATTTTTGTCTCTATTGCTTTATGGATCAACTATAGTTATTTCTTGAACCAACTCCTGTGTGTTACTTTAGGACAAAGTTATGGTTTACGTGCTGATCTACATCTACAGGCATCTCATTTTGATTTTCAACTTTTCATGCTTAAAGAATACAGATTTAACTAGTCCCACATAGTACTTGAAATGTTACCTTGTCTAGAGCATGTCTCAACATGTCCAGGTCATCATTGCTGATTCTCAGCATGTCCCATTCTTGTTATGTGTTCTGAGCAACCCAGCAATTCTCTTCTCAGCTCAACCACTGTGCTGACCGGTGATATAGGAGGACTGGGATGGGCTGCACTATCGTTCAGATCCACAGAAGCATTTAGGTAACTAACTCCAGATTTAGGTGCCTAAATCCCAATTTTAGATTCCACTACAATGCACAAAACTCCTGTTTGGCTACCATCTAATTCTATAGGCGCCTAAACTCACTCAGCTCCTAAATTTTTGAAGTAAAAGTTTCCCAGATGCCTAAAGTTCTGCCTCTAGGCATGCTTGCTCCTGCCTTACTCTAGACACCTGGACATCTAAGCCCCAGAGTGATCCACAAACCAGGGAAGAGAGGCCTTCCTATGCTTATCTTGCCTGCAGTGCCCAATCCAGTAGGTGTGCTCAAAGGCCGGGCTGCCCATTGGACAGGTTCCATTAAAAATCAGCCAGAGGAGGAGTGTTGGTGGAGCTGCAGCCCACCTTATAACTTTTAGCCCAGTGGTGAGAGCACTCACCTGCACTGTGGTAGATCTCAGTTTAGTTTCCCCACATTCTACCTGAGGGGCAGAAAGGATTTTAAGATGAGTCTCCCACCTCTCAGGAAAGTGATCTAACCACTGGGCTATGGGTTTTTCTGTTGTGGGGCTCCCTCCATTTCTCCTGTTGAAGCTGTTCCACTTTAATTATTTAATCCAAAGAGTCATTGGGCCAAAGAGAGAGAGAGAGAGAGAGAGAGAATGATTCTGAAGCCTGGTGGCTAGGGCACCAACCTCAGAGTGGGTGACCCAGGGACCAGTCCTCTGCTCCCATCACTCTTTCATTATTTATCCACAGTGGAACAGATTTAACAGGGGAGACTGAAGAAGCTCTGCATCAGACTGTCCCATAGCTCAGGGGTTACAGTACTCTCGGAAGAGGTGGGGAGACGCCTTTTCAAATCCTTCCCTCCCCAAGCAGATGAAGGAATTAAACCTGGGTCTCCTATATCCCAGGTGAGTGCTTTAATCACTGGGCTATTTTGTGTAGAGTGAGGCAGGTGCCTAACGTATTCTCACAAGAAACAATTTAAGCTCCTCAGCCATCTGACTTGAGGAGTGGGCTTCCCAACTGAGGGTCACAAGCAGAGACAGGCTCCTCTCTGCACTCCAGATTTAGGCACCTATCTCTATGAGAGGGAAGGGGTTTAGTACACAGCCCTCTGGTCAGCATCTGCCATTGGCTAGTGTTGGTGTTGTCTTTTGTGGATCATATTCTAAGATGCCTATCTCCTCCCATGCACTTTAATGAACCATGAACCTATGCCCTTTAACTCAGGCTTTGTGGATCTCAGTGTTGTTCCTGTGATTTTCTAAGCACCTAAAAGTTAGGCTTGTAGTGCTCAGTGTCACAATACCTAAATCCTTTTTTGGATCCAGCCCTCTGTGTCTACAAGTGTCAGGATGATAACTGGCAGGGCAGGTACCTGGGAGGGAATGACAGGGAAGGAGACAGTTCTGGAGAAAGAGACTTGTCTTATTATCTAAAAAGGGCTGGGAACTCATCTCTTGGGAAGAGAGAGGTGTGAATAGTGGGAAGGGGATAGGAGTGTTTGTTAAGAAAAATAGGGAGAGATGAGATAATGATAGAAAGTTCATTCACTGTAAATAAATATATTCATCATTGTTTTCTAACAGTTACAGTGTCAGAGATCGCAGGTCTCAAACCCCTGTCTCCAAGGAGCCAGTAAGTTCTGACTTATCAACCAGTGACTTACTAACAGTTGCCAGAACTAGAAGCTCAACTTTGACAGGGGACTCCAGTCCTGGGTTCTATTTGGCAGAACTCTGGGGGTCCTGATTGGTTTCCTGCTTCTATTTAAACCAAGCAGATGAAGTTGTCCATGCAGTGGAGGTTGCCCTAAGAAAGCTCTGAGAGGCGCAGGACACTGTAGTCTCCTATACCATACAATTCCACCACCTCATGACCAATACAGATTGGAACAAGGTGTGAACTGTATTAGTTCCCAGTGGGGCCTGAGAGAAGAAATTAAAGATGAGTTAACCTGGGTGGAGACACCCATAAGTCTGGATGCCCTCATGAATCTCACCATCCATATAGATAATTGGTTAAGGGAACGAAGGGAGGAAAAAAGAAGGGCCTTGCATCTCTCCTATCCATGTACGTAACTTTTCATTACTGCCTCCCACCAAGCTGATGCAGGTGGATGGGTGCTATCCACGGCTTGCCACTGTAGAAAAGGAATGCTGCTACCAGCACCATCTCTGCTTCTACTGCGGTGAATCAGGTCATTCCATCTCTGTCTGTCCTGTATGAACTCAAAAAAATCAGGGAAAAGAGATCCCTTACATCTTGGTCTTAACTGAAACACACTCTGGACTCTGCCCGAGAGTTCCCCATTTGCAGGTGCTGGTCCAGTTGCACATACCTGGGGAGCTCCTGTGAACTCCCATCCTACTGGCTCTCATTGACTCAATGCAGCTTACTACTCCATAAAGGCAGTGGCAGCCCGGATCCTGCAGACTCCCCGGCAATGCAAAGCCACTCTCAACCTCATAGATGGTTCCCCTTTGTCTTCTGGTCTAGTAACAGAGAAAACAACTCCCTTGGAGGCTGTGATTCAGGGTAATCGAGAAATGTTACAAATTGGTGTGATCCATTCTCCACACTTTCTCCTGATCCTTGGGATCTCCTTACTGAGCCTCCACAATCCACTTGTTTGGTGGCAATTATAAAGGAAGTCTGTTTTCCATTGCAGTTTTGTTGGCAGCACTGTTTGGGACTGGTGGATTCTGTCCCAATTTCTAAAGGTTCAGGTTGGGGTGGCTATCCAGGCAGAATCTTCTGTTGAAGCTACATTGGAATTCCTCTTACAATACCAAGACTACACCAATGTTTTTGAAAAGAGGAATGCAGAAACCTTGCTTTCGTGCTGGGACTATGACTGCCCAATAGAGCTGCAGCCAGGATTAAAAATACCATTAGGATGAATTTATGCCATGTCAGAAGCCGATCTGACAGCACTCCAAACATACCCCCTGTAAAACCTGGCCCGAGAGTATATCCACAAGTTGACCTTGTTGGCTGGTTCACCACTTCTTTTCATCAAGTAGAAGGATGGCAGTCTCTAACTCTGTCGACTACTATGCACTGAGTCAGTTAACTTTCAGGAATTGTTACCTACTACCTCTGTTTCCTGAGTTGCTGGATTGTTTAGGGGCTGCCCATATATTCACTAAGTTGGACCTCTAGGTGGGTGTACAATCTTGTATGAATCAAGGGAGGGGATGAGTGGAAGACCACTTTCCATACCCAATATAGCCACTATGAATCTCTTGTAATGCCCTTTGGGCTGACCAAAGTCCTGGCCATCTTTCAACATTTTATAAATAATGTATTCCAAGTCATATTGAACCAAAACTTAATAGTTTACCTAGATGACATATTGGTCTTCTTTGAGTACCCTGAACAAAATACCACTTGTGTCTGAAGTCTTGGAATGCTTACAGCAGCATGGCCTTTACACCAAGATCTAGAAGTGTGCTTTCAGTCAGGCCTCCACAGAGTTCATGGGCTTAATCTTAGCCCCAGAAGAGCTCCAGATGGAGCCATGCAAGGTCCAAGCCATTCAAGACTGGCTGATTCCCCTTACGGTACATGATCTGTAAAGCTTCCTGGAGTTAACTGACTTTTACCATCAATTCATCCCAAATTTTTCAAAACAAATCGAGCCCCTCACCGCTCTCCTCTGGAAAAATGCCCAATTCCATGGGTCTCCCAAGTCCAGCATGCGTTCAGTCTGCTGAAACTTGCCTTCACTACTGCACCCTTATTGACTCATCCAGATGTCATGCAAGCCTTCTTTATAGAAGCGGACAGTTCCAGTACATTGATCAGGGCTGTCCTCTCTCATTGAACTGGTCCTGAGAAAGTATTACACCAGTTTGTTTACTACTTAAGGAAGCTCACCCCTGGAGAGCTACACTATGAAATACTGGATAAGGACACTGACGATAAAAACTGCCTTTGTAGAATGGCAGCACTACCTGGAAGGAGCTCGCCACCAAGTTCAGGTATTCACTGATTATAAAAATCTGGAGTACCTACTGTGACAGTCTGTACCACTATGTTCACTCCTTTTACAGGACTATGTAAATGTTGTACAAAGTATGCCTTGTGAGGCATTATTAGAAAACTCATAATTTGATGAACATTATTGTCCCTTTAAAATATATATGGCGACATTGTATGTAATGTTATTACTAAGACATGTTCTAAGCCTGGGGAGCAGTCACAAACCACTTCCCCAGAGACAAGAGGCTAGCCGATGCCTCAGCCAGGTGTCAACAAAATCAAATGGAACATCACCTGATTAAGTAGCCATTCTTTGTCAGGAAAGAAGATGTGGATGAAAAATCTACATCTTGACAAAGAAACATTTTGGGGTTCCTATCCACACAGCCTTTCTGTCTCCTGAACCTCAGCTAGAGATGATTCTTGAAGAAGAGAAGGAACTATAAGAAGGGAGAGTAGACACCCCAAATGATTTCTCCCTGTGTCTCTACCCATGGCATTGACAACACTTGATGAACAAAGGAAGCCGCATTGGACTGGGGGGAGGGTTACTGACTGAAAGAAATTCAGCCAGGAACTGCTGAAACATGTGGTAAGAGAGACTTTCCTTTGAATTCACTTAGCTTGTTAAGTTAGGCATTGGTTTTATTTTCTTGTAACCAATTCTGACTTTTATGCCTTTTTACTTGTACTCACTTAAAATCTATCTTTTGTAATTAATAAATTTGTTGTATTTTTTTATCTAAACTAGTGTATTTGAATTGAACTGTTTGAGAAACTCTATTTGAGATAACAGGATTTGTGTATGTCATTTTCTACTAATAAAATTATGGACTTTATATGAACTTGCATTGTCCAGGAGAGAGGTGGGCAGTACAAGACGTACATTTCTGGGGGAAGTCTGGGACTGGGAGTTTGCTGGTGTTGCTCTGCAATGCCTGGCTGCAGTATTCATATACCATAACTGGGAGTAACTTTCATGCTGGAGGTTGGTGTGAGCAGACGAGGAGTGCATGGACAGTGGATATAAAAGGCCAGGGGAGGTTTAACCTCCCCTGGTGCTGCTGCTGCTGGTGGACCTGTGGTTGCAGGGTTTGTGGAGGAAGTTTTTGCTTTCTTATGCCCAATGCAGGTTCTGGCGTGGCTGAGGAGGTGGTATGTGCTATTTGGCTTCCCAGGTTCATCAGTAATCTCCCTGGACTCCAGAGAGATTAGTGATTAACCCAGGAAGTTGAGTAGCAAATTCCACCTCTCAGCTGCCCCGGAACCTGAACAGGGCATATCAAAAGCTTCTTTCAGATGAGCGTGAGACTCTTTTCCCCTGGAGCGGCTTGGAGTCTGCAGCTGGCCCGGAGCTCCTCCGGGCAGGTCGGGAGCGGGGCTCTGGCTGGCCCAAGGCTCCTCCGGCAGAGAGGGGGGATGGTCTTGGCCTCTGGCCAGACTGGGGCTCCTCTGGTCAAGGGGGGGTACTCGGGGCTCCTCTGGGTGGAGGAGGTCTCGGGACTCTGGCCATCGGGGGTGGGTGCGAGCAGAAGGGGTGGAGCCGGGGACTAGCCTTCCCAAAGGGGGGTTCCACCTGCTGCCCATGGAGGAGTGGTAGCTCTCACAGCCAAGCAGTGTAAAAGGCACCTCAGATTGAAGAACTGAGACAACACAACTGTTAATCAGTCCAGATTGTATCCCGGGTAATGTGTCATATACATAAGGTGAAAGCATTAGACCAATAGCAGCTTTGGTGGGCTCTATGTTTCTCATAATGTGATTTTGTCCTCACATATCACTCTGAAACCAAAAACGGCAAGCCTGACACCGTATCCTGTAGATACAGTACCAACCCATGAACCCCAGCCAGGAACCAACCCTCATTTTCAAATCCCGTAACTTTCTCATCAGAGCTTTTCACCAGGATATACTCACATGAATACACTCTGCCTTTAACTCTGCCTCAGGAATTCCACCTGGTGAACAAGCCATATCAACAAGCAACTGCAAGGCTCCTGGGATAGGATTACATACATAAGGAACCAATGTCTGTGTTCCCCCAGGATCCAAAAAAATGGTGCTCCTGCAACTATGCCACAACTTTCCCCTAACAGGACACTTGGAGCACTTTAAGTCCCAACGATTAATTTCCCACTCTTTTTGGTGGCCCCAGATGCACTCCACAGTAGTAATTTATTGCATTCTGTGATGTTTGTGCTCGCACCAAGATACCATGCCACAAGCCCTATGGTCTCCTCCAGCCCTTGGACACCTCATCTCAACCACGGGTGACTATCGACATAGAATTTTTTTTATAGAATTACAGGAGTTCACTAAATCTACAAGAACTTTGACAGCAGTGGATTACTTTACCAAAATGGCCCACTTAATTCCCTGCACAGGCCTTCCCTCAGCTGAAGAAACAGCCCAGCTATGGATTAGCCAGGTAGCCTACCTCCATGGCCCTCTGGAGCACATCACCTCCAGTCAAGGGTCAGAGTCCTCAGCCTGGTTCAGGAACAAGGCCCTGTGCTTGCTGGGGGTCCCACATGTCTTTCCTCCATTTACCATCCCGAGCCCAATGGCCAAACAGAAAGGGCCAACCAAATCATCAAGCAGTATCTGTGATGTTACATCAGTCATCTCTAGGGTGATTGAGCCTCACTCCTCCCTTAATGCAGCGTTTTCATACAACAATGCAGCCCAGGCATCTACGGGTCAAAGCCCCTCTTTTACCAACTATGGGTATCACTGATTCCACCTGCAATTATCTGCATTCTCTCCCAAAACAGCAGCTTCAGACCTAGTGCAGCATATTTATTGGACCCAGGAAGAAGTGAAGGGACACTTAGAAAAAGCCAGAGCAGACTATAAATGGATGCGGACCAGCAAGGCCCCACCTATTCAGTGGAACAAAAGATATGGCTCTCCATGGAGCATCTCCACACAGACAGACCTGCTCACAAGCTGGATTTTTTGTTCCTTGGCCCTTTAGGATCCTGTGACATGTTAATCCAGTCACTTTTGAACTTCAGCTACCCTGCTCTCTGAAGATTCATCCAGTGTTTCATGTATCACTTTTGAAACCCTAAATGGAAAACTCTGTCCCTCACTGGCCCCTGCCACCTCCTCCACCAGTTCAGGGCAACAAGTAATATGTGGTTCACAAGATCCTGGACTCTAAATGTAAATGTGGCAGGCTCTTGTATTTTACTAACTGGGAGAGGTATGGTCCTGAGGAGCACATCTGGGAGCCAGTAGAATAGGTTACAGGCACCTGCATTCCATAGGAACCACCCTGAAAAGCCCAGTCTAATGTCAACCAGAGGGCACCCCATTGACCATGGGTCTCCAACCCTCTCTACAGGGCACTTAGAAGCCAGTAAATTCCAGCCTGCCACTCAGTGACCTGCTAACACTTTCCAGAATTAGAAGCTCAACTCTGACACAGGCCTCCAGTGCCTGGGATCTGATTGGCAGAACTCAGGGGATCCTGGTTGGTTCCCTGTTTCTATTTAACCAAGCACAGGAACAGGAAACTCTCCATGCAACTGCATAGGACTGCTTCCCTTGTTCTATCTGCTCCTACTGCCTGACCCTGCCTGCCTCCCGATACTCGGTCTGCCCTCTGGTATAGCTCAGACTCTGATGTCCGGGTATGTGACCCGGCATGATTCCTGCTCTGACCACTAACTCGGACTGCCCACATCCTGGTCATGACATACAGTACATTAGAAATATAGAATTAATACTTATCATTACAATAGATTTTTTATTTATTTCTTATTTGGTTAGTGCCAGCAAAAAGCGTGGTGCTGCACAAGGTACAAAGAAAAACAGTCCCTATTACAAGGGCTTTGCGGTCTAAAATACAGGCACAGATCAGAGAAATGCACAGGAAAATGAGGGAATGGCTTCAAATTTTGTTTTGTTTGTTATAGAAGTCTCTCTATTCATCAACTAAACTTATGTCGAGTGCCACTGACATTCTCATCACAGATTCCACTACTGATTAATCATGAGGGAGGGGGTAATTTTTTGAAGATTTTTTTTTTTAACTGGACGTCAAATGCTAGCCTTAGAAACATGCTTTTATGTCAGTAAATGAGGTGAGTACACAGTTGGCTGCTGCGTTGTCAGGCCAAATGCTATTCCTGGTCACATTTGTGTAAAAGTGTAGTAATTACTGAAGTTACACCAGTGAAAATTAGAGTAACTGAGAACAGAACCTGGCCTGTCTTCTTTAGACCAGTGTAAACATATTAGGAGAACTGGTTGATCTCATAACTTAATGCAGCAAGTTAACATCACTCTTCATTTAAAGAAGATAATTGCATTAGAGGTAAATGAACTGATTTTTTTGGATGATTACAATGGAGGCTGTTAGGATCATGACAGCACCTCTGATGCTGCTGCCCATAATACTTCCCAGAGTGAAATTGATGTGACTGAAAGGGATGTACAAGTAGCAAAGACAGAAAAGCCAGCTATTATTTATTATTGTTATTTATAGAGCGCCATTAAGTTTGCATGATAAATTAGACAGGTAAGAAGACAGATCCTTGCCTAACAAAATAATTTCAAGCCTGATTCTTCACTGGCTTGAAATTTGTGTAGTGGCTTACACCTGTGCAAAGTCAAGGTAAATTGGGTATAAAATGTCATAAAAGCTGAATTTTCCATCCCTTACACCAAGATTAGTGTTTTGCACTTACTTTGCACATCTGGAAATTGCAATACCAGATGCCAGCGAGTGGAGAATTAGACCCATACAGTCTGAGGTCTTGATCCTGTAAAAGGATTAGCAGCATTGGAGCCTAAATAGACAATATACAGACAAGAGAGGAGGGGAAGGGTGCAACAGAGAGCTCTTTCTTTCATAATCCTTTCCTATTTTCCTTTTGTCTGTGTGTTTTTTTCACTCTTGCCTTCAGTTTTTAACCCTAGTTGGTTTTCTTTCTTTCTTCCTTTCTTTCTTTCAACAGCAGAACACTGTCAATGCCTCTACAGTAACAAGTATTTTAAGAGAAGAGCATTGACTTGCAACTGCTATGTGCCCTGTATCCTCATATTCAGACTTGGAAGCCCCTTTTTAAAAGTTTTTTTTTAAGACTTGATCATGTAGTCTATCTCGGTCTCTCTTTTATCAAGCTTGATTGTATTTTTGAAGACTGGGTTGCATACAGGGCTTCTCACAATCTTGTGTTCCGCTCAGATTCTGCTTTCATGTACATTTTACTTCTAGAAGATTGCTCCTGATGTGCATGATAAATTTGTCTCAGTAGGTCCCCTGCACGCTCTGTAGATCTACTGCAGCAGATATCAGATTAATTCTGCATATCAAGAGCCACCTAATGTTAAATAAAATAGCAATGATTTGGTGGAGGGGAAGGAAGTATTTACTTGTTCACTATACAGGACCTTTCTCTGCTGTAGTGATCACAGAGGCTAGGCCACAAATATTTATAGGCAATAGTGATCCCAAATATTGTCACCAACAGGTGCCATATATATTATGATCTCGCTAATTCCACAGCTGTCCCTGGAACTGCATTTTAATTCCTTCCTCAGATTTAATCTCCTCACCATGTCATCCTTATACAAACATTATTTTAGTACAGTTTAGGACAAAAGGAGAAGTTATAGGGAAAAGGGTTTCAATGGAATCAGTCAATTCATTAAAAATCATCTTTCAGGGGGACAATGTATTAATTTACATGGAAAACGCTGAATTGTAGAAAGTTGGATGAATGTGGCTAAACACAGTCTGGTATATTGCTTTGAGAATGTGTTTGGTATCCTGGAGACAGTGTTAAGCATCATGCGATCTAGCAGTTGCTATGGCAACATCTCTACTGAATGGCAAATTAGGTAGCCATGTAAAGCATTGCATAAATTTTCAACATACCCACTAATTCCAGCACCAAGGGACATAGCGTGAGTGAAAAGCTATGAAATATACCTGAGGACTAAACAGAAGATACTGTAAAATCTTTCTTTTGCCACCTTTATCAAATACTTACAACAATTATTCTAAATACTCTTAATAAGTTTCCTTTTTGTCTAGAAATTATACAGAATTCTTTACCAGAACAGATACTATCATTTTATGCCATTAGAACAAAAGTCGTTCAGTCAGGCTTGGCATTGCATGTAATTAATACACTGGGATTTTTATTTTTATTTTTGAGCTTTTGACTTTCCCGGACCTGAAAAAAAAAAGGTCTGTGGAGCTCGATTGGTTGTCGCTTTCACCAAGAGACATTGGTCCAATAAAAGATATTGCCTCATCCACGTGGACTGTTTTTAGTTATATCTGTATTTAAGAATTGGTATTTTGTTTATAAATCCATTTATAGAGAATTCTTTGTGAGTCAGGGTTTGTTAGATATGTGCTTTGCACATGCATTACTCCAAAAGTAAAAGGATAATATTCATATGGGCTAAAATGGAGTCTTTTAATTGCAATGTTTTTATTGGATAGAGCAGCCTCGGAACAATAAAAATTGTTGCCTCCGATATTCTACTCTGCAGTGCCATTAAGATTTTTGTTATTATTATTTATCAGCTGTCTGTATTATGGTAGCACGTGGAGTCCCTACTCACGAATCAGGGCTTCATTTTGCTATATACAATACAGACATACTAAAGATGGTCCCTAACCAAAGGATATGTAAGTGGCAATCCAAGACATAGAACAACAGGTGAATACATCACCAATGGGGCAAACATAGGAAAACAATGACATAATACTGGTTATGGTGATAAGCAGCAGACACAGCCCACCAGCTGTCAAAGTAGTGTTGAGATATTGTAGCCATCATGGCAGGGAGAGTTTTCAGGTGGCCTTTGAAGAAGGACAATTAAGTGGTTTTACAGATATTTACAGGGAGCTTCTCCCATACATAACGAAGAGGGTGCAAAGACGCTCATTTGAAAATGGTACAAATAGATGAAAAAGGCTGGCAGAGTGGATGCAGGATTTGATCTCTCACTAGTGTATCAGAGTTAAGTAGGGTGGGAATAAACTATGAAGGGCCTTAAAAGCAAAGACAAGTAGTTTGTGTTTGATCCAGTGAAGAAGGTGAAGTCAGTGGACAGATGCAAACAGAGGGATCATGTGGTTGAAGCTATGAGCATGAAAATGGCCTTTGCAACAGCATTCTGAATAGATATAAGTGGGGAAAGATGAGATTTGGAGGTTGCAGTAATTGAAACACAGGATAATGAAGATCTGATCAGAGTTATTTTAGAGATTTTATGCTGGAAGCATCTGCCGGGTTTAGACTTGACCTGGATCTAGAGAGGGGGCTAAGTCAGAGAAAACACATATGACTGGCCTGAGTGACAGGTGTTGTCCACAGTGAGTACTTAATTAGTCTGGAGACTGAACTGAACAGAAGCCTGTGAATGTTTGCACATGTAAAGGACAGCTTTAGGAAGCTGGTGAGACTAGGGTTCGCTCTACACCACTTAAAAGTTAGGTCAGCAGAGCTACATCGGTCATGGGTGTGAAAAAAACACATCCCTGACTGATGTGGCTGTGTCAACCTAATCCCCAGTGTACATGCAGCTCTATCAATGGAAGAATGCTTCCATCAGCAGAGCTAACTTCATTTGGGGAGACGGCATTCCTACACTGATGGAAAAACCTGGATTATGCCAGCATAGCTATGCCAACATAACTATGTCAATATAGTCTCTGTAGTGTAGACACAGCCTTACTCTTCTGATTTGGAATCGTGTTGTTAAATGACAGTTCAGCATTTTATGAAGTAAGTAGAAAGGGGCATATTGTGATTCTTCTATACACAATTTGTAGATTCTAAATTTTCTCTTTTAAAGAAAAGCCATAAAGAAGAAATGCCAACTCAAAAATTACATACCAGTACAGTGCTGGTGATGCAAAGTATCTGATGAACCTAGGTCTTGATTTACTCTATGAATCAGCTCACTCCCCATTTCAAGTAAATGGCAAAATCCCATTGACATTAATGGGGCCAGGATTCCACTTCAGGTACAGGCAGTTTTCTTATCCTCAAGGTTAGAGGACACAATGAACAACTGTGACAGAGCTGAAAAATGGGTAACACTTTTCATAGTGTAGACAAGGCCTCTGTGGCCAAGCCATGTTGTACTATGAATTATTCTTGCCTGTATGTACAGAAAAAAAATGTACAGCCATGTTACAGAAGCCCAGCTAACCCAAGTAGATACCTACATTAAAACATTGTTTTTAACGTGGTTATAAAATGTTTTTCTGTCTACGTGGGCAAGAGTAATTCATATAACAACATGGGTTTGACCATAGTTATGTTTCCCAACCATGTTTAAATATGTTTTTTTATTTTAGATGGGACCTTATCAGCTGGCAGATGGTATGCTGATGGGGAAGCACTCAGTCATGTCCCCAATCAAGATATTTATCATCGCTATCTTTTCTTATTTTTAGTTTAAATGATATCACAATAATAAGAGTCAAAATCACCATAGAATCATGCAAATGCTAGGATACTATGGTAAACATTGCCATATAGGTATGACAATGTCTATAAATAAAAGAGTGAAAGTATCATGATGTCTGTGTCCATTTTACCCCTCCACCAAGTAAGGTGAACAGTAAGCAAACCAGAAGCAGCAAGCAGCATCTGGTGGATTTGATTTCAGTCTGTAATATTTAAGCTACATTGTTATGTCTCTCTATCTAGTGGCATGGTCAAATGCATTTAGCAGGAAAGTTGAAATATGACTGAATCCTTTTGAGATTATTTTGATAAACAGGAAGGGCACAAAGCTTGACACATACAGAAGCAGAAATCACAGTGTGGTGCATGAGAATATATTGTGGATAGGAATTAAACTATATCATATGTATTAGGGGGATACATTTTCCAATTTAAAAAAAAAATCAGATGCATTTTGGAGAAATCTACTTTTGCTGGTGATAAGAGATGCTGATTCCCAAATTTGATTTGATTTGTACATAAATCCATTTATACTGAAAGTGTTTAGCTTCACTGACTTAATTCAATCAAAACTGAATAATGAATACTGTACTTGGTATAGTCGTTAAAAGCAGTCTATTTATGTACATCAAATTATAAATTAAATCCCTTTAATTAAATATAATTAAGGCAAACCTTAATTAAGGCACAAAAGGCTATAATTCTTCTGAAAATAATGAATCTAAAGAACCATAAGAAGTCAAAATGGCTTCATAGGAAATGTAGGTTATGGCTGTATCTACACTGCAGAGTTTAGTCACCAAAAGTTATGCCACTTTAATTAAACCACTGTTGCATATCCACACTATGCTCCTTGTGCTGATGGAGTAGCTATCCCACTGTGCTTTGGGAAGGGGGTACAATGCATCATGGGGCAGGTACAGCATCACATGATGCAGGTTTCTCAATCCCATTGTTCCAGGGGCATCCTAGTAGATAGTCAACTGCTTTTCAACTGAAGTGTGTGGGGAGGGAGGTGGGCACAGTTGCCAACTTTCATGTGGTAAATTAGCACCCCGGCTTTCACAATAAGTCAAAAATCAAGCTAATCCCATTTCAAAACAAAGTCAAAACAAGACAATTCCTAAGAACCCCAACACTCTATGTGACTAGATTCCCCCGGCTTTCAGTCTGGGACTGTGGTGGGCCCACTGTGCACCCCTGACTCTCTCCCCCCATTGACCCTGCTTGCCCCTTGACCCTGCTTGCCAGGAGCCAATCAAAAAAAAGAAGCAACAAGCTACAACAAGCAACAAGCTACAAGCCAAAAACTAGCCAACAAGCAACTCACAAGCCAATTAAGCTAAAAACAAGCCCAATTTCTGTGTTTTTTTTCGTGGGTTTGGCATGTCTGGAGATGGTAGAGTGTGTGATGGGGAGTGTATGTGGCGGGGAGGGGAGTGAGTGTGTCCACATGCTGTCTTATAAATTCAGACAGCCATTGGAAGCAGCCAGTGCTGAGACAGCTGGAGGGGGAAACCCCCATCATCAGCCCCTGCCTCCCTTCCTGGCTCTGCACAGCACAGCAGTCTCTCTCTCTCACACACACACACACAGTGGTGGCTCCAGGCACCAGCAGTCCAAGCGCGTGCCTGGGGTGGCAAGCCACGGGGGGCACCCTGCTGGTCCCTGCGAGGGCGGCAGTCAGGCAGCCTTCAGCAGCCTGCCTGCAGGAGGTCTGCTGGTCCACGGATTCGGCGGCAATTCAGCAGCAGGTACGCCAAAGCCGCAGGACCGGCGGACCTCCCGCAGCCTGCCTGCCGTACTTGGGGCGGCAAAAAAAGCTAGAGCTGCCCCTGCACACACACAGACACACACACACACACACACATGCACTCCTGCCTGTCTGCCTCTGTGCTCCTAGTGTGGGAGAGAGCAGGAGCATTCCACACCAATGATTTGCTCTTTGTTGTCCGGAGCAGAGCTGCACACCCAGCTGTCAGAACTTCTGTGAGCTTTGAAAGGGGAGCAGGGCTGCTGAGTTCAAAAGAGTGAGCATAATGGTCACAGCAGGCACTGTGGGATACTGGGAGAGGCCAGTTCTGGTCATGTAATGAACGGCAGTGTCTACACTGACACTTTGTCACTTTAACTTTGCCGCAAAAAGCTTTATGCCTCTCGTTGATGTGGTTTTATTTTGTTGTTGAAACTGACAAGTTTTGTTGCCAAAAGTGGCATTGCAGTGCGTACACCTCCATTGTTTTGTCGGCAAAAGCTGCCTATGTCTGAGTAAAGCAATCCCCTGAGGCTACATCTACACTACAGGGGGGAGTCGATTTAAGATACGCAAATTCAGCTACGTGAATAGCGTAGCTGAATTCGACGTATTGCAGCCGACTTACCCCACTGTGAGGACGGCGGCAAAATCGACCTCTGCGGCTTCCTGTCGATGGCCCTTACTCCCACCTCCGCTGGTGGAGTAAGAGCGTCGATTCGGGGATCGATTGTCGCGTCCCAACGGGACGCGATAAATCGATCCCCGAGAGGTCGATTTCTACCCGCCGATTCAGGCGGGTAGTGTAGACCAGGCCTGAGTGATATAAATTACACCAACATAAGCGCCAGTGTGGACAGCCCTATGTCAATGGGAGAGCTTCTCTTGCGGAGGTGGTTTTATTATGCTGACAGGAGAGCTCTCTCCTGTTGGTATGGAGTGTCTTCACCCAATGCGCTGAAGTGACACAGCTGAGCCACTGCAGTGCTGTATGTGTAGACAAGCATGTAAGACCAAAGTGTGATTGATACCTTTACTCACATGGCAAGGGTAAGGTACTATTACACGTGAATAAGGGACCACACAAATTGGCTGTTGTGGACTATATGTTTCCTTAGGGCCAGATTCTAATATCTTTATTCATGTCAGGTAACCCTTTATTGTTTATTCCACAGATAGCTCCACTGACTTCAGTGGGACTCTTTGTGGAGTAACGTGCTACTCAGCATGCGTAAGGGCATCACAGTCGGCTTTAAGGTATTCGTGATAGCACCATGAACCTGCTTTACCACCGACAATCATTTGAGCAATGCTTGAAAATGATAGAGTACCAGAAGTCTGGAGAAAAGCTAATAACTTACTTATTTGGAGAACAGTAATAAATAAGAGTGATTTTAACCCTCTCTTCTGTTTACAAATTATGCATAAACATGCATTGATTCGTGTGTGTGTGTGTGTGTGTGTGTGTGTGTTCAAAATCGTTAGAAGAACATTTGATGTGAACAAATTCTAGTCTCTGGATTGTAGACAAACTAATCACTTGAGTTATTCACTATTTGTAATACATTATTCTTGGAGAGTAATAGGTTATGTAATTCATAGTCTATTCAGGTTCTTCCATCTTTTCATCACTGTGGTATCTGAGCACTGTTCAGTGAGAAATAAATAAGTGACTGTCACACGTGTGAGGAACTTTGTATGGGATTTATAATTTTTAAAAAGACAAAAAAAAGCTGATATTCTATTATTTGTGACCATATAGAAGTGAGGTTTGAATAGGATGACCAGGTGTCCAGTTTTTGACTGGTACACCCGGTCAAAAAGGGATCCTGGCAGCTTCGGTCAGCACTGCTGACCAGGCCACTGACTGTCTGGTTGGCGGTGCCGTGCAGCGGGGCTGGCAGGCTCCCTGTAGCCTCTGCACCGTGCAGCTCCCAGGAAGCAGTGGCATGTCCCCCCTCTGGCTTCTACACATAGGGGCAGCCAGGGGGCTCCCCACGCTGTCCCCACACCAAGCGCCACCCCCGGAGGTCCAATTGGCCAGGAACCATGGCCAATGAGAGCTGCAGGGGCGGTGCCTGCAGACGGGGCAGCGGCAGCACGCAGAGCCGCCTGTCCGCATCTCCCCATAGGAGCTGGAGGGGGGACATGCTGCTGCTTCCGAGAGCTGCTTAAGGCAAGTGCCGCCCAGAGCCTGCACCCCTGATCCCCTCCCGGGCCCCAACCTCCTGCTCCTGATCCCCAGCCCCACCCCAGAGTCTGCACCCTCAGCCAGAGCCCTCATCCACCCCCTTACCCCAACCCCTTCCCATACCCTGAACCCCTCATTTCTGGCTCCACCCCAAAACCTGCACCCCCAGACCAGAGCCCATACCTCCTCCCACACCCTAATCCCCTGCCTCATCCCAGAGCCCCCTCCCTCAGCTCCACCCACCAGCCCACAGCCCCCTCCTGCACCCCAAACCCCTCATCCTTGGCCCCACCCCAGAGCCCACACCCCCAGCTGGAGCCCTCACCCCCTCTTGCATCCCAACCCACTGCCTCAGCCTGGAGCCCCCTCCCGCACTCTGAACTCCTCATTTCTGGCCCCACCCCAGAGCCCACACCCTCAGCCGGAGCCCTCACCCCCTCCCGCACCCCAGTCCCCTGAGCCAGCCTGGTGAAAATGAGCGAGTGAGTCAGGGTGGGGAAAGCGAGTGACAGAGGGAGGGGGGATGGAGTGAGCAGGGGGTGAGGCCTCTGAGAAGGGATGGAGCATGGGCAGGACCTCAAAGGAGGGGCAGGGCAGGGGCAGGGCATGGGTGTTCGGTTTTGTCTGAGTAGAAAGTTGGCAACCCTATGTTTGAAGCTGTTCTGAGCTCCTTCAGGAGTGAATTCCATTGCCTTGGACAGTGTCCAAGGAAGTGCATTCTCAGTGGAAACAAGCTTCATACTTAATGAGTATAAAGCTAAATATGAGTCAACAGTGTGATGCTGTTGCAAAAAAAGCAAACATGATTCTGGGATGCATTGACAGGTGTATTGTGAGCAAGACAGGAGAAGTCATTCTTCCACTGTACTCTGCACTGGTTAGGCCCCAACTGGAGTATTGTGTCCAGTTCTGGGCACCGCATTTCAAGAAAGATGTGGAGAAATTGGAGAGGGTCCAGAGAAGAGCAACAAGAATGATTAAAGGTCTTGAGAACATGACCTATGAAGGAAGGCTGAAAGAATTGGGTTTGTTTAGTTTGGAAAAGAGAAGACTGAGAGGGGACATGATAGCAGTTTTCAGGTGTCTAAAACGGTGTCATAAGGAGGAGGGAGAAAACTTGTTCACTTTAGTCTCTAAGGATAGAACAAGAAGCAATGGGCTTAAACTGCAGCAAGGGAGGTTTAGGTTGGACATTAGGAAAAAGTTCCTAACTGTCAGCGTGGTTAAACACTGGAATAAATTGCCTAGGGAGGTTATGGAATCTCCATCTCTGAAGATATTTAAGAGTAGGTTAGATAAATGTCTATCAGTATTTGGTCTTGCCATGAGGGCAGGGGACTGGACTCAATGACCTCTCAAGGTCCTTTCCAGTCCTAGCATCTATGAATCTATGAATTAAGGGTTGTTTCTCTTCCTGTCTTAATGACTGAAACATTTATAAACAGGAGAAAGGAAATCAACAAAATTTCAAAGTGGCTTTGAGGACACTTACGGCACAAACCATCATGCAAACATGTATTTGAACAAGACTTTTGCATTCTGCAAATATTCTGCAAACAGAAATCACTGGTAAGAATGTTCCTGAAAATCTAACAAAGATTTGTAAATCAAACCACAGTCATGGTTTCTATACAGGAAAAATATTGAGTTGGAAAGGAGTACAGTGGGGTTGCCCACCCAGCTGTGTTAGGTCCGTTCTTACTAAATATCATTATTAAAACTCTAGAAGAGGGTCTAAACTTCAAAGTAATGAAAATTACCAATAGTACTAAATTGAAAGATAGTGTGAACACAAATGAAGACAGAGAAACAATACAAGCTACCTAGAAATATAAGAATCATAAGCTGAACACAACAGAATAAGATTCAACTAGGAAAAATGCAAACAACAGTCTGGAGGATCTGGGCATCTTTTTTGTCTGTAGACCCTCATATCCAGGCAGTTTCCAAATCTTTCCATGTTTCCCTGCTAGCATCTTGAAGACTTGGCCTTTTTTTTTGTCCAGACTGCCAAATCATAGAATCATAGAACTGGAAGGGACCTCAAGAGGTCATCTAGTCCAGTCCCCTGCACTCAAGACAGGACTAATTATTATCTAGACCATACCTGACAGGTGCTTGTCCAACCTGCTCTTAAAAATCCCCAATGATGGAGATTCCACAATCTCCGTAGGTAATTTGTTCCAGTGCTTAACTACTCTGACAGCTAGGAAGTTTTTCCTAATGTCCAACCTAAACCACCCTTGCTGCAATTTAAGACCATTGCTTCTTGTCCTATCCTCAGAGGTTAAGAAGAACAATTTTTGTCCCTCCTCCTTGTAACAACCTTTTATGTACTTGAAAACTGTTATTATGTCCCCTCTCAGTCTTCTCTTCTCCAGACTAAACAAACCCAATTTTTTCAATCTTCCCTCATAGGTCATGTTTTCTAGACCTTTAATCATTTTTGTTGCTCTTCTCTGGACTTTCTCCAATTTGTCCACATCTTTTCTGAAATGTGGCACCCAGAACTGTACACAATACTCTAGTTGAGGCCTAATCAGAGTGGAATAGAGCGGAAGAATCACTTCTCACGTCTTGCTCACAATACTCCTGTTAAAACATCCCAGAATGATGTTTGCTTTTTTTGCAACAGTATTACACAGTTGACTCATATTTTGCTTGTGGTCCACTGTGACCCCCAGATCCCTTTCCGCACTACTCCTTCCTAAGCAGTCATTTCCCATTTTGTATGTGTGCAACTGATTGTTCCTTCCTAAGTGGAGTACCTTGCATTTGTCCTTATTGAATTTCATCTAATTTACTTCAGACCATTTCTCCAGTTTGTCCAGATCATTTTGAATTTTAATCCTATCTTCCAAAGTACTTGCAACCCCTCCCAGCTTGGTATCGTCCGCAAACTTTATAAGTGTACTCTCTATGCCATTATCTAAATCACTGATAAAGATATTGAACAGAACCGAACCCAGAACTGATGCCTGAGGGACCCACTCGTTATGCCCTTCCAGCATAACTGTGAACCACTGATAACTACTCTCTGGGAACAGTTTTCCAACCAGTTATGCACTCACCTTATAGTAGCTCCATCTAGGTTGTATTTCCCTAGTTTATTTATGAGACGGTCATGTGAGACAGTATCAAAAGCCTTACTAAAGTAAAGATTTACCACGTCTTCTGCTTCCACACACACACACCCCATCCACAAGGCTTGTTACCCTGAAAGAAAGCTATCAGGTTGGTTTGACACAATTTGTTCTTGACAAATCCATGCTGACTGTTACTTATCACCTCATTATCTTCTAGGTGTTTGTAAATTGATTTCTTAATTATTTGCTCCATTAACTTTCTGGGTACAGAAGTTAAGCTGACTGGTCTGTAATTCCCCAGGTTGTCCTTATGTCCCTTTTTATAGATGGGCACTATATTTGCCCTTTTCCAGTCTCCTGGAATGTCTCCTGTCTTCCATGACTTTTCAAAGACAATTGCTAATGCTCAGTCAGCTCCTTGAGTATTCTAGGATGCATTTAATCAGGCCCTGATTTTGAAGACATCTAACTTGTCTAAGTAAGTTTTGACTTGTTCTTTCCCTATTTTAGCCTCTGAACCTATCTCATTTTCACTGGCATTCACTATGTTAGATGTCCAATCGCCACCAACCTTCTTGGTGAAAATCGAAACAAAGAAGTCATTAAGCACCTCAGCCTTTCCACATTTTCTGTTATTGTCCTTCCCCCCTCATTGAGTAACAGGCCTACTCTGTCCTTGGTCTTCCTCTTGCTTCTAATGTATTTGTAGAATGTTTTCTTCTTACCCTTTATATCCCTAGCTAGTTTGATCTCATTTTGTGCCTTGGCCTTTCTAATTTTGTCCCTACATTCTTGTGTTATTTGTTTATATTCATCCTTTGTAATTTGATCAAGTTTCCACTTTTTGTAGGACTCTTTTTTGAGTTTTAGATCATTGAAGATCTCCTGGTTAATCCAGCGTGGTCTCTTGCCATACTTCCTATCTTTCCTATGTAGTGGAATAGTTTGCTCTTGTGCCCTTAATAATGTCTCTTTGAAAAACTGCCAACTGTCTTCAGTTGTTTTTCCCCTTAGACTTGCTTCCCATAGGATTTTACCTACGAACTCCCTGAGTTTGCTAAAGTCTGCCTTCTTGAAATCCATTGTCTTTATTGTGCTGTTCTCCCTCCTACCATTCCTTAGAATCATGAACTCTACCATTTCATGATCACTTTCACCAAGTTGCCTTCCACTTTCAAATTCTCAACCAGTTCCTCCCTATTTGTCAAAATCAAATCTAGAACAGCCTCCCCCCAGTAGCTTTCTCCATCTTCTGAAATAAAAAATTGCCTCCAATACATTCCAAGAACTTGTTGGATAATTTGTGTCCTGCTGTGTTATTTTCCCAACAGACGTCTGGGTAGTTGAAGTCCCCCATCACCACCGAGTCCTGTGCTTTGGATGATTTTGTTAGTTGTTTAAAAAAAGCCTCATCCACCTCTTCTTCCTGGTTTGGTGGTCTGTAGTAGACCCCTACCATGACATGTTCCTTGTTTTTACCCCTTTTATCCTTACCCAGAGACTTTCAACAAGTCTGTCTCTTATTTCTAAGAGTCCCCAGTCCAAGTGTATACATTTTTAATATATAAGGCAACACCTCCTCCCTTTTTCCCTCCCTGTCCTTCCCGAGCAAGCTGTACTCTTCTATACCAATATTCCAGTCATGCGTATTATCCCACCAAGTCTCCATGATGCCAGCTATGTCATAGCTGTGTTTATTTACTAGCATTTCAAGTTCTTCCTGCTTATTTCCCATACTTCTCGCATTAGTATACAGACATCTAAGATACTGATTTGAATTACCACCTCCTCCAGTTCTGTCTAGTCTCTCTCTTATTTCTGCTATAACAGCCCATGCTCCCCCCAGATTCTGACCCTTCTCCCAAGTCTCCATGTTTTTGACTTACCTGTGGGCTTTGGTCACCTGCCCCTGTCGAACCTAGTTTAAAACTCTCCTCACTAGGTTAGCCAGTCTGTAGCCAAATATGCTCTTCCCCTTCCTCAATAGGTGGACCCCATCTCTATTTAGCAGTCTTTCTTCCTGGAACAGCATCCCGTGGTCAAGGAAGCCGAAGCCCTCCTGCGAGACACCATCCTCGCAGCCAGGCATTCACCTCCAAGAAGCATATGTCTCTGCTGAGGCCTCTACCCTTAACTGGAAGGACTAAAAAGAACACCACCTGTGCTCCCAACTCCCTCACCCTTACTCCCAGAGCCCTGTAGTTATTTCTAATCTGCTGAGGTTCATACCTCGCAGTATCATTAGTGCCCACATTGATGAGTAGCATGGGGTAGTAGTCAGAGGGCTGGATGATCCTCGACAATCCCTCCGTAATGCCTCAGATATGGGCCCCTGGCAGGCAGCATACCTCCCAGGATGCCACATCAGGGCAACAGATGTGTCCCTCTGTCCCCCTCAGAAGAGAGTCTCCAACCACCATTACCCTACATTTCCTCCTGGGAGTTGTGGCTGTGATCCTCCCAGCCTTAGGGGGTACAGAGCTTCTCCTCTTCAAACTTTGGGGCTGATTCCTCATCACTCATTGCCAGGGCAGCATTACGGTTCTCCATCACCATGGTGGGTGGGTTGGGAGTAGGGGTAGAGCACTGCCTGCTGCCAGAAGTAACCAGCAGCTAGTGTCCTCCCTGTACCAGAGCCATATCTTTCATTCAGACTTTTATCTTGTGTCTCAGGGCTTGTCTATACTTACCGCGCTGGTTCGGCGGCAGGCAATCGAACTTCTGGGTTCGATTTATCGCGTCTAGTCTGGACGCGATAAATCGAACTCAGAAGTGCTCCCCGTCGACTCCGGTAATCCTGCTCGCCGCGAGGAGTACGCGGAGTCGACGGGGGAGCCTGCCTGCCGGGTCTGGACGGGGGTAAGTTCGAACTAAGGTATGTCGACTTCAGCTACGTTATTCACGTAGCTGAAGTTGCGTACCTTAGTTCGATTTGGGGGTTTAGTGTAGACCAAGCCTCAGCTACTGTAATGTCTTCTCCTCTGGACTTGGCAATGCCAACCTTGCTCCCCTCAACTTCATTCAATATTCTCTACCAAAATCATCTTCCTTGCTTTTTTACTTCAATCGTGTCTTCTCACTTTCTTAAGCCCTGCAAATGAATCCCTTTTCACCACCACATCAAAAATGCATAGATAGACTCACCCCTGCTTTATCTATTATCTATTGGCTTATTGCACCAATGACCTCCATTTTTACTCAGCCAACATTCCCATCTTTTGTCCCTTGTCAATCCACTTCTTCCTTAACTCTTGATTGCTGTAACCCATGCCAACACAAACTGCTAAAATACCCCATTAATCCACGATCTTATCCTTTTTCAATTCCCTCCTTAAGACTTACTTCTGCCATGATGCCTACAGAACACTGCCAGTTAATAATCCCTAGAATGTAGGTGAGCTCCATTGTGCACACAGCCATTGCTTTCACCCACCTCCACCCATTTAGAAGTTACTTAAGCATGTCATAACAGTATCAGAGAAGGCATGCCTACCCCCTAAAAAAGAAATGAAATGGGAAAACTGGGTGGAGGAGAATTGTTTGATTATATGGAACAGCTCATGAAGTTTTTGAGCCAAATATATTATTATTTTTTAGACAACTATAAATAGGTATCCTTCAGAAAATTTCCCCATGGAAATGTGATGTTCAAATTGACACTGTTCCCTTAAAAAGGTATTGCATATATTTTAAAAAATTTTCCTCAGAAGCATCATGTTCCCTAACCTTTCTTAGATGACTGGTATGTATTGTAAAAATAAATATATCACAAACCAGGCTTACAACAGAGTCTTATTCTTTTAGACCTACGTTTATCTACATAAATTAGTTCTTCTGTAATGTGGCAGGCATGGGAGAGGACACATCCTTCAGTGCATTAGCAAAGAATGAGTGATAAATGTATTGAGCCTAATATCCAACTATACGTTATCTGAATCCACCTTTCATCCGTTAAATGCAAATCTTAGACTTTTTCTTGTCACAAAATGTTAATTTTTGACATGGATAAAACAAATATTAAAAAATTCAATGAGGAATATTGTTGCTTATTATACTATCTGCGATTCAAGGAGAAATATTGTATAAGTACTCTGTGATAAATCAGGTGCTGTACTCTCTACTCCAGGTTTTATTTAATTGTTTTGGAACGCACTAAATGTATCTTTTTTGATGCATGAAATACAGCTGCTACCACACCCATATGTTTGCCTCAGACTGGCTGACATCCTCTTACTGTTGGCTCCACCTCTGTAGTTTACTTCTAGCATCTATATTTTGTTGCTTCTTTTTCTTTATTGTTTTTCAATGGAACTCCTCTGCCCCTGAGTTCCTTTTAAACTTTTTACTCTGAAGGTGGGTGTGTGAATATTCTAAATTGTATGTGAAAAGCCACAGGCTGAAGTAATGTTATTCAATATTGTTTCCTGAATTTTTCTGAAGTGAGATCCCGGGAAAGCATTGTTAAAACCAGACCTCTCAAGTGTAGAAGATTTTATGGTATGTTCCACATTTTGCCTGAATCAGGCTGCCTGTCCCACCATACTGTAGTTCAGGCAAAGATCCACAGACATGCAAGAGCGAGCAAGCCCTTCCAAATACCCTGTAGCCTAGGGGAACATGCACAGCAGAAAGAGCCAGTGAATATGAGTTAAACTCTTGTCTTTTCTGACTGCTATTACACTTCACTGCCATCATTATTAAGCAAGGTTCATACCCCAACTCTAGAAGAAGTCAAAGATTCATCTCTGCTGCTGCCAGGGCCTGCTACTCCTGCAATTTTATAAATAAACTAACAGGTTTCACAAGGTCACTTAAAGGAGAGCTGGGAATAGAATTCAGCTCACTAATATGTAGAACTGTCCAAAAGAATAGAAAGAATAAACAGGGCAGAGGGTAGTGGCACCACACATCAAACACACACCTTCCTGAAGTGTCCAAGGTCATTCAAAGTTAAACCCATAGCACTGCTGCCAGAGCTGGACACAGGGAGACTACATTGCTGCAAATGGGGTCCCAGCATACCTACACCACACAGAGGTTTCTGTGGGCAAGAAACGCCTACAGCTATCTAAATAATTGAAAGTCCAGATGGGCCTAAAATGCAGAGGAAAAACTTACAAGTATAGGCACGGACCTACACTTAATCACCAAATAAAATATATGAAAATGTGACAGAAAATGGTATATGGATCATCCCGTTTGATCTGTTAGTTTCCAAAATGAATTCTTTTTTGAAAATAAGCCATATAGCCTTGCCTAAGTCATTCACTATTATAAGTCACTGAGGCATGATTGTATAAATAAATAGATTTTGAACAGAGAGCTATTTTTGTTAAGAATAGATAGGAACTCTAACATAGTAGAGGTAACAGTAAGTTCAGAATTGCCCATTTGTACCATACATGCATTAAACACACACTGTTGCATAGGCAAATGTGGATTTCAGTCATATGGTGCATGGTAACATAACAAAGAACAGTTCCAAGGAATATATAAAAGGGCGCCTGATTATTGTTTTGAACTGTTACCAAATTAACAACTTTTCTGTTCTATACCAGCAACATGAAAAAGTATTTGGTAGAATTGTGTTAAATGAAATCTGGTTTGACAGAAGATCAATTATTTAAGGAAATATTGCATAAAAGTTTTACTGAATTCAGACAAGAACACTTTCTCATGGCTACCTGGTTTGCTCTCAGTAACATCACAAAAGTGGCAACACTGCTTGAGTATTTATTGAAGAAAGATTAAAAGGAAATCATTTCCCTGCCACTGTAGGGATTTTGGGCACTGGTGCACCTTGGTCCCTCCTATCGTAGTCTAGTATCCTGTGGGCTGTAAAACTTCAGTCTAGTTTCAGTTGTTGGGTTTAGAGTGTGAGTATTGGGTAGTGTGGAGATCCTATGATATACAGGAGGTCAGAGTAGATGCCCTGGTGATCCCTTCTGGCCTTAAACTCTGTGACTCTAAAAATCCCCATAACTTTCATACTTTTATCTCCTGGGGAGGCATATAATTTACTATATAAGCATAAAAAATATCAGTCCTTACTCATATCAACAATCCCAGTGAAATCAATGAGACTACCCATGTAAGGATTGAGTCCTTTCTTCTATACTCTGTAGGTTTTTATATTAAATGAACCTTCCCTTGTTCTTTCAATAACTTTCTATTCTGTAAAATCTAAAATAACGTTGATATTTGAGTATATGTACACACACAATAAAATGTCTCTATATATTTTCTTCTTGAGCTTGCAGCCCTGGTTATTTGTCTTCTCAACATAATGAGAAGTGAACTGAAATAAGTTACAAAAGCATTCTCCTAGCAACTTCATAACACTATATCTCCCAACTAAAGTAACAAACAAACAAAAAACAGAGTTAGCCTTTTTCTAGGTTGAACCAAAATCTTTCCAGGCTGGTTCTAGGCTCTGCCAAGCTAAACTCAAACTTTCAAGGCTGGATGGAACAGGCCTCCATCTAAGGCAAACTCCAAACATAACATTAACCCCAGGCTAAGTCTTCCAAAGATGAATCAGGTCTCTGCCTAACCTAAAATCCCAAGCTAGACTGACTCTTGCAAGCCTGGGGCAGGCTTCATAGCACCTACTACACTCTAGCCATCAAACCTCTCTGTCTGACTCAAAATTGAGTCTCCCAGCTAGCAGCAATGCCGAGCCTCCCTCGATTCTAGGAGAATTTTATCACTGGTACCAAGGTACATAGGTGCTGGAACTAGGGGTGCTGCCACACCCCCTGACTTGAAGTGGTTTCCATTATATACAGGGTTTACAGTTTGGTTCACTGGCTCTCAGCAGCCCCACTATAAAAATTGTTCCAGAACCCCTGCTAAACAGTAAGGGGAAAATCCTAATCCTTGCTCCCAGCCTGAGTAGCTAGGCTGGGTTCTGGACAGGTTCATAGGGAGAGAGGAAGAATCCTTCACCCGGTCTATAGAAGGTCTGTGGAGAACACCACAGCAGCTACTGAAGCCAAATGAATAGTTTATGGAGTTCTAGAGGAGCTGCATAGTAATAAAGCTTCTGGCCCCCTCCTCTCCTGACATTCCTGTGTCTCACCCATGGCACAGCCATAGCCCTTAAATCCTGGCCTCTTGCCTCACGTCACAAAGTAAACACTCCTGTCCCAGTGCTGAGGACACTCTACTATACCTTATAGTATTTGTCCAAGTGGCTGCAAGCACATATTTAGGCAGGTTTCAGTCTCTATTCCTCAGACATATATCAGGACAGGACTAGAATTCAAAATTATCTTGACGAATTGGTCAGAAAGCCACAAGATGAAATTCAATAAAGACAAGTGCAAAGTACTACACTTAGGAAGGACAAAATCAGATGCACAAATACAAAATGGGGAATATCTGGTTAGGTGATAACACTGCTGAGATGAATCTGGGGGTTATAATGGATCTCAAATTGACTATGAGTCAACACAATATGATGCAGTTGCAAAAAAGACTAATATCATTCTGGGGTATATTATTGAATACAAGATGTGTGAGGTAATTGTCCCACTCTGCTTGGCATTGGTGATTGCTCAGTTGGAGTACTGTATCCAATTCTGGGTTCCACGCTTTAAGAAAGCTATGAACGAATTGGAGAGAGTCCAGAGGAGAACAACAAAAATGTTAAAAGATTTATCAAACCTGATCTACGAGGAAAGGTTATAAAATGGGGCATGTTTTTTCTTGAGAAAAGAAGACTAAGAGGCAACCTGACAAAAGTAATCAAATATGTTAAGTGCTCTTATAAAAAGAGGACAGTGATCTGTTGTTCTCCATGTCCGCTGAAGGTAGGACAAGAAGTAATGGGCTTAATCTACAGCAAGGAAGATTTAAGTTCGATATTTGGAAAAACTTTCTAACTATAAGAGTACTGAAGCTCTGGAATAGGTTTCCAAGGGAGGTTGTGGACTCCCCATCACCGGAGGTTTTTAAGAACACGTTAGACAAACACCTGTCAGGGATGGTCTAGGAATATTTGGCCCTGCCACAGCACAGGGGGCTGGATTTGATGATCTCTCAATGTCCCTTCCAGCCCTACACTTTTATGATTCTGAAGGGAAGTCTGAAACAATATACTTGGACAACAATCCTATCTGGATTAGATTTCTTTAAGGAAATAATATAAAACAAAGCTCCCACTGACTGCATTGGAATCAGGATTGGATCTTTAAGTGCATTTATATATTAAGGAAACTAATAGTGTTTCAGAGAACTCTTGCCATTAATATACCAGAATATTCCTTTCTCTTATTGCTTGTAATTCCATATTTGGTTGCAATTCTTCTTTTTTTTTTTTTTTAAGTTAATGCCATCTATTTAAAAACAATTAGATCAGTAGATTAAAATTAAAATGGAGCTATCTGGGTTAGGCTGTGGAATTAACAAGTCGCTCCTCTCTGGGAAGCATGTGGCTCTCAAAAATCAATTTATTTAAAACACATAGAAATCAACCCCCACTGGATAAAATGATAAATTATGAATTCATGCCATTTCGAGTAAAAATATGAGAGCATTCACAATGGACGAGCCTATGAATAGCTCTAAGAGTATTTTCTCATCTCTAAATCCCAGTAAACTACAGTATGTATGATTACTATTTTATGGAATTATTTGTATAGAGACAGATGGAGAACAAGAAAGCAGATTTATTTCAAAGATAATAATGTGTGAGCATCGCTGAGGCTGAATCACCAGTGATCTTTTTATTGTGGTAGAAGAAATTTCAGTGGTTATCTATGACATGGCATTTTTTTCTTTCATTTTTTCCCCTTTAATCATAACCCCAGTTTGTTTTATCCCATCTGTCTTTGTAGCAAGTTCCATGATATTAAATAGCTACATTAGGTTACTTGAAACCCATGAAAGATGTAGGTGCCTTATTACTTTGGTAATGTTGTTTTGATGAAACAGTACATTTTTCTACATCTTCCAAGAACTCACATAAAAATAAAATGATATCTTTATAATATATAAAACTGTGGCATTAATATCAATATAGCTATATATACCGGCATTCTGTCGGACATCATTGCATGGTGATCTCAGCTAGCTGAGCGTTACAGAATTACTGTCATACATGTGTGCCAGGATCTAAACATACTCCTAGCAATGAGGATTTGGAAATTGTGAAGTGAATGGGATTTCTGTTGAACTGTCAGTTTCCCAAGGAGTTTAATTTTTAAAGGTTCCATTGAAGCAAGATAACTTGGAAGCCAAAAGTTCATGTGTTGGCAAGCTGAATTTCAGTATAACGGAAGGAAAAAAACAAAGTCACCCTGGAAAATTAACTACTGTATAAGGTCGTGGCTGTAAGGAGTGAGTATTGGCACTGTTGTAGCCAGCGTCGCAAGATATTTACGTGCCAGATGCACTAAAGATTTATATGTCCCTTCATGCTTCAACCACTATTCCATGGCACATGCGTCCATGCTGATGACGGGTTCTCTTCGATAACAATCCAAAGCAGCGCAGACTGATGCACGTTCATTTTCATCATCTGAGTCAGATGCCACCAGCAGAAGGTTGATTTTCTTTTTTGGTGGTTTGGGTTCTGTAGTTTCTGCATTGGAGTGTTGCTCTTTTAAAACTTCTGAAAGCATGCTCCACACCTCGTCCCTCTCAGATTTTGGAAGACATTTCAGATACTTAAACCTAGGGTCGAGTGCTGTAGCTATCTTTAGAAATCTCACATTGCTACCTTCTTTGCGTTTTGTGAAATGTGCAGTGAAAGTGTTCTTAAAATGAACAACATGTGCTGGGTCATCATCCGAGACTGCTATAACATGGAATATATGGCAGAATGCGGGTAAAACAGAGCAGGGCAAATACAATTCTCCCCCAAGGAATTCAGTCACAAATTTAATTAACGCATTATCTTTTTAATGAGCATCATCAGCATGGAAGTATGTCCTTTGGAATGGTGGCTGAAGCATGAAGGGGCACACGAATGTTTAGCATATCTGGCATATAAATACCGTGCAATGTCAGCTACAAAAGTGCCATGCAAATGCCTGTTCTCACTTCCTGGTGACACTGTAAATAAGAAGGCAGCATTATCTCCTGTAAATGTGAACAAGAAGTAGAACTGAGTGGAGTTGTAGCCTCTGAAGTTTTAAATTGTTTTGTTTTTGAGTGCAGTTATGTAACAAAAAAAATCTACATTTGTAAATTGCACTTTCACGACAAAGAGATTGCACTACAGTACTTGTCTGAGGTGAACTGAAAAATACTATTTCTTTTGTTTATCATTTTTACAGTGCAAATATTTGTAATAAAAAATAATATACACTTTGATTTCAATTACAACACAGAATATAATATATATGAAAATTTAGAAAAAAGTCCAAGATATTTAATACATTTCAATTGGTATTCTATTGTTTAACAGTGAGATTAAAACTGCAATTAATCACAATTATTTTTTTAATCATAATTAATTTTTTGAGTTAATCGCATGAGTTAACTGTGATTCATCGACAGCCCTATTTAAAACCCCAATGGCTGAAGCTTCCAGCACTTTCATTAGGATGCTATGTCAAAGCCTCATGCATGTCACTGTTTAACTATCAACATCAACAAGATATATGTCATGTTATTGTCACAGTTCAGGGCAAGTGCACCTGAATTTCCTTCAATGCTCTAGCAAGGCCACCCATTCTCAGGCTTCCAGCTCCCCAGCTGTTGCCTTTCCTGGGTGGAGACCCACATCTCACTCCCTTCTGAGGAGGGCATTTCCTGGCTACACAGTTCCCTGCGTCCACTGTGTTATACCTAGCAGAGACTAGCTGCCCAAGCACACTGCTTGCTTTCTCTGCAGAAACTGATAACAGAATGATTGTCAACAGTTACAAGTTACCACACTGCTCTTCCTATGGAAACCTATTTTATTCTTAAGGTAAAAGCACAACAGAGAAAACATATTAAAAACAATAAAAGAACCTGCACACATGCTATTAAGATTACCAGAGATCACTCCAACTCTAACATGGATTCTAACATGGGCCCACTCCAGGCCCCCGGGGATTCCTTGTGGTTACAAGTTCATAATAGCTTCAGCTCAAAACAAGAACCCAGTCTTATGGGACCTCAGTAGGCCCAGTCCTTCCAACACTTCCCTAAGGATTGGGGCCCTCTATGGACCAGGGTTCTGTCCATTTGCTGGATCAGAAAGAAGTCCCTGAGCCAGTTTAAAACCATGTTTTTTATCCAAAAACCATTTATTTGTCTGGGGCCCCTGTATAATCCAGTTTGAAATAGCATATGCAAACCTCTCCGGGGGTGGGGGGGGTAGCTTCAAAGGGTGATAATGAAGGAAATATATTAGCATCGCCCTCTCTACTAGAGAAGCTATATGCAATGCCATCATAACACATACACCACTGCATTTTTAATTCAATGGGCCCCAAAGGTATGAACTCTAATTCAGCAAGATTTATCTTAATTCCTTAAGGTTTGTTCAGGATATTTCAGAATATGGTCAGTCTGTCACACATATATCAAAGCACAATAACTCTTTTGCATCCAGTTGAGCTACTGTGTATCATAGATATCTTGTAACACATTTGACCACAGACTCAGAAATTAAACAAAAATCACATTCTTTTTTTCTCTGATACTTCCCATGAACAGACCTCAAAATTTGGAAAATATTCTGGATGTGTCACCCCAGTTTAGTAATGTGTCAGTTATTTTGCATTAGTGAACAGAATGACTTTACAAAATAAATACCTTGCTAAAGAGAGAGGACCAATTTCACAGAAAATCAGTCTCTTTTTATATCGGAGTTGTTTAATCTTCAAATGTCCTTAAATTTTCTAATAATTGAAAAATATACAAGCATTTGTTATTTATATTCCTATTTTTCTTGTATAATTGCGAAAATGACCACAATACATTGCATATTAAAATCATTTTATGTTTTTATGTAGAAAACATTTTCAGTTTCATAAAATGCGCAGTGAAATATTAAATCTAATTAACCTTGCAGAAGACATGGATTCAGAAAGAACTAAGAGTGTTCTGAATTAGTAAAATGAGGATTTTCTAATGAAGAAACACATTTTGGTTCCATATAACTCCTAAATGTGCCAAATTTTAAATGTTAAAGCTGCATAGTTTATGCAACAGCACTGACTGTGGTGTTCTACACTTGTAGTGCAACTATATGAATCTAGGGATGAGAGAAATAAAATACACTGTGGAATGAGAATATGAAGACCAATTAACAGTCTAACAAAAGAGAGAAGAATACAACCCTGGGTGTTTTCCCTGAATGTTATTTTCCAAAATGACTAGAATTATACAAGGTGGGTGAGGTAATATATTTTTATTGGACTAACTTCTGTTGGTGAGAACGAGAAGTTTTCGAGCTTACACAGAGCTCGTCTTCTGTTTAACTATCAACATCAACAAGACATATATCAGGAAGACTTAATAGACAAGGCTGGTGAAGGATAGGAGAAATGGAGATTATTACTGCCATTTTAAAGATGGGCAACTGAGACACAGAGACATCAAGGGTAAAATTTTCAAAAGTGCCTAAATGACTTAGTATTGTCCCATTGACTTGACTTTCAATAAGACTTAGGGGACTCAGGAGATCTGGGTGCAGTTATGGGTCAGCCACAGACTTCCTGTGTGACTTTGGATAAGTCACCAAGAGTAAAAGTTTCCAAAGTGCCTAAGTGACTTAGTAGCCTAGGTTCCAAAGTGTCTATGTCACTTATGAAAATGGAACCTAGGCTACTAAGTCACTTAGGCACTTTGGAAACTTTTACTCTTGGTGACTTATCCAAAGTCACACAGGAAGTCTGTGGCTGACCCATAACTGCACCCAGATCTCCTGAGTCCCACTCCAGTGCCCTACCTACAATATCATCCATTCTCTCTAGATTTAAACTTTTAGCATTTTACAGTACTCACAGACTGAAGAAAAGTCTGTGAAGGAGGAATCTGTTGTTTGCGTACCTCTTCAAGCACTGCCTGTCTGGGGCACTAGTAGGTGAACCCTGACCTTTCTAGAGAACACTGTAAATTGGGCCTATATCCTTATACTCCCCTAGCCATGCATGAAGAAATATAATCCCAGCCATGACTCAGTTCCTTCTGACAGTTGCAGGCTTTGACCAGCTATTCAGCAGTGTCCAACACTGCCGTCCATCAGACTCTTTTGAGAAATGTTCATAAGTTTCCATGTGGAGTTATTATTGCTGTAGTTAGAAGTAGCAAAGTTAGTCTTAAGCTCTTTTGCCAATTTTTTGCCCATTGGTCATTTTGGATGTACTTTGGGCTCTGAGTGTTGTGAACCTTTCTAGCCCTGGCTAAGAAAAATCCACAGTGTTCACACTATGCCTCTCCCGGGTTGGCATTGTGTCCATTACAGATGCTCATATTTGGTGCCTGTTCTGCTCCCGCCAAATTTCAAAACCCTGCTGCAAACACTGCAGGCAATAGAGGTCTAAAACAGTCTGGAGGATGTTTATAATGAGCAGTGTTAGGCATCCTAAAGATAGGGGTTGGTGCTGCTCCCCTATTAATAGTAATGCATCCATCCAAGAGGGTTATGATAATTTCACAAGTAAACTGCTTATTGGTGTCCGAAAGCCTTTCTCTAGGCTCAGCAGTTTTGGCATAGAGTAGAGTAAGCATTTTATTGTGGATGATGTGCAACTCTAATGTGAAGTTAACAGAATAAACTGTTTATGTTGAGCTGCTGAAAGCATTGCAAAAACTGATGCCAGTATAAGAAACCTTATTAGGTTTCAAAGGAAGTAGGAAAGCTTCAGCCTAATCACAGACAGGAGGTCTTCAGGCTTTTGCTGATGACATCTGAAGGCCATTTCAATTGCTTTCTATAAAAGGAAAGGGCAGAATTTCAGTACATATACAATCCTTGGTAGGTTTTAAGCTGTCATCTTCTCTACAGCCAAGCTCTCTGGCAAATAGCAAAGTGCACAAATGGTGTTTGATTAGTGAGGTCAGTGAAGTGCTGCATTCAGTTATAATTATGGATTTTTAAAACATTCTTTGGACATCAGAAAAGACCTTATTTTATTTTTATTTATCTAGCTTTTAGCCAGGATCAGTAAATTCATGCAAAATCAATACATCAACCAAAAGGCAAATAGAAACAGTGAAGCAGGCAGGGCCGGCTGCAGGCACCAGCTTAACGAGCAGGTGCTTGGGGCGGCCAAGGGAGAGGGGCATCACCTGCGGCAATTCGGGGGCGGCAGGTCCCTCACTCCATCTAGGAGCGAAGGACCTGCCGCTGAACTGCCGCCGCCGATCGCGGCTTTTTTATTTATTTTTTTTTTGCTTGGGGCAGCAGAAATGCTGGAGCCGGCCCTGGAAGCAGGAATAGCATTCCATAGTACTGAAAAATAAAACACAAAAATCCACATACAGCAAAATAATTCCTACCTGTTTAGGGACACACACAACTCATAATTTATGAGAATTCAACAAAATGTCATTACAAATATTAAGATTTTATGGATCTGAAGCCTGGTTTAAAAGAGAATACAGAAGCTTTACTAATTTTGATACTGATATCGGGCCTGATCACACAAGGTGCTGAGTGTCCTCTGCTCCCACTGAAACACCTCACAGGACTGGGCCCTTATGGTTTTCAGTGGGAGCTTTGCCTGTTCTTGTAGGATCAAGCTCAGAATCCCAGAAAAGCCCACATTTATTTCTCAGCACCTAATGTCCATTACAGACTTGTTCTAGTGTAATTCTGGCACTGTTCCCATTAAGGAAATGATGTATCTACTACTCTGGTAGAATTTTAAAATATTTTAGCACTTTTTTTATATACCAACATTTTTTGCCTGCTTTTCTGTTTTGAGTAATGAACTCGTGCATTCTCTCCAGCCCTAATAACAGAACAGAACTTGCATTTGAAATACATTTGAACTAGGGCAGTCAAGCGATTAAAAAAATTAATTGCAATCAATTGTGCGATTAAAAAATTAATTGTGATTAATCACTCGATTAATCATACTGTTAAACAATAATAGAATACCACTTATTTAAATATTTTTGGATGTTTTCTACATTTTCAAATATATTGATTTCAATTACAACACAGAATAAAAAGTGTACAGTGCTCACTTTATTTTTGATTACAAGTATTTGCACTGGAAAAAACAAAAGAAATAGTATTTTTCAATTCACCCCATACAAGTACTATAGTGCAATCTTTTTATCATGAAAGTTGAACTTACAAATGTAGAATTATGTACAAAAAAACCTGCATTCAAAAATAAAACAATGTAAAATTTTAGAGCCTACAAGTCCACTCAATCCTACTTCTCATTCAGCCAATTGCTAAGACGAACAAGTTTGTTAACATTTGCAGGAGATAGTGCTGCCTGCTTCTTGTTTGCAATGTCACCTGAAAGTGAGAACAGGCATTCTCATGGCACGGTTGTAGCCGGCATCGCAAGATATTTACGTGCCAGATGCGCTAAAGATTCATATGTCCCTTCATGCTTCACCACCATTCCAGGGGACCTGCATCCATGCTGATGATCAGGGCCGACTTTAGGCCGATTCCTCCGATTCCGCTGAATTGGGCCCTGTGCCCAGTGGTGAGCTGGAGCCAGTTCCCAAGCTCCAGCAGCTGTCCGCCCCGCCCCCGGCCCCAGCTCACCTCACCTCCCCCTCCTCACCTGAATGCTCTGCCCCCTTCTCCTCCCCCTCCCCTGCTTCCCGCGAATCAGATGTTCGTGCAGGAAGCCTGGGAGGGTTCAGAAACAAGCGGCAGCTTTGCAAGGTAAGCTGGGGTGGGGGGGAGTGAGGAGGGCTCCAGGGAGGCGTGGCGTGGCCCAGTCCGGCTCCAGCCCAGCGGCTCCGATCTGGCCCCAGCCAAGCGGCTCCCTCCAGCCCCGCAGCGTGGCTCCGGCCTGGCCCCGGCCTTGACTCTGGCCGGGTGGCGTGGCTCTGACTCCGGGTGGCACACCTCCGGCCCCAACCCCTGACAGGTGGCGCAGTCCTGGCCCGGGCCCTGGACCCTGGGCCCGGCCTCAGTGGGGGTAAGCAGCATAGTAAGAGACCGGGGCCGGGGGGGGGTTGGATAAGGCAAGGGCAGGGAGTCCCGGGGACAGGGAGCAGGTGGGGGCATTGGATCAGGCAGAGGTTCTGGGGTGGCGGTCAGGGGATGGGGGAGTTGGGTAGGTGTGGGAGTTCCGGGGGTCTGTCGGGGTGGTGGTGGATGGGGTCAAGGCAGTCAGGGGACAGGGAGCAGGGTGAGTTGGGTAGGGGGTGGGGTCCTGGGGGGCAGTTAGGGTGGGGGGTCTTGGGAAAGAGTCGTCAGAGGACAAGGAGCGGGGGGGGTTGATGGGTTGCGGTTTCTGAGGGGGGCAGTTGGGGACAGGACATGGGTGGGGGTCAGATGCAGCGGGAGGGATGTACTCACTGGGCAGTTATTTACTGGGTCTTCGGCGGCGGGTCCTTCAGTGCCACCGAAGACCTGGGGTGAAGACCTGGAGCACCGCCGGGTGAGTCATCCCTGCCGGGGCCCTGTCGAATCGGGCTGAGGACAGGTTCTGCTCAATAACAATCCAAAGCAGTGCAGACCGACGCATGTTCATTTTCATCATCTGAGTCAGATGCCACCAGCAGACGGTTGATTTTCTCTTTTGGTGGTTCGGGTTCTGTAGTTTCTGAATTGAAGTGTTGCTCTTTTAAGACTTCTGAAAGCATGCTCCACACCTCATCCCGCTCAGATTTTGGAAGGCACTTCAGATTCTTAAACCTTGGGTCGGTTAGAAATCTCACATTGATTCCTTCTTTACGTTTTGTGAAATCTACAGCGAAAGTGTTCTTAAAATGAACAACATGTGCCGGGTCATCATCTGAGACTGCTATAACATGAAATATATGGAATAATATGGGTAAAACAGAGCAGGGGACATACAATTCTCCCCCAAGGAGTTCAGTCACAAATTTAATTAACGCATTATTTTTTTAACAAGCGTCATCAGCATGGAAACATGTGCTCTGGAATGATGTCCAAAGTATGAAGGGCCTTATGATTGTTTAGCATATCTGACATGTAAATACCTTGCAATGCTGGCTACAAAAGTGCCATGTGAATGCCTGTTCTCACTTTCTGGTGACTTTGTAAAAAAGAAGAGGGCCGCATTATCTCCTGTAAATGTAAACAAACTTGTTTGTCTTAGCGATTGGCTGAACAAGAAGTAGGACTGAGTGGGCTTGTGGGCTCTGAAGTTTTGGTTTTGAGTGCAGTTATGCAACAAAAAAAAAATCAACATTTGTAAATTGTACTTTCACGACAAAGAGATTGCACTACAGTACTTGTATGAGGTGAATTGAAAAATACTGTTTCTCTTGTTCATCATTTTTACAGTGCAAATATTTGTAATCAAAAATAATATACACTTTGATTTCAATCACAACACAGAATATAATATAAATGAAAATTTAGAAGAAAGTCCAAAATATTTAATACATTTCAATTGGTATTCTATTCTTTAACTGTGCGATTAATTCAATGCAAAATTATAATTAAATTATAGTTTATATATAAATTCATATAAATATAAAATTAAAATTAAATCATAATTAAAACTGTGATTAATCGTGATTAATTTTTTTAATCATGATTAATTATTTTTAGTTAATCATGTGCATTAACTGCAGTTAATTGACAGCCCTAATTTGAACATAACTACATTGTTTTAGGAAAGAAATACCATAGTGAAAAACAGAAGAGTAAGCATTTCACTGCCTATGGCTGAGTAGTACGGCAGCCATTCAGTGACGCTTTGTGCATACACGTCAAAATATTGGACAGCACCTTGACCCTGTAAATCATTATATACTCAGCAAACAGCACAAGGCTGTTGAGTTTCAGTGCAAGCATGAGTCCAGGCTTCCACGCAGGCACAAATATGGTGAAGCATCAGGTGTTCATTGAGTGCAGGTCTCAAACCCCACTCCACTAATGTGAGGTAAAAAGGAGAAGGGGTGTGGGCAGAGGATGGACGTAGCTGAAAAGACATGAGCCCAGATCCTGAGTGGGTGTGAACTAGTGTAGCTCCCCACTGCTAAAAATTAAACATTTTTGGGAATACTGTAGATCTGAAAAGAATGGAACTGAAATAATTATCTCACAACTCAGAAAAGGATGCAAGTAGTGGCACGCCAGAACTCAAAGATGTATGGGAGATCAGTCCTGTATTTAAAAAAAAACTCTTTGGCCTTGTAATGAGCTAAGACAAGGTTTAGAAACTTAGAGAAAATGTATCTTCAGGACAGTCCTGTTCATATGAAAATGTTGACACTACTGAATTTTTAAGATAGCAACTCTCACCTGAACTTTTCTCCATGTCAATCATAAATGATGGAAAATCCAGAAAGCTTTATCTTCAGTTTGGAATGTCAAATTACATTCAGTACATAAAGACTTTGGCATTATGAAACATCTTGTCCCTGATTAGGGAGAAGGAGACATTTTTAATGATCCCAAACACACATTAGTAGCATTGTAATATATTTTTCTGCTACCTGGCAGCCTTACCCTGAGAGGTGATGAGCACCTGTAGCTCATGTTGATGGTAATGGGAGTTGCAGGTGATGGGTGGCTGTCAGCGTGGGGCCATACACTACTTATGAAAAGGTAGAATCCTCCTCTGGGACCTCTTTTATTTGAGAGATTTTTAGGATTTAGATTATCCTATTCAGGGTTACTACTGGGAAGGGGTGAACGTAACTGTCATTCTGTGCCAAGGGTGCAAGGAAATAACTATGGATTGTGAGAAACATGCCCCACAATCCTCTTTCCTTTTCTTTCTTTCTTTTTTTTGTTTTTTTTGTTTGTTTGTTTGTTTGTTTGTTTTGTTTTCTGTCTTTTTTATTCTTTGTTGCTATCTGAGGTCAGCAGTAGCCAGGCAATCATGCTTTACATGTGGAAGGGCTGATGAGGGAAATGGAGTAGGGGCTTGATTCTGCACTCATTGAAATCTCTGGGAAAATTCCTACTGACACTAATGGGAGCAAGGCTGACCCGTAGAATAATGGTCAGTTTTTCTCTGAAATCCTTCTATGAAAAAATCACTTCTATATTTGAGTCAAAGAAAAACTGATTTTTCCGTAGCTCAGATAAATCAATATTCTTCTGCCTCATAGATTTTATACATGTAGCCAGCTGAAAAAGGAACTGGCTGTAGTGACTTCCACTGGTACTGCACATGTACATAAAGTGAAGCACATGGTGATTTACATCAGCTGAAGATCTAGACCATCATTTTAAATTGGAAATAGTGAGTTGCTTTGAACATTTGTGCCCATATTTCAGGTTCTTCTCAAAAGGAAAACAAGATAAGAGTTCACAACCGCTTTGGATAGATTGGTACAACAGAATATTCCTGTCAAAGTAACACAGCAAGTCAGTTAGAATCACTAATCTAATTTGCAAATTATGTCCAGTGTGACAGACTCAGACGACTGGGGTACAGGAGTCTGGCAGAGGGCAAATATACTGGTTACTGGATGAGTAGTTTTCTGTTCCCTGGGTGACCAGAGAAGGGGCTGCACTAGAGTAATGAGGAACCTGCCTGAACCAGTTAAGGCAGGCAGGCTAATTAGGACACCTGGAGCCAATTAAGAAGAAGCTGCTAGAATCAATTAAGGCAGGCTAATCAGGGCACCTGGGTTTTAAAAGGAGCTCGCTTCAGTTTGTTGTGTGAGTGTGAGGAGCTGGGAGTAAGAGGTGCAAGGAGCTGAGAGGGTGTGCTGCTGGAGAACTGAGGAGTACAAGTGTTATCAGATACCAGGTGGAAGGTCCTGTAGTGAGAATAAGGAAGGTGTTTGGAGGAGGCCATGGGGAAATAGCCCAGGGAGTTGTAGCTGTCATGCAGCTGTTACAGGAAGCACTATAGACAGCTGCAGTCCACAGGGCCCTGGGAGTTGGGGCCTATTGAATTTTGTCACACCAGGTACAAAAGGCATGCATTGCTGCACTATCCTCTTTTCTGAGGGTGAGTGAAAGCTATGAGGGTTTCTAGCAGCATTAATTTGTACAGAGTTTCACTTGGTCTCAAGGGGATTTGGGGATGGGTTATATTCTAAACTGAGCTTTTGCTGCAGTTTCTGTAGTACAATGGCAATAGCATAATCCAAGCACTTGGTTTATCTCAGGGCAATAAAACAAAACAAAAAATAGTCTGGAACATACCACAATGTGTCTCATTGCATACTCAGCCATTGATCAATAACACAAAATGTGAAGAGTGATTTTTAACTATATATATTTTCATGGCTGCATGTTTGAGCTATACCATTAGCTTTTTTATTATTTTTACCAAATTAGCTGTCCAAATCAAAAAGACTGAGTTGTTTTCTTTCCCTTCAGTTACACAGAATGCCTTCCTGGATATTTTTTTCATGGTAGTTAGTTATTTGTTTAAACTATAACAGATTAATGTGATTGGCAGTATTAAAGAGTCATTGCACATATGATGAACAGTCTTTCTGCCTTCTGTTTTGCTGTAGCAGGGTAAGCATGAATCCACCTATCACATTCAATTCCCTAATTACTAATCTTTACAAAGCTTCTTTGCAGCCTTATGGAACCACACCATCAAAAGTCTTACTAAAGTTGGCTTTTCTTTTACACACAAATACATGTACTTGTGGCACCTTAGAGACTAACAAATTTATTAGAGCATAAGCTTTCGTGGACTACAGCCCACTTCTTCGGATGCATATAGAATGGAACATATAATGAGGAGATATATATACACACATACAGAGAGCATAAACAGGTGGGAGTTGTCTTACCAACTCTGAGAGGCCAATTAATTAAGAGAAAAAAAGCTTTTGAAGTGATAATCAAGCTAGCCGAGTACAGACAGTGTGATAAGAAGTGTGAGAGTACTTACAAGGGGAGATAGAGTCAACGTTTGTAATGGCTCAGCCATTCCCAGTCCTTATTCAAACCGGAGTTGATTGTGTCTAGTTTGCATATCAATTCTAGCTCTGCAGTCTCTCTTTGGAGTCTGTTTTTGAAGTTTTTCTGTTGTAATATAGCCACCCGCAGGTCTGTCACTGAATGACCAGACAGGTTAAAGTGTTCTCCCACTGGTTTTTGAGTATTTTGATTCCTGATGTCAGATTTGTGTCCATTAATTCTTTTGCGTAGAGACTGTCCGGTTTGGCCAATGTACATGGCAGAGGGGCATTGCTGGCACATGATGGCATATATCACATTGGTAGATGTGCAGGTGAACGAGCCCCTGATGGTATGGCTGATGTGATTAGGTCCTATGATGATGTCACTTGAATAGATATGTGGACAGAGTTGGCATCGGGGTTTGTTACAAGGATAGGTTCCTGGGTTAGTGGTTTTGTTCAGTGATGTGTGGTTGCTGGTGAGTATTTGCTTTAGGTTGGGGGGTTGTCTGTAAGCGAGGACAGGTCTGTCTCCCAAGATCTGTGAGAGTAAAGGATCATCTTTCAGGATAGGTTGTAGATCTCTGATGATGCGCTGGAGAGGTTTTAGTTGGGGGCTGAAGGTGACAGCTAGTGGTGTTCTGTTATTTTCTTTGTTGGGCCTGTCTTGTAGGAGGTGACTTCTGGGTACTCGTCTGGCTCTGTCAATCTGTTTTTTCACTTCAGCAGGTGGGTATTGTAGTTTTAAGAATGCTTGATAGAGATCTTGTAGGTGCTTGTCTCTATCCGAGGGATTGGAGCAAATGCGGTTATATCTTAGAGCTTGGCTGTAGACAATGGATCGTGTGGTGTGTCCTGGATGGAAGCTGGAGGCATGTAGGTAAGTGTAGCGGTCAGTAGGTTTCCGGTATAGGGTGGTATTGATGTGACCATCGCTTATTAGCACAGTAGTGTCCAGGAAAAGGACCGCTTGTGTGGATTGATCTAGGCTGAGGTTGATGGTGGGATGGAAATTATTGAAATCATGGTGAAATTCCTCAAGGGCTTCTTTTCCATGGGTCCAGATGATGAAGATGTCATCAATGTAGCGCAAGTAGAGTAGGGGCGTTAGGGGACGAGAGCTAAGGAAGCGTTGTTCTAAGTCAGCCATAAAAATGTTGGCATATTGTGGGGCCATGCGGGTACCCATAGCAGTGCCGCTGACTTGAAGGTATATATTGTCCCCAAATGTGAAATAGTTGTGGGTGAGGACAAAATCACAAAGTTCAGCCACCAGGTTAGCTGTGACATTATCAGGGATACTGTTCCTGATAGCTTGTAGTCCATCTTTGTGTGGAATATTGGTGTAGAGGGCTTCTACGTCCATAGTGGCCAGGATGGTGTTTTCTGGAAGATCACCGATGGATTGTAGTTTCCTCAGGAAGTCAGTGGTGTCTCGAAGATAGCTGGGAGTGCTGGTAGCGTAGGGTCTTAGGACAGAGTCTACATAACCAGACAAGCCTGATGTTAGGGTGCCAATGCCTGAGATGATGGGGCGTCCAGGATATCCAGGTTTATGGATCTTGGGTAGCAAATAGAATACCCCTGGTCGGGGTTCTAGGCATGTGTCTGTACGGATTTGTTCCTGTGCTTTGTCAGGGAGTTTTTTTAGCAGATGGTGTAGTTTCTTTAGGTAATCCTCAGTGGGATCAGAGGATAATGGCCTGTAGAATGTGGTGTTAGAGAGCTGTCTAGCAGCCTCCTGGTCATATTCCAATTTATTCATGATGACGACAGCACCTCCTTTGTCAGCCTTTTTGATTATGATGTCAGGGTTGTTTCTGAGGCTGTAGATGGCGTTGTGTTCAGCATGGCTGAGGTTATGTGGCAAGTGATGTTGCTTTTCCACAATTTCAGCCTTTGCACGTCGACGGAAGCAATCTATGTAGAAATCCAGTCTGTTGTTTCGACCGTCCGGAGGAGTCCATGCAGAATCCTTTTTTTTGTAGTGCTGGTAGGGAGGATTCTGTGGGTTAGTATGCTGTTCAGAGGTATGTTGGAAATATTCTTTGAGTCGGAGACGTCGAAAGTAGGATTCTAGGTCACCGCAGAACTGTATCATATTCATGGGTCTGGAGGGACAAAAGGAGAGGCCCCGAGATAGGACAGACTCTTCTGCTGGGCTAAGAGTATAGCTGGAAAGATTAACAATATTGCTGGGTGGGAAATACATGTGTTTCCCAACCTACTGGGAACAGAATGAAATGGCTTCTGAGGCATAAGTACGTGTCAAATTAATTCAAATATTTTACTCTTTACTTTTTCTTCCCTTTTAGCCGGACCCTGCTGGCAGAGATATTTCCATTCGTCCGATTTTAGAGCACTGTGAAAACACTCACATGACCATTTGGCTTGGCATTGTCTATGCCTACAAAGGGCTGCTCATGGTAAGTATTGCTTGCTTTACATAGCAGTGCTGTCTAGTGGCTACTCTGGTAAAAAATAAACAGCTTTCCTGATGAATAGAAGTAAGTTTAAAAATCCTTGAATAAATCTTTTTAAAACAGATGTGATATTATGTTAAGTAACAAGGGCACTATTAAATATAACACTAAAGCATTAACCTAATAGGTATAATGCAAACTAAAGAATTTGGCAATCAAAGAATAGGAATATGAGTGAGAAAATGTGAATTGTCTTTAAATCTCTTGTGGAACTCGGGCTAAGGGGCTGTTTAATTGCAGTGAAGACATTTGGGCTCAGGGCAGAGCTTGGGCTGTAGTACCCTGTCAGGTGGGAGAGTCCCAGAGCTCAGCTGCAACCAGAACCGGAACTTCGACACCACAATTAAACAATCCCACAGCCTGAGCCCTGGGCCAGCCACAGGTGTCTAATTGCAGTGTAGACATACACTTAGGGGCCTCAATCCAATTGAAAGTCACTCCAAATTACTTAGGCCTTGGCTACACTCGCGGATTCAGAGCGCTGCCGCGGCAGCGCTGTGAAGCGCAAGTGTAGTTGCGCCGCCAGCGCTGCGAGAGCTCTCTCCAAGGGGAATAGCTTGCAGCGCTGCGAGCGAGCGTGCAGCGCTGCAGGTGCTGATTACTGGCACTTTACAGCACTGCTCTCGCTGTGCTCGGGGGGGGGGTGTTTTTTCACACCCCTGAGCGCAGCAAGTGCAGCGCTGTGAATTGCCAGTGTAGCCAAGGCTTTAGACACTTCTCGAAAATTCTACCAATACTATTTTGGTTCTTTCTGAATTTCATAATGCTAATGACTAATTCTATGTAACTAGTAAACTTTCTGTTAAACCAAACCTATGTAAGATCTAGCTAACTGGGAAAGCAGATTACTTCTGAAAATTAGAAAGGATTTTAGGAGACATGCACTGTATTTTTTCAGCCAATAAATATGGGACACAATCTGCCCTCAGATCTGTGCAGACAATTCCCATTTAAAATCAGTGCATCCCTATAACTAGAAAGAGCACAGAGTTCATGTTTTTAGTACTCAATTGCTGACAAGTCATTAAACTTTACCATAATATATATATACTTTGCAATGTAAAGGCTGCATGATGATTGATATATACAGTGTTGTTGTAGCCGGGTTGGTCCCAGGATATTTGAGAACAAGTGAGGTGAGGTAACATCTTTTATTGGATCAACTTCTGTTGGTGAGAGAGACAAGTGTAAGCTTGAAAAGCTTGTCTCTCTCACCAACAGAACTTGGCCCAGTAAAAGATATTACCAACTATTAAGGTGGGAGAGGTATGTCATTTGTCTTAATGAATGGGTTGCTTTGATTTTTGTAGTAATTTTCTGTTTTATCTACTGTTTCTTCCCAATTTGTCACTGCTAGCAGGAAACTCTCATTCTTGAACTGTAACCAGATTTTACACATTTTGCATGTTTAGGTTTGTAATATAGTTTCATAGTGTTAGGTCAAAAGGACCATAACTGGTATGCAAGGACATCATTGGCCAAACCTCTTAAGTGCCAACATCAGTGTACAAAATTGTAAAATGTTCACTCTGCATTTTCATATGTAAAAAGTAGGCATTGGTGTTTGCTACATTTTTCTCTGTAATTCTGTTCATAAGAGTTAATATGTCAAAGTTTTGTCTGGTTCACCTATAATGGTGTAATAGAGCTGGTCAAAAATTAAATTAAAATTCTGAAAAAGGTTGAAGGGTTCAAAGTGAACTGATTTTTGCAATTTATTTAAAAAAATGCAGAAATAAGTATTCAAGAATATTTCCAATACAACTTTCTATTTTTTTATAAAAAAATTCCAAGAAAATTTTCACATGGTGCATTTTTTAAAAAAGTCAACGAGTTGTTTTTTTAAATTTCATTTTGGATAAAATGACCATTTTTTGACTAAACATTTTCTTTGAAACATTTTGGCCGTCAGTGTTACATTTATGATAACATGAAAGTATTTATTTTTGTGCTCTAGATTCAGATGGTATCTCTGTAAGGAAGATACTCTTACATATTTGAGTAGGTGCTGATTTGATGATCATTGCTCCTTTGTCCTAATATAGTTTTTTTTGCATAGCCTGATGAGAAATTCATTACTAATTAAATAAAAATAATGTAAGCGTCAACTAAGAATTATAGATTAGTATGAATTTGATCATTTGGCTGCTGAGAATGTTGCTAAATCTTTTCTTGCCTATCACAAACACTACTTTGGATGCTGAGCAAAATTCCATACATGCGACATGTGGAGAACTGAACACCACTAATACATTCATCCATAAACTTGTGGGATAGAGACAATTAAAGCAACTAACACTAAATTGCAAATCTGCTTTTGTATTTAATTACAAACACATTCAACTTCAACAGTACCATACAGTTTAAATAGATGTTCTGGGTTGTTGCAGATAAATCGTTATGCAAATACCATTTAGGTCTCCACAGATTTAGGCCCCAATCCAGCAAAGATTTACAGACTATTAGCTTGACATGGTATGAATAGTCCCATGCACTTCAAAGGGACTACTCTCTGTGTAAAGAGAGGTATGTGTATTAATTGTTCCAGGAGCAAGACCTTAGGGTATATCTAAGCTGCAACTGGAGGTGTAATTTCCCTCTTGGATAGATGTACACATGCTAGCTTTGATCAAGCTAGCGCACTAACAATAGCAGTGTGGCTGTAACAATGTGGGTGGCAGCACAGGCAATCCACCCATGTACAACCTAGTCTGAGGCCCAGCTAAGTACTCGAGTGGCTAGCTGAAGCCACCGCCTGTGCCGCTATAGCTACACTGCTATTTGTAGCCACTAGCTTGAGCAGAGCTAACACACAAACCTACCCAACCTGGAAACTGCAAATCACTTACAGTACACACATACTCTAAGGGCTAGTGTACACGGGCAACTGCAGTGCTCTAAAAAAAACCCCACCTCCACGAGGGGCACAGCTCCCAGCACCGGTGAACTGTCTACACTGGTGCTTTACAGTGCTGAAACTTGCTGCACTCAGGGGGGATGTTTTTTCACACCCCTGAGCCAGAAAGTTGCAGCGCTGTAAATTGCCAGTGTAGACAAGCCCTAGGATAGCATCAAGCCTAATGAATGTTGTATAACCTTCTGTACTTACTGTCATAATTTATAGTAGTAAAAGTAAACTAGAGCATATGTATCGTTAGCTACTCATTATTATGGTCAATTAGACATTCTGGGTCATGTGCATGTTGTCCCTCATTTACTGGCAGCCATATTGCATGGCTTTCAAAAGGATGTGTGACTAATATTTTGAAGTTTGCAAAGGCTGTTACTTCAGGTGTACTGTGTTCCATAGCCATTAGCCAAATACATACCTTTTATTATTTTGGTGCCTTACCATAACACAAATCTCTGCTATTGAAAAAGGAAGATGCTCTCTTACTAATTAGGCTATTTTTGTCATCATTGCACCTTTGTCCTATTGTAGGTTTGGGGGTTTTTTTGTTTTGTCTGAGAACCTTAGGAACATTTTTCATCTCATTATCACAGAAGTTTAATATTTCTGTATGCAAGACAGATACTTTGCCAGTATTACAGAAAATAGAAGCCAATTATATCATTGTGAAAAATATTGGAAGGGTTTGAGATACAAAACTCAACAATCTATAACATTCATTTCAGTTATTTCACATAATTCACTAAGAGATAGATACACAAAAGGAATTTAGGGACCTAAGTGCCACTTTAGGTGCACAAGTCCAAAATTTAGATTCACAAAATTCTACTCAGCTGCCACCTAACTCGGTAGTCTAAAGTCCGTACGGCCTACATTTCTGCTCTCAAAGTCCCTTAGGTGGCTTCATTTTTGCTAGTGGACATGCACAAAGTCACAAGTCCTGACGCCGTGCTACTAACTCATGTCTAAGCCTCAGTTGGTTTCACAAGCTAGGTGTTCTCTCACCTACCTGATCAGGCCCTATATAAAACACAGCATGAGGAGAAGGTAGTGCCTAAGCCCCTCCTTTCTCCTCAGCATTTCCTACTGGCTAGCTTAGGTGGCTCCCCACTCATCTTGATGGCTTTTGCAAATCCCATTCTTAGGCACCAAACTCAGCCCATGCATTGTAGATGGAGCCTGGGCTGTGCATTCCACTAGGCAAAAGGGCATCTAAACATTAGATATTGCAACACTGAGTCCCCATTGTGGATCTAGCTTTAAGCAGCTGACATTGATTATGTACCCATCAATACAATATTTGGGGGATGGGGACTATATGATGTGGCTTATTCATTTACTTGGGCAAAAATTATTTAAAGTGTCTCTGCTGTCTCAAGTTGAGAATACAAAAATTTAGGTTCTCAAAATCAGAAGTCCCCTGAAATTGTTGGCATGAATGTATTGATAAATATACACAACAACGTGTATGTTTTCACAGAGCAGCAAAGAGTTCCATAAGAGAGACAAATAATGCACAGCTCTGGCAAAGCTCCCTCTGCTGGACACTGACAAGGCTTCTAAAGCCCTAAAACCTCCCTTGGACTGAGCAGGCTGTAGCATTCTCTCTTTTCTTGGCCTCTCTGGCACATTTCCTGGCCACAGGGTCTCTGTCTGTTATTTCTTCACAGAAATGGGACCAGGAGGCCCAGCTATCCTAGGCTCCAGGACCAGTGCTGAGCTCCCCAGTAGCTTAAGCACATCCTTTCCCAGAAGACTAACCTCCTGGGTGCTCTGAGTTTACAGTTCACTCTTCAGGAACACATGATAGTGAAAAGTAGACAGACAGAGATTGGCTTTGGAAACCATTCTTTACATTAGCTAGCACAAGGAATACACAGATCTAGACACTTTTCCCTTTCTCGGTTTCCTTACCACTCTGGAGCATTCTCTGGGCTGAGGTCAGAGTCTTCTGTGGAGTCCAGGACACTTCCTCTCCCCCCACCCTCCTGAACATGGCTTCCCTGAATCATGGAGTCTTTCTGATCTCTTCTGCCTCTCTCTCAAAATGACTAGTGAGAGATCCTTTCTTTTATCCTTTTTGCCAGGTGACCTTTGGATCAGCCTTTTGAAGTGATCAAGGTCCCCTGTTTGCTGATCCATTACTTAGTTAGAACACCACCACCCCCACATCCCAGTTCAGACTTTTGTCCTGGGTCAGAGCCATCTTTGTCCAAGGATGCTCCATTCAAATGGATGATTTTCAAAGTTTAGTGACTCTCTGATGTTAGACTTGTGCCATCATCATTTGGAATTTCACAATGGAAGTAAAAAAACAGCAGAGAGGCAAAAAACAGCCTTGTAATAAAAATGGAGTTTGCAGCTTGATAAAGATGTATGCGGCTAGTTCATAATCTCAAACAGAATTAATAAATTGTACAGCGATTCCCCAGAACAGTACTTATACATTTTCCACATACTGTATACAGCAGTAAGCAAACACAAAAGACTTATATTTGTGTACTTGTAGGTACTTTAAGAGAGCATTAATAGTAGCGACTGCTGAAGAAACTCTTGCTGACAGCATGGAGGTTTCTCCTGTATTGGCTTCAGTTTCTTCCTGGTTTGTGCTCAAAGAGTAACAGAAAGGTGGACCACATATGCTGTCTTTAAACAGTGTGACAGACCCAGACCAGTGGGGTACAGGAGTCTGGTAGAGGGCAAATATACTGGTAACTGGATGAATAGTTTTCTGTTCCCTGAGTGACCAGAGCAGGGGCTGCACTAGAGTAATCAGGAACCTGCTAGAACCAGTTCAGGCAGGCTAATTAGGACATCTGGAGCCAATTAAGAAGCTTCTAGAATCAATTAAGGCAGGCTAATCAGGGCACCTAGGTTTTAAAAAGGAGCTCACTTCAGTTTGTGGTGGGAGTGTGAGGAGCTGGGAGCAAGAGGTGCAAGGAGATGAGAGAGAGAGAGAGAGAGTGTGCTGCTGGAGGACTGAGGACACCAGGAGGAAGGTCCTGTGGTGAGAATAAGGAAGGTGTTTGGAGGAGGCCATGGGGAAGTAGCCCAGGGAGTTGTAGCTGTCACGCAGCTGTTACAGGAGGCACTATAGACAGCTGCAGTCCACAGGGCCCTGGCTGGAACCCGGAGTAGAGGATGGGCCCGGGTTCCTCCCAAACCTCCCAATTGACCTGGACTGTGGGTTTTTCCAGAGGGGAAGGTCTCTTGGCTGTTCCCCAACCCACATGGTGAATCTCTGAGGCAAGAAAGCCTGCGCTGGTATGATTTTTTTTCAGAGATGGTTGTGCATATAGTATGTTGTGTTTATAATATATCACAGTTTTTGAAACATGGCTCCACATAGATTTATGGCTGCTTTGTGTCCTCTCATTATTCACTGCAATGTTTCTGTACTGCACTGATTTTGTATTGCTAACATGGATTTTGTATTTGTTAAATGGCCACTGCCACAGATTAATTTTCTATGTGACCACATTTGTTTGCCATGCTGCATATTTACATCATTGCTCTCTAAGCCTGCTCTTGAGTATGGTGTTCTGGCATTCCTTAGTAAGTGTCTCAACCACAGAAGTTGAGTAGACTAATTCCTGACGTTGTGCCTTTCTGTGTGCGCCAGCCAGGTGACCTTCACTTCCATGTCTAGCTTTGGATTCCTGCTGATGTTGAGATGGTTCACTTTACATATAGCAAGGGATGGTAGATGCTGATAGATGTGTGTCCATTACAGTTGGCTCTCTGATATGTTTATAGGTGCTGTGATTGGCATAAGCCTTTTTTTTTCTGGTTTTCCTTCCATAACCTGATTTCAGCTCTGACATTATCAGGCTGAGGACAAGTGGTGCCACAACAAGGCACCTGTCTATTCACCATCTACACCTGTGTTGCCTAAGGTTTAACTCCTTTCTGTCTAATCATTGTTTTTAGATAATTCCTGTCAGCGTATTTCTATGTGAAGAGCCAAACTAAGGAGTACACTTCTTATAAATTATTTTCTTACTGCCACTGATGTATACCATAAATATACACAGAAAGAGCAGGAGTACTTGTGGCACCTTAGAGACTAAGAAATTTATTGGAGCATAAGCTTTCGTGGACTACAGCCCACTTCGTGGGCTGTAGTCCACGAA